>NC_092064.1:8731445-9051861 GCF_039877785.1 Chaetodon trifascialis
TTGGGATCCTGTTCACGAGTGAGGGAAGGATGGAACGTGAGATTGACAGGCGGATCGGTGCAGCGGCTGCAGTAATGCGGTCGCTGTATCGGTCTGTCGTGGTAAAGAAGGAGCTGAGCCGAAAGGCAAAGTTCTCGATTTACCGGTCAATCTACGTTCCTACCCTCACCTATGGTCATGAACTTTGGGTCATGACCGAAAGAACGAGGTCCCGGATACAAGCGGCTGAAATGAGTTTCCTCCGCAGGGTGGCGGGGCGCTCCCTTAGAGATAGGGTGAGGAGCTCTGTCACCCGGGAGGAGCTCAGAGTAGAGTCGCTGCTCCTCCACATCGAGAGGAGTCAGCTGAGGTGGCTCGGGCATCTCTATCGGATGCCCCCTGGACGCCTCCCTAGGGAGGTGTTCCGGGCATGTCCCATCGGGAGGAGGCCCCCGGGAAAGACCCAGGACACGCTAGGGTGACTATGTCACTCGGCTGGCCTGGGAACGCCTCGGGATCCCCCCGGAAGAGTTGGAGGAAGTGTCCGGGGAGAGGGAAGTCTGGGCGTCCCTGCTCAGACTGCTCCCCCCGCAACCCGGCCCCGGATAAGCGGAAGACAATGGATGGATGGATGGAAGTTTGAATGGCATCATGAAAATACTTCTTTACATACTGAGAACATTTGATGTCTGATGTCCTGATGTCTCTGTCTTAGCATGTCTGTCTTCCTGCTGCAAACCCAGCAGTGTGTTCATATCTATGATGTCCTGTTGTCCATCCAGGTGATCTAACTCACTGCTCCTCTGAACTCACTCTTTTGTCCTCAAATGAACAATCAACCAAATGTCCAACAAATCAAACTCTGTCCTGTCCTTCCCCACACGTCCTCCTTCAAACACTGAGGTCGACTCTCAAGTGATTTATAACACGACCAGTTCAGTCTGAGCTCAATCCAGTTCAAACACAGTCAATAGAAGACAAAACCCAGACCCAGACTGACAGAGCGTCTCCTCCTCCTCCTCCTCCTCCTCCTCCTCCTCCTCCTCCTCCTCCTCCTCTCTTTGTCCTCCTCTGTCCTCTCAGCTCTACAGTCAATGGATTGGGTGTTTTCTAGCTTGTGGAACTGAAGCTATTAGAAGTTATTGTACTATTGAAACAGTTGACAGCATCTTGTTCTGAACACCACTCACTGACAAATGATGAGTTTCCTTTCAGCTCTGATGAACTGAACTCAGACCTGCACAAGGACACAATAGGACACAGCTGCAGCAGCACAGAGGAACAAACATCATCAATGGTGATTCATCAGAGTTCATGTAACAGGATCAGTTTGATGTTTTCGTTGTTGAACCAGCAAAGCTAAAGACTAAACTCAGCTCTTCCATCGTTTCTTCACAGGTAAAAGATGAAATGAACGTGTGATTCTGACGACTGCAAATGAAAGTCACAGCAGAAAATGAATGGAGGTGTGTACTGAAAATTAAAGAGGATGAACTTTTTTAATTTCTTAATTGGAGGAAACGTCAATCAAACTGTTCAGTGAGGGCAGAGGAAGAGTGAACAAAGGAGCAGGTGGTGGAAGAAAAGAATAGATAAGTGGAGGAGGAGGAGGTCGACATAAAGGTGACAAAATACTGTTTTCCAGAAATGCATCAATGAAAACAAGGAGCCAAATCATAAAATCATCTGCATACAGCCTTTAGCAAAAACTGAAATAAAAGATGTCAAGAAATGATGAATGATGTGAATTCCAGATGAGGAAAAATGATCAAATGATCTTTCTCATGATGATCTTCACACCTGGAGGCCTTAAATAAATGTAATAATGACACTTCTGAATGTTTTCAGTGAAAAGGATCAAACTGCTGTGATGGATCCTATTTAAAGCTCTGCAATCAGTCAAAGAAGACAGCAGGACAGAGACAAAGACACGACTGAAGGAGACGTGAAGGTTTGTCCTGGTTTCATGGACAGAAGATGGAGGACAGTCTGTGTGTGGCTGCTCTGTCTGTGGAGTCTGGAGGAGAAGAGACAGACAGAGCTGAGGTCCAACCACTGACAGGACACAAGGATCAAGGACAGGACACTGAGGGGACACACATCATCCCTCTGGTTTACCAAGAGGACAAACACTGACTTCACAGAGTTCACATCATGTGAGGACGTGGTCTTCATTCAGACTGAGGACTGCAGGGTGCTGCTCTACATTTACAAAGAACTGATTTGTTATATTAGAAGGAAATAAGTCCAAACCAGAAACAGCTCAGTGTGATCACACACAGCACACACTCTGTAGGTTCTCCTGATAGAAGGAAAAGCTCATCTCATTTCTCGTCAGCTCACCACCTGCTGGACGACAGTGTTGATGAGCTCAGCAGACGTGTTGTGATCTAATAGGATCAGACAGGTGTGAGACACACAGGAGACAAACAGCTCTGCTCCAGTGAAGGTAGCTGGACTGGAAACAGTCCACACAGATAGCTGCTGTCTGTCTGTCATGAACACGGACAGACAGACACACAGACGTGCAGGAGCTGCAGGTGCACTCATTGTTCATCTTGTTTGAAAGTTAAACTTTAAGTTCATTCTTGATCATAAAAAACATCATGTGAGCACAAAGAATCCATAAAACTGCTCTGAATGAAATGAGAACAGCTGCAGAGCAAACATGTAAACACATCTGTCTCCATGACAACTGAGCAAAGTCCATCTGCAGATGAAGACCATGTGATTTTTTTGGAAGCTCCAGAAAAAGAAGGTAAGTGGACCTTGAGTTGGTGTTGTGTCAGAGTATTACTGCGGTCCTTGTTTCATCACAGTGTTCATTAAAATTCAGGATTCATCCGAATGATTTGTCCTGATGTGCATATAAACACATCAGACATGAAAACATCACCTTTTATTCCACATGTTAAAAACTCAACAGGTGGTTCCTCAGCTGCTTGCTGACTCTTCATTAGAAAGTGTTGGAGGTCAGAGATCTATTTCCTGAAGCTGGAGCTTTGAACAGTCCACGTTATGACAAACAGTGAGAACAGAAGAAGAAGAGACTCAACAATCTGAGTGTGACTCTTCAAACCTCTCTGAACTGAACAAGCTGAAGCTCTGCTCCACTTCAATGTGCGTCCTTGAAAAAGTTCCATTTGGAGGTTTGAGTGAATGTCATCTTATTTATTATCGACTGACGGGAACAAAAACACTTCACAGTCATTTCTAGCAGCAGCCAGCAGACACACACTCCTCAGAAGGCCTCTTCACCTCGCTCTGACAAACACATGCAGTCCAGTTCAGCCTCTGTGCAACTCTGAAGAACAATTACTGGAACACTGCTGTGATGGAAGTCGACTCAAACACATTATAAGATCGTGAAAGAGGAGAGACGAAGATCAAACCCCATCAGAGACTTGGAAAGATTTGGACAAGAATATTTTCAAGCTTTTAGTTTTCTTATTTCACTGCGCACACACACACACACACACACACACACACACACACACACACACACACACACACACACACACACACACACACACACACACACACACACACACACACACACACACACACACACACACACACACACACACACACAGCTAAAGCATGAAATTGTCTCCTCTGAACACCTCTGTGACAAATCAAACTGTGTCCATCTGGTGTCTCAGTGGAACATCAAGTGCTGAAATGTGGAGGAGGCTGCTGTTGTTGGCACAGTCACAGATGTTACAGGAACAGCAGAGGCTGGATCAGGATTGGTGTGTGTGTGTGTGTGTGTGTGTGTGTGTGTGTGTGTGTGTGTGTGTGTGTGTGTGTGTGTGTGTGTGTGTGTGTGTGTGTGTAATGTAAATACAGTGTTTGTGATCCTTTGTTGCTGCTGTCCTGACAAAACATGCTGGAACACATTTTATCAGAGTGAACTTCAAACTTTGGTCGTTTCAGTTTTCTGACTTGAAATCCTGGACTGTGTGTTTGCTGCTGGATTGTCTGTGAGACATGACAGTCAGCGTGCTGTTATATAGTCCAGCTGTACAGTCGTGTGAGGCAGTGAAGGAAAGTGATTGAGGTCTGGTGTCACTGCTGCCACTGTACAGGGGAAAGCCCTGTGAGGCTGAATCAGCTCGTCATGGCTGAGCATCAGCATGCAGACTGCAGTGAGCTGAGCTGACAGGATGAGAGGCTCAGCCAATAAAGCCATGTTTGAAAGTGAAGGCTGTGTGTGAAAGGGTCCAATATTTTCTGAAAAGCAATCATCTGCAGTGCCCGGTCAGTGTCACCATACATGATATTCCTAAAGGTCTCTGGCAGTGTTGGAATTGGGTGTCAAATAATGAAACTTAAACAGTTGATTCATGAAATCACAAATGTTTGATGAAGACTGGTCTTAGATCTTCTCCATGTGGAGAAAAACACACCTTGTTATTGTGAGCTATTTTTGAAAAAGATAGATTAGAAGTGCTGCCATGATGACTGCTTGGCTGCACTCAATGTATTTTTTAAAGTGACACGTCCAACTCGTAAACATGGGAAAAATGTTTGCGTCCTTTAAATTCAGCTAAAGAGAGCTGCATGTCTCAGCTGCCTCTGTAGGAACCTCTGAAATGGGACAGGAAGACAGCAGGTGGAATTAATAACATTAACGATGGCTGCATGTCAGTGGAGCAGGACGATCGTTAGTGTTATTAGTGACACCTGTGTGTTTTTGATCTGACCAGTCAAAATGTGAAAACAGGCCTTCAGGAACATTCACTGACAGCACAGACCACATGACTCACTTCAGGACCAAATCCCAAAATAACAACAATTCAAGCTGCTCACTCAGTGATTCTTCTTGTCTCTGTCTCTCTCTGTGTCCCTCTGTTCATTGTTGTCTTTGTTCAGTGTTTCCTTCTCTGAATCAAGGGTCTAAGGATACAGGGTGTCCACTGCTGTCCATATTTTAATGCCCCCTGCAGGCAAATTGTGACGTCTAATATCAGCCAATGGAAATAAAATTGGGCTGACTTATTGCCACTGGCTCTGAATAACCACACATATCTCTCTGCAGTTTCAGCCTGAGGGTTTCTGTATGAAATAATGACCATCCAGTATCTACTGCAGTCTGATAACACAAAGCCTCACCTGTCAGCTCCGACACAAGGCCAACACTCTGCTGGTAACAAGGCTAACACAGGTATCTGCTGGCTTCTGCTGGAAGGGGAGCTGAGGAAGCTAACAAGCTAATCCAACAACAAAGAGTCAACAACAAGATGTCAGTAAATAGATCAAAGTGCACTCGACTCACAGAGTGATGAAATGGACCCTTGCAGCTCTTTACCATCGCAGCAGGAAAAGCACAGCTGTGATTAATGACATCACTAACGAGCGCATCTCATCCAGGTGAGTCAGGTCCTGGGCCCTGCTGCAGTGCTGACTGACACTCAGTGGAACTGAGTCATCATGAACTAAACTAGTGACACCTGTGCTTTTCCTGCTTTGACAGAAGAACGTCTGCTGTGATGACTGAACCATGAAGAAACTTATTTTCTATTCAATCATGGAGGCTGTTACTGGCAGCTATGAGATCATCAAGACAGTGAAGGTGAAAGGACTCTCCTACTGACCTGGAAGAGGGTGAGATGGGACTCATTTAAACCAAACTATTAAACATCTTCTGTAATATACTCTGATAAACTTTGACTCTCCAGCCTTTACTGTACATGTAATTATTTAATGTGCAGCCTGTGGTACACATCAGCAGCCTGATCAGTGTTCATTTGATACACACAGCTAACAAGACAGGAAGTGAGCTGCATCCAGTGAAGCACACAGGTGGCCAGCAGCGCTGTGGAGCACACAGCAGAGAGGTGGAAATAATGTCTCAAGCATGAACAAGTCCAGTGGTGGCCACCGTCTCTCTGCTGTGCATCATCACTGTGATGATGATGATGATGCTCAACATGGCTGTCTGGACAAGAGCCCCATTGCATGAAGGAAGAGGAGGAAGAGGAAATGATTAAACCTCGCTGGCATTCAGGATTCATCAATCCTCGACTCGTCCACCAAAACGCACACACAAACACACAAATATATAAGATTTCTCAGAGCACACATACGTAAAAACGCTCAAAAGAAGCTGGTCAAAAGTCGAGTAGAGAAGCAGCGTTTTAAGCTTTCTATTAAATGAGCTCCACACTGGAGCAATGCTGAGGTCATGCAGCAAACTGCAGACACTGGAGCATTAAACAGAAAAGAAGCTTCCTCAGACTTCACTTTAATCCTTGAAACAGGCCTGTGTGAGACGGCCTGAGAGACCTGTTTGGCTCTGAAGCCCTGAGCAGGTCTGAGAGGTGTTGTGGAGCGAGAGCGTTTAGTGCTTTAAAAACAAGGAGCAGAGCCGTGGAGTCAATACTGAAGTCTGATAGAAGCCGATGAACTGATCTGAGAACTGCTGCTCCACAACCTAACCTGAACACATGGGAAATCCTGAAAGGCATTGCAGCCAGAGAGCCTGTGAGACACTTGCTTTCAGCACATTCAGACGACTCTGCTAACGTTCAGCAACAGGACAGACCTGAAGCAAAAGGACAATAACCTGACACATAATCCACACTCTCTCCTCTCATGAACATCCACACTGGAGTTTCTGTGGAAACCACTGCTACCACACGACTGCATGAATATGCAGGAAGTTTCCCAGTCGCTGTGTGTAAATATTGGATTTGTGATCAAGTCCAGAGGCCTTGCTGATCTTGGTGGAACTGAAGTATAAAAGCTCAGTGAGCAGCTCTAAATACATGTAATCCAACAGAGCCCTGGGGTGGCAGCATTAGAGAGATGAAACAGAGCCTGAATGAAGAGTTTGTACAAGACTGACTTCACTGAATGAAACACGAATGTGTGCACTGACAATGAATTTATTCCTAATTAATACTAAATGACAGAGGAAAGATGCTGTTTGTACAAGCCTGTATGAAGCAGAGTTATATTATTAGAATCACAAGCAGGTTTTTAAACTGGAGGCTTATTATCAGCAAATTCTATTAAATCTGATTATTTTCTCTCTTTACATTTCTGTTCACAGTACAGTGACAAATATCAAAGTTTCCCCCAGAGGAAACCTGAATTTAAAGGAGCTGAAAAAGGTTAACTGCACCTGAACTTTGAACAGTTCTTGTGAAAAACTGGTTTTGCTGCAGAAGGTGACAGATGAATTGTTGTGACAGAAGAAAAATGGAAATATTGCCTGTTCTGACTGCATGAATCAACATTTCACACTCTTTCTCTCTCATCATCTTTCTTCATTTCTTTCCTTTCTGCCTTCTTTTCTCTTGTCTTTTGTTTTTCCTCTCTGTCAGTTTTATCTCACTTGATTTTTCTCCCTCTACCCATCCTCTCTTCCCTTCATGTTTTCTTTTATCAAGTATAAACCACATTTCCACCACATTGTTTGTGCATGTCGAGCATTTTCTCCATTTTCTGTTCAAATCAATCTTCAGTTTGACTGTTTCTTGTTGCTGCTCTTCCATTCATTCAGCTCTTTTCTTCCTCCTACTGTTTCTCTTGTCTGCTCTGGGCGATAAGGAAGGTTCAGCTTCTTTCAGAAGGTTTGAGAGAGAACAGAGTTTGTGTGACGAACACTGTGGTGAACCTGATGAGGATCTGAAAAGGGAAATGTTGCTGTTGTTTCTGCCTCTGGACTGAAAAACGCTGAGGCTGTTAGTCTTTTGCTTTAGTGCAGCAAACAGCAAATCCTCACACCTGCAGATCCTCTGATTTGAGAGAAAGTTGAATTTTGAAGGAGTCCAGAGTGCAGATCCTGATGGGATCTGGATAAACTCTTATTTCTCTTCAGTGTGTAGAAATGCTGTCATGACGAGTTGTGTCAAATCTTCTGCTATTTTCTCTTTTCTTGTTGATAATGTGAGAAACCTCACGCTGTGATCTGATGTAGTATTTGCTGAAGATGATGATCATTATTCAAAGGTGGTTGAATAATGATAATAATCACATCAGGAGGGAAACTGTTGAACTGGATCAAATCCTCATTGATCTCCACATGCACATTTCCCTTCACAGCTGTCACCATGTTAATGAGTGGAGTGGGCTGTGGAGCTGTTATCTGAGCGGATCACACTTTTCTTTCTATCACACCCAGAGTATCTGCTGCTCTTTGTCTATTTACCTCTTTTCCCTTGATGTTTGTGTCCAAACAGAAATGCAGCATGAAATTATTCAGAGTGGAGCCGCTGAATCAGTCTGTTTGCCACAATTACTGCCTGAAAGGCTGAAGAGGGAACGACTGAACCTACTCTGAGACCTACACTTGTGGATGAAAACCAACACTGCTTGATGTGCTGATGCAGAGATAAATGTGTTCCTACAGACAAACATCAGCTTTGATAAACATGTTCCTGTATGTGTCTGAGTGCAGAGTGAGGAATCATCAGTGGACCAAAAGAGACACAAGGCCAACAAACCTGCTGCTGCTTTGACTGCTGACATGTGATTCCATTAGATTTGCTGTTTGTATCTTTTGATCTCGTATCTGAGCTTTGGGACAGATTATGTCTCTTTGCTCCCTCACTGGTCCCATCCTGTCCTCTCTGCTGTGACAGGCTGCTCCTTGTCCTTGGCCGTGGCTTCAGGCTGTTAATGCCAGTCAGCTGCTTCAGTGGTGGGAATCTTTCTGCCAGCCAGCTGGGTAACATCTGGCAACGTAGCTGTGTGTGTGTGTGTGTGTGTGTGTGTGTGTGTGTGTGTGTGTGTGTGTGTGTGTGTGTGTGTGTGTGTGTGTGTGTGTGTAACCTTGGCAGTGGCTCACTAAACAGAATCTTGCCAAACACTGAACAAATCAAGGAGAATACCTGGAAGCACAAAACCTAAATCAGTGTCAACAACACTGATCAACAACAAGATGTTCAGTCACAGATACAGCAGCAACACATTGGACAAACAGAGAGAAAGACACACAAAATTTACTCGTGCGCGCGCACACACAAACAAACACACACACACACACACACACACACACACACACATAAAATATTGGTCAATAAGTGTCTGAAAATAAGAACAAACTGAATCTCCTCCTGACAAAGTTTTCCTCTTCTAGCTGTCAGAAAGGATGAAGGCAATGATGAAAAAATCAATAAATGCATCACGTGTGATTACGGGTAAAGAAAACAGCTCCTGATGTTGTGGTTTTCTCTCGCGGCCTCCTGCCTGCTGTGTCTCTCTGAACCTCTCTGAGCATCACATCCACTCCTGCAGCCTCTCCTGACACTGTGGCCAAACCCACAACACAGCCAGCACGACCCTGATCATCACAACAGCAGAGCCTGTCCACATGTGTGGCACAGCACCCACAACACCATGCGTGTGTGTGTACGTGTGTGTGTGTGTGTGCGTGTGTGTGTGTGTGTGTGTGTGTGTGTGTGTGTGTGTGTGTGCGCGCGTGTGTGTGTGTGTGTGTGTGTGTGTGTGAGAGCAAGTGTGGGTGTTGTTGTTTGTGCTCTCAGTATGAGTCTAATTAAAGTTTGATTCAGTGTAGAGTACTACAGCATGATTCAAGAGCTAAACACTGAGCATTATTCACAACCTCTCTGACAGGAGAGAGGCAAGAAAAAAGAGAAACAAACAGTGGAAACATGCAGCGTCAGCCAGAAAAAGCTCCACTGAAAGCTTTCACAAGCTCCTTTTGTTGTTGTGTATTTTCTGCTGAAGCGCTTTGTGTTGTAATCTGTGCAAACATCACAGTAACATTCAGTGTCTTCATCTCCACAAACCTCTGCACCGGCTCAAAGAGGACGAAGAGGTGAACCTCCTCTTCACTTCAACACGAACACACTGATTCACTCGGTCTCCTCGAGGAAGTCCAGGCTGTTTAAATCCACAGTCAAACAGCTTCATTTAACAGCCAATCAGAGCCACAGTAGAAGTGTCTGTAGCTGTTAGTGTGAAGAGTCGTGCAGCACAGCAGCCTGAGCAGCTCACAGGAAATGAAGTGAGGCTGGACTGTTCAGGAGAAATAAGAGCGCCTGCACCACTTCAGCTGTTTGTTCAAGAAGCTTCAGCTCCACAAGGAGTTTACAAGAAGGTCAAAGGTCAATCTGGAGGGCAATGACCCTTCAATATGAGAGACTCATGAAACCATTACAGAGCTGCAGAAAGAAGATAGATAGATAGATAGATAGATAGATAGATAGATAGATAGATAGATAGATAGATAGATAGATAGATAGATAGATAGATAGATAGATAGATAGATAGATAGATAGATAGATAGATAGATAGATAGAAGGACAAAGAAACATTCACACTCACACCTACGGACAATTTAGAGTCATCAATTAACCTAATGAGCATGTTTTTGGTTTGTGGGAGGAACTCAGTGTTCCCACAAACTTGTTTTCACTTTGCAAAAGATTCTTCTTAAACCAAGACTTCTAAAAATCAGCACATAATATTGACACCAGCAGCTCTTCATAAACAGTGATTATGTCTCACGGTGCCTCCATATTCAATCTGTTCCACTGCTGAAAGAAAATACTCCTTCATTATTTTTTTCAATAACAAGACTGTGAAGCTCAAATCTCAATTTGATCTTTTTCCCCTCTGACATACAAAGTAGGTGTCATTCATTTGTCCTTCTGCTCTCACTTTAATAACCACAGATGGTTTTTACAGTCACAAATGTTTTGAGACCTGCTCTCTGATTTACTTGTTGTTGTTTTTTTTGCTCTCAGAGATGCTGTCAGTGTTGAAAAGGCTGATTTTTCAGATACCAACAATAAACAGAAAGAGAAATCACACTCATCATCTTAGAAGGTAGAAATCATGCTGGACAAGCTGCTCATTGTCTCTTCTGTATGTCCTCACTCAGTCTCTGTCCTTCACATTTATCATCCAGCTGTTTGTTGTTCTTGTAAACAACATGACAGCGATGGAGGACGCTCTGTGTGTTCATGCTGAACATCTTTGTCGCTCAAACAGCAGACAGAGTGTTGTTTTTATCTGTGAGTGTGGTGGAGAGGGCATTCCTCTCAAATTAGAGCTGTGTGTGTGTGTGTGTGTGTGTGTGTGTGTGTGTGTGTGTGTGTGTGTGTGTGTGTGTGTGTGTGTGTCCTGTTGAGGTCAAGAAGTTATCTGAGCAGTGAAGACCAGAGCTGCTGGTGAAGCCGATAAACTGTCCTTCTGTGTCTCTGTGTTTCCTTGTCAAGTCAAACCTTATTGATCTGATCTGCAGCAGAGACAGACGTCACTCTTTGCCACCAAAGTGCTCAGTAAAGGCTAAAAAGTGTCACATTATCTCCACTCCTGAGGCACTAAAGGCTCCACAACACGAGTAAACAAGCGAGCTGTGACAATAAAAAGTGTCCACGGTGACACTGATGTCTGACTCCACAGAGCTGCCATCCTCGAGCTCTCCACTAGATGTCCTCAGTCTTTCTCATCAGTCCTGGCCACCTGACATCTCCTCCCACCTGCACACCTGTTCTCACTTTCCTCATCAGCACTGGTACCAGCCTCTTGTCCCCCAGTCAGTGGGGACGTCCCAACTCTCTCAAACTGCATCCACATTTCCCTCATGTGCATCTTTTCCTGTCAGTCGTCTTTAACAGCTGCCGAGACGTTTGATGAATTTGTGCCTGCACACATGTGCACTGTGTTCACACTAATAAAGACACACAGTTATCAGTGCCAGAGCAGCAGTGTTTCCTCTGTAGCCTGTTACCTGTTGAACAAACACCTGCACATGAACAACAACCTGCACTGTGTATTTATACTGAGTGCTGAGTCGTGCTCAGAGGCACAGGAACCATTTCTACTGGCAGAATATGTTTATATGATTTATTCATTATTCACATCTGAATTTATTGATATTCTGAATGTGAAATCCTTATTTAATAATCCAGAATATGATAATTGTGTCTTTTACACACTGGAAATCATTTCATTGGCTAAATGTTTGAGGGAAAGTGAAATGATGGAAACCCAGTCAGTCTCACATGTGACTGAATGGAAATGAAGAGAAATGATGGAAAAAGTGTCACTTGCTGACAGACAGACTCTCCTTCTCTCTCTGACTGACACTATTGCTGCTAAATGAATTTCCCATGTTCACTTCCTGCTTTAATGGACCACCTGACTGCTAACGTGAAACATGTGACTGTCATTTAAATCAGGTCTGTCAGACGGAGCTTGACGTCTGCAGTTGGTGAGAAACAGCTTTCAGCATTCAGCTGTTTGTTCACTGAAAGTATTTTGTGTCTCTCTGGCATTCTGAATAAAAAGTGTAGAAAATGTCAAATAAATGTCTGTATTGTTCAGATGTTGAGAGAGAGTGTGTGTATGTGTGTGTGCAGACAGTGGATTAGCATACATTGATATGGACATAATAGTGTGCTCATAATAATCCCCAATATTTGCTGCAGGGACAGGATTTGCATCCATCTGCAACCAGGAAACTCCTGCAGCTTTCACATGGAAAGTTACCGACTGCATCCAGAATAACAGGACAGCAGAGCAGTGGATATTGTTCTGATCATGAAAACAATGTCAAAGGAAACTGTGAGGCTGATCAACTGTGAACTGATGGAGCCAAACATCAAAAAGCTCTTACATTTCATCCTCAGCCGCAGACCGTTCATCTTCTCAGCATTGTATATCTATAGAAATGTCAATAAATTAGAAGGTGTTTGTTTGTTTTCTTCTTCTTTTTTTTAACTTCAGTCAAACAAAAGTTAAGGTCGACTCTTTTCTCTCTTTCAGTGTCTCTCTGTGTCTTTCTCTCTCTGTCCACATGCATCCTCATAGATAGATAGATAGATAGATAGATAGATAGATAGATAGATAGATAGATAGATAGATAGATAGATAGATAGATAGATAGATAGATAGATAGATAGATAGATAGATAGATAGATAGAAGGACAAAGAAACATTCACACTCACACCTACGGACAATTTAGAGTCATCAATTAACCTAATGAGCATGTTTTTGGTTTGTGGGAGGAACTCAGTGTTCCCACAAACTTGTTTTCACTTTGCAAAAGATTCTTCTTAAACCAAGACTTCTAAAAATCAGCACATAATATTGACACCAGCAGCTCTTCATAAACAGTGATTATGTCTCACGGTGCCTCCATATTCAATCTGTTCCACTGCTGAAAGAAAATACTCCTTCATTATTTTTTTCAATAACAAGACTGTGAAGCTCAAATCTCAATTTGATCTTTTTCCCCTCTGACATACAAAGTAGGTGTCATTCATTTGTCCTTCTGCTCTCACTTTAATAACCACAGATGGTTTTTACAGTCACAAATGTTTTGAGACCTGCTCTCTGATTTACTTGTTGTTGTTTTTTTTGCTCTCAGAGATGCTGTCAGTGTTGAAAAGGCTGATTTTTCAGATACCAACAATAAACAGAAAGAGAAATCACACTCATCATCTTAGAAGGTAGAAATCATGCTGGACAAGCTGCTCATTGTCTCTTCTGTATGTCCTCACTCAGTCTCTGTCCTTCACATTTATCATCCAGCTGTTTGTTGTTCTTGTAAACAACATGACAGCGATGGAGGACGCTCTGTGTGTTCATGCTGAACATCTTTGTCGCTCAAACAGCAGACAGAGTGTTGTTTTTATCTGTGAGTGTGGTGGAGAGGGCATTCCTCTCAAATTAGAGCTGTGTGTGTGTGTGTGTGTGTGTGTGTGTGTGTGTGTGTGTGTGTGTGTGTGTGTGTGTGTGTGTGTGTGTGTGTCCTGTTGAGGTCAAGAAGTTATCTGAGCAGTGAAGACCAGAGCTGCTGGTGAAGCCGATAAACTGTCCTTCTGTGTCTCTGTGTTTCCTTGTCAAGTCAAACCTTATTGATCTGATCTGCAGCAGAGACAGACGTCACTCTTTGCCACCAAAGTGCTCAGTAAAGGCTAAAAAGTGTCACATTATCTCCACTGCTGAGGCACTAAAGGCTCCACAACACGAGTAAACAAGCGAGCTGTGACAATAAAAAGTGTCCACGGTGACACTGATGTCTGACTCCACAGAGCTGCCATCCTCGAGCTCTCCACTAGATGTCCTCAGTCTTTCTCATCAGTCCTGGCCACCTGACATCTCCTCCCACCTGCACACCTGTTCTCACTTTCCTCATCAGCACTGGTACCAGCCTCTTGTCCCCCAGTCAGTGGGGACGTCCCAACTCTCTCAAACTGCATCCACATTTCCCTCATGTGCATCTTTTCCTGTCAGTCGTCTTTAACAGCTGCCGAGACGTTTGATGAATTTGTGCCTGCACACATGTGCACTGTGTTCACACTAATAAAGACACACAGTTATCAGTGCCAGAGCAGCAGTGTTTCCTCTGTAGCCTGTTACCTGTTGAACAAACACCTGCACATGAACAACAACCTGCACTGTGTATTTATACTGAGTGCTGAGTCGTGCTCAGAGGCACAGGAACCATTTCTACTGGCAGAATATGTTTATATGATTTATTCATTATTCACATCTGAATTTATTGATATTCTGAATGTGAAATCCTTATTTAATAATCCAGAATATGATAATTGTGTCTTTTACACACTGGAAATCATTTCATTGGCTAAATGTTTGAGGGAAAGTGAAATGATGGAAACCCAGTCAGTCTCACATGTGACTGAATGGAAATGAAGAGAAATGATGGAAAAAGTGTCACTTGCTGACAGACAGACTCTCCTTCTCTCTCTGACTGACACTATTGCTGCTAAATGAATTTCCCATGTTCACTTCCTGCTTTAATGGACCACCTGACTGCTAACGTGAAACATGTGACTGTCATTTAAATCAGGTCTGTCAGACGGAGCTTGACGTCTGCAGTTGGTGAGAAACAGCTTTCAGCATTCAGCTGTTTGTTCACTGAAAGTATTTTGTGTCTCTCTGGCATTCTGAATAAAAAGTGTAGAAAATGTCAAATAAATGTCTGTATTGTTCAGATGTTGAGAGAGAGTGTGTGTATGTGTGTGTGCAGACAGTGGATTAGCATACATTGATATGGACATAATAGTGTGCTCATAATAATCCCCAATATTTGCTGCAGGGACAGGATTTGCATCCATCTGCAACCAGGAAACTCCTGCAGCTTTCACATGGAAAGTTACCGACTGCATCCAGAATAACAGGACAGCAGAGCCGTGGATATTGTTCTGATCATGAAAACAATGTCAAAGGAAACTGTGAGGCTGATCAACTGTGAACTGATGGAGCCAAACATCAAAAAGCTCTTACATTTCATCCTCAGCCGCAGACCGTTCATCTTCTCAGCATTGTATATCTATAGAAATGTCAATAAATTAGAAGGTGTTTGTTTGTTTTCTTCTTCTTTTTTTTAACTTCAGTCAAACAAAAGTTAAGGTCGACTCTTTTCTCTCTTTCAGTGTCTCTCTGTGTCTTTCTCTCTCTGTCCACATGCATCCTCACTGACTGTTTCTGAAGCTCTCATTAAATGTGGAAGTCAATGAAGTGATCAGGACCTTTTGCTGCTGCTCGTCACAGACACAGACACCTGTCGATGGAGGAAACCAATTTCCCAGAGTGCAGCAGATCAGCAATTCAATGTGCTGAGCAAGGCTCTCTGTCTGTGACACTTAAAGAACACACTGATCATTTTCATTTCAGCTTCATGCAAACATTGACCAGGAAGGACCAACAGGAAGAAAGACACATTCCCACAGAAACACCAGGATCGATCCCTCTGTCCATCCGTCTGTCTGCAGTGCTGACATTTGCCCTGAAGGAGACATGAAGTGCATGAAGGATGTTCAGTATTTCATCCTCATGGATCTCCAGACATTTGAGAAACTCTTCTTCACTCTTCTTCGTCTCAAATCCCTCACATCATCAGCAGTAACAGTGTGGACTTCTTGACTTTGTCCTTTGACTTTTCATCCACAGTCAGCACACAAAGCTGCTGATAACAATCACATGGAAAAGCAGAAAGACAAGATGTCCCAAAGGTCAGAAGTGAAGGAGGAAAACAACATTTGAAGAGCTCATTCGTGACACTTCACTTCCATTTGAGAGCTTGAAGTTGAAATCAGTGTGTCCCTGCTGCTCCTCCATCATCAGGCTCTTCTATGTTTCAGGAGGCTCAGTGACAGAGCAGCAGAGTCAGTGGGCAGCTGGACTTCTTCTCTCTCTGTAAATACCAGGTCCATATCAGTGAGGCTGTAGGTGAGGCCTATTGAGCTCAGCACAGCCTGTGTTGAATGAAGCCGCTGTGGAGGCTTTCACACGGAGGCTGACTGGAAGAAGCAGATGAGCTAAAGAGTTTGTTCATGTCATTCATGGGCTTCAGCTGGAAGCTGATCCTTTCAGTTTTCACAACCTCTGGCACACAACAAGGATGTGAAGCTGCTCTGTGTTTGTGTCAGTGTCTGTTCATTTCCAATGGGGGGATTTAAGGCTTTATCTCACTTCCTGTATGTCTCCTTTGTTGTCTCTCAAATCCATTGATACTCCAATTTCCAACAAGAGCAATCTCTGTGATGTCTGTGACTGGATATTTCTAAGCTGCTTCTCACCGCTTGTTTGTGCTCAACATCACTGCCTGGTTTTCTTGAACACAGCCTCCACACTGCAACATGTGCATCCTCTCTCCACCAACAACAAGCACAGATTACACACGAGTGTCAACGTCAGACGGTCGTGGACATCGTGTAACAGCTGAAAGCAAAACATTGAACTCAAACGTTGTTCAGAGTCAAGCAGAGCTGACTTTTCTGTTGACTCACCTGGAAACAGACTGAATGAGCAAACACACAAACATTCCTCTCCTGAAGAAAGAAAAGGACGCACACAGACCGTCATTGCTACCAGGAGATGTTGAACTGACACCTGAAGCTTCTGTCTCAGTGCTGAGTGTCGACGTCTGCAGTGAAATATCAAAGTCAAACTCTCCTGTGTTCTGATATCCAGCTGAACTCACAGTGGGAGGCACAAACGCAGCACAACTACAGCAGAGAGCAAAATGCCAGCTTGTGCCATGTGGAGATCAGTTCATACCCACAGAGGGGGTGCAGACTTATTAAACAGAGATCACATTTTCCTCTGTTGTTTGAGGAATTCATAAGAAGTCATGCTCACATGGAGCCAGTGGTATTTTTAGAAAGTGTTCCTGCAGACTTGCTCAGCAGATAAAAGTGGAATAGAAAGTTTCAAACATTGTGTTTTACTGTGCAGATAGACGAGGCTGCATGATCCAGAGAAGAGCATCTGCTCAACACTCAAATCCAAAACTCAAGCCGCTGCAGATAACTGGAGATTATTTCTGTCCATTGTGCACTGACACAAATATTTGTAGGAACGTTGAAGCTGAACCTGACCCACAGACAAAAACAAAGCAACAAACCAAAGTCAAACACAGGGAGTCTGACTCAGTCTGACAGGAGACTCACTGGATACAAAGCTTCAGCACAGACATCAGAGATCACATGAACTCACACTGCAGACTCCAGGTCAGCTGTCACATGTTCTCTTGTTTCATTTGATTTTTCTTTCTGGGAGAATTTGGAATTGTTCTGGTTTGAGTTCATCAGTGAAATCTGCATCTCATGTTTGATCTTCAGCTCATGAAGAGAAAGAAAGAAACACAAAATGAAAAGCTGCACAGAAAACAAGTGTGTGTGTGTGTGTGTGTGTGTGTGTGTGTGTGTGTGTGTGTGTGTGTGTGTGTAACATGAAAATTAGATTATTTTCCACCCAATTTGCTCCCAAGGCTTTCTCCGTGTGTGTTATCGGTGTGTTTGACAGGAAAGTGAAGGAGGTGCACTGATACAAACTAATGCAGCTCAGAACAAGCAGCCCTGCAATAAATCCTGCCTGTTGAGCTTTGTCATATTCACTGTGACATGTTTGTTTTTGGGTGTCACATGTTGGACTGACACCTTCAGTGTGTGTCAGGTTTCAAACTGGGATAGAGAGACTTTAGACGAGCTGCTCTCTTCTGGTTCCAGCAGACCTGATGCTGATGCGAATCAATGGAACCAGAAGTTTTCCCTCTTTATCACTTTCACTGTATCTTCTCTGACTCTGAGTCTTTCTGCAGCTCTCTGCATCCTCGTATCTCTTCATTCTGCATCTGTTTGACTTGAGGGGCCAAAAGAATGGTCATCATTGGTGAGATATTCAGGAAGTAATGAGGGATTACTGAGTAACTACTCAGTATGATGCATCACTTCATTTGTGTGGTGACATCAGTTAAAGCTCATCTATGGAATAAGCTATTAATAAATAATGGTTTCTTTAAATGAAGTATTGAACACCTGCTGCAGGTTCATGTTGTCGGCTCTGCATTCACATTCACACAGAGTTCCACTCTTTGATTCAAAGGTCGACCAGACTAAAGGACGAGCGACGACATGCAGCGCAGCAGCACACAGGACATTTTCCAGTCTGAATATAAGAACTACAATCTGCAGAACAAAGGTTACAATCACCATCTCTTCTTCCTCAACAGTTTCTCTACATCAACAGTTTAGACTCACACAGAAAGAAAGAAAGAAAGAAAGAAAGAAAGAAAGAAAGAAAGAAAGAAAGAAAGAAAGAAAGAAAGAAAGTTCATCAAAAGTTTAGTTCACAATTCTAATTCACATTTGAAACTTTCTCAAAATCCTGGACCTCTTGCAGCTCCTCGCGGGGACTCCACGACCTCCATGTCTCCTACCAGTCAGTGTGCAGTGAAAACCTCCAAAGGAAAACACTCAGGAGCTTCAGTTCAATGTGTGAGCCGCTATGAGCTGATCCACTGATGCATTAATGATGCAGTATTGAAACAAACTCCTCTGAGTCTCAGCTGGATCCCTCCTCGCTCTCTGCACCACCCATTTGGTATTCAACACACATCCCATAAGTTCATTTGTGACACCACAGCAGGTAATTGGATGACCGGCCTTTCAAGCCTGTTGATTAAATGGCTGATTATTGACTGATTACTCCCAATCTCCTGCTGTCATCAGGCACAATTAATAACGTGTGTAATGAAATAATTGAGTGTGTGTGAGTGGGTGGTGATGACACATCATGATGGTGAATCTCTCAGTCTGATATTTGTTTCATGGTGTGACACTGATCAGCATTAACTCAACATGGTCTGGATTTCCAGTGGTGGAGTCCATTGTCTTCACAGACATTATGACGAACACTACAAATGAAACACAGTGTTTAAACACACACACTGCTGACAGAACACACACTGAAAATAACTGTGCTGTGTGTTTGAGCTGAGACACATCTGGATGCTTCTGGAGCAGAAACATGATTCTACTCATTAAAGTGGAGGTGTAGGTGAGGCTCTCATGTTTAACAGATGAAGACTACAGTGTGTGTCCTATTTCACTCCAACACAGCAGTCAAAACATCTCATTAGTGTTCTGGGACTGTGAACTCATTAATGGAGACGTGAGGAGATTAAGGATCCAAAGAAAACAGAGCTCACTGACACTCAGTCTTCCCCTGACTGTCTCTCTGTCTCTGTGTCTCTCACTGTGAACTCAACAAGCAAACAAATCTCTCATTAAGAAGACAAAGTTTCATTTGTCCTAATTAATTGGATGAATCCTCCAGAAAAGGGCATCAATGCTGCCCTGATGAGCAGTGAAATATCAGACAACAAGCGTCAGTCAGCTTGAGGAGCAGCAGAGCAACATGAAGGAGCTTCATCGTATCAGCTGCAGAGCTCTTTTTTCTCTTCCTGTTTTTCTCTCGTGTCACACTCGGCTGATGTTGGCAAGCAGCCAGAGTCAAAGTGTCCACAACCTGTCCAAAATCTATCAAGGTGGATGATATTCCAGGAAGTACGCTCATGTAGTAGACAAAGAGACACAACTGTGTGAACTCTCAGCTCCTTGAGAAGGGCCAGATGAGCTCTGTGAGCGGAGCCATGATGAGACAAGATCTGTGAACATGTGACCTCTGAGACACATGCACAGTATGAAGACAAAGACAGCAGATATATGAAGCTACTGAAGCACACAGTGAGCCAGGTGGAGGTGACACACAGCAGGAAAAGCTTGTGGCATCCTTTTGTAAATGCACTGCTGAGTGCTGCACCGCCAGCCACCATCAGCTGCCAGCTAGAAGATGGAGGACACAACGCTGCTGATGGTGGTGGCATCAGACCAACACTGGTCCACTGATCAGATCTGCCAACTTTCCATCACGGTTTGGCCGCAAATGTAGCTGAGTGGAGGAAGAAATCCCACACTGAACAATCCTGATCAATACTGAAAAAAAGGATATTTATCTATTTATTGGTTGTTTATTGAGAGTTTATCATTTACAAATGAGCCAGTTGTCCATTGGAAACTGTCATTTTGTGTCAGGAGACGAGAGTTCATTTTGCGTACTGACATGTGAGACGAGACAGGTGATCAGGTGATCAATAATCCATGTGAAAGAGAAGGTTTGGACATGGTGAGAGTGAGGATGAGCTGTTTTTACCAAACCTTCAATATTAAAGCAGAAAGTATCAAAGTGAGGATCCAGTCTGTCTCAGGCAGAACGATGAGAAATTCCTGATATTTCTGCTCTTGTTAGTGTTCTGTGATGTGCTCTGACGGCAGTAAAAACTACTTATATTAGTGGTGTATTTCCCTCAGTGTAACCAGCTATAAACAGCTTCCTCTTGTTCGTGTCATTCTGATTTTGTGGTGGCGACACTCGACTCGACGTTGACCAATCAGCTCTCACTTAAGTCTCGTCCAGTTTGGCTGCCAACTGGAGCAGCAGCTCATTAGCAGAGAAGCTGTTTGTGTGAGAAGGCACCAGTGCAGTGTGTCTGTGAGCTGGAATGAAGGTTTACTTGGAAAACTGGAGTTAAATTAAATACAGCAAGACTTGTGCTGCTGGCATATTTTCCATTTCATTCTGTGATCATTTGTTTTCCTCTCAGTTTCCCTCTGTGGGGCTTCAACACATGAGACCTTCAGGCGCAGGTAGACTGTGTGGGAAAGTTCATTGACATTCCCCTCTCCTTTCACATGGCTCACTTGTGTTTTCGACTCAGAGGAGAGGATAGTGTGTTCATTATAATGTGGCAGCAGCAACACAAAGGCAGAAACAACACAAAGCTTCAGTGGAATCACCAAATAAATACGATGACAAAGAAAGTTTGCCGCCAGTCAGAGAAGTGAGACGATGTGATGGAAATGAGAACTGCACTGACATCCACATTATTCATGATGCTGTACAGTATGTGAGTGTATGTCACCCAGTGTAACACACTGTAACACCATCACACACTGAACATGTGCCTCAGTCGTGGGTGACTCACACGCTGTACACAGCATAAACACACCTGATGTGTTTAGATGCAGATGGAGCAGTACACAGAAAGCTCATTACATCTGCTTTGAATCGAGGCTCCATGAAACAAATTGCATAAATATGAAGACAAATGTTCCACAGATGACTGTTAAGAGGAACTCTGTTGTGGGCAGATGGCAGCTTTAATGTATTGGAAGAAAACAAATTCCCAACATGTTTTTGTTTTTTTGTTTTTTTTTTAATTGTGTTTTCTGAAAATCAGACAGTCGACATGAGATTCCTGTGAATGTGCCCTCAAATCTACCATCCACTTCAATCTGTTACTGTTAACAAGTATAGATTGAAGCAGAACAAACTGATCACTGCAGATGAAGAAACAGCTCGTTAAACTCCCTCATTAGGCAGAAAATTCATCTTGACCTTCCACAGTCTCGTCCACGCGTCTCTCAGACTGAACACGAGGTTCAAAGCTTCTGACCTCTGGCTGTCTTCACTCATAATTCATTTCCAGCCTGCAGAGTTTCTGCTCTCTGACTGAGCTTCTGCTGTCAGTGAGAAAACCTCCAGCTCAGGATGTACAGTCAGATTGTCTTGATATCTGTGTGTTTGTGAGCTGAGCAGCTTTCAAACTCTGTGATTCTCTCAGGAGAACTTCAGAACCTCAGGGCCGACTTGAAGTCGCTGAGAGATTTTTGTCTTCATGCTGTGTTTGCTTGTGAGAGGAGGACCATAAAGTTCTGATCATACAGTGTTTTTACAGTGAGAGCAGCAGAGTTTGAGGCAGGTAACAGCTCACTGTCCATGATGCACTGAGACCCAGGAGCATGCTGGGATTGAAATGAACACTTTGCTTATCCCTGGATCAAACCTCAGCCCAACTGCAGACAGAAGAAATGAAGAGAAATCAAAACAACACGAGTCAGCAAAGATGAGACACATCTATGATCTCCACCTCTGACCTTCATGAACCTCCATCAGTTTGTCTCTCTGCAGACTTTCAGCTCGACTTCCAAACAATCCCAAGACAAGACTCGTCCATTCTGCTTCAGACGTCTCATGAAGCTACGAGCCATTAAAGCTGCTGTCACTCTGTTCTGGAGGTGTTTCCAACAGGAAGTGGTCGCACAGCTGCTGCTGAGCTTTTCTATGAGACTGGTTATTCTGAAGAGGAACTGTGACTGACAGAAGGAGAAGAACTGTTTTAGGCTTCAGGAAAACTTGTCCAAAGCTTTGAATCCTCATTCATGTCTTTTCTTCTCTAAATGAAAACACAATGGACATGTTGTCTGTCCATGAACAGCAGGGAGTCTCACTCTGACACAAAGAGTGAAGCGGTGCGTCCTGTGCATACACACTGTGTGGACGTCTCCAAGCACATCTGCTCTTTGGCTCATGTCATAAGTAATGATGGTCAGTAAATTGACAGACTGAAGTTGGATGAACACAAACTGACCACAGTCCACTGGAAGCAAACTCCAAAGTGCTGCCATGAGTCAGTGATTGAAAACTCTCTGTTCAGTCACTTTTCAGTCACAGCTGTCGCAGCATTTCTGGCCTCTGCTAACAATCTGGGAAAGCTTTGGACAGAAGTACAGATGGTACTCTGAAGTGAAATGTCAGCATCCATCACAGCTGTGATACACACTGCACCGGTGTGATTGTCTGTCAAGGCTTTGAGGTATAAGTTGGCAAGTGTAAAGTGATGTGAAGTGTGAGCCGGCAGTGAGCACTGACTGAGAGGAGCCAACAGCATTCCTCAGAGCAAGAGAGAGACTGATGGCCGTCAATCAAACACTCCCCTTTAAAAGGCTCAGCCAGTGCTGAAATGATGTGTTCATGTGTTTATGTGCAAAGTTCCAAAATGAATTAGAAAATAAGAGACTAAAGCAGCAAATAAAATATTAAGCACAGGAAAGACAAAAAGGAAAATAATATAAAGCAAATAAAAAGGAAATAAAAGTTCAAACAACTGACTAAAGCAGATGATGAAAGGAAAATAATGACGAAAATAAAACACACTGAAAAGGACTGAATGAAAGGAACTCAGCTCACCTGATTTCATCAGGCTGGTGATTTCAAAATAAAAGCCCAATCAATCACTTTAAGTTTAAAGCAAATACTGTCACCTTGTGGGCTACAGTGATGTCTTTCTGAATGCTTTTACTTTTCCAGCCACACAGTCTCATCTGGTCATTGGAAATCTGACCATCAACATTGTGCTCCTCAGCCTGAAAATCGAACCTTTAGGCCTCTGACTGTCTCTGCTGAGCTCCAACCAGATGCATCATCAGCTCATTAGTCCATTTTTCATGTAAAACCAGCACCACATTTATTCAGACTGAAAAGATGTCATTTGTTAATGAGAGCAGAGGAGTGGGCAATGAAAGAGCAGGTGGCAGATGAAGAGAAAAAGCAAGTGGGAGAGGAGGAGGCTGAGATCAGGATGCACTGCCATTAATAGATGCTGCTAATGGCAAAAAAGTGATTTTGATCAAAATAAAACACAGTTCATTTGAAGAGGAGCCTTCTGCTACTTTCAAAGGAAACCACGTGTGTCCAAACTGGAAATACCTCTGGGCACGACACTGAGTCTGAAGGCTTAATGGAGGTCAAAGCTGATCTCACTGCTGTTATCAGCTGATTTAATGTTCATTTCCTCCATTCTGAACGGTCATTAGCTCACCATCTGCTGGGCTGCAGTGTTGATCGGCTCAGCAGACGTGTTGTGATCTAACAGGATCAGACAGGTGAGGAGACATGCAGGAGAAAAACAGCTCGGCTCCACTCTGCACACACACATGTGAATTATGACTGATGAAAACACTGATAATCCCATTTCATTTCAGGCTCACTGTTTGTTTCTCTGCACAGTTTGACTGTTTTCCTGTTTCACGTGATTCATCAGTGACACATGAACTGACAGACTGACGAGTGCTGATGGAGGCTGCTTATTATTACTTGTCAGAAAATAAATACAAATGTTTGGAAATGAAAACAGAAACTATGAACATGAATAAAGCTGAGAAACACAAAGACGCTGGAACTTCACAAACAGGAAGTTTGTGCTCCAAAAATATGAACTTCATGCTGCAACAACTGAAAGTTAACACAGTCCCTGAACCTCACATGAACATCTGGACATGCAGTCCTCAGTGTTTCTGAGTGTTCAGTCATTATGTGCTTATTGTGGACAGAATAATGCAGCGCTGCTATTTTTAGCTTCCCCGACAGGTTCGATGGTGATCAGAGGTTTTGTTTTGTAATGATGTTTTGTTCCCATGTGGTTGATTTATCTGTGAATAAATAAATGATCTGTCTGTATCTGTGCAGTCATTTCTCCCAGCAGCCTGCAGACAGACACTCATCAAACCTCTCAGTACCGTGCCTCATCAGCACGACTCACCTCAACATGAAATTCAAACTGTTCATCTCTGAGTTGAACTCTGAGCAGCTGAAATCATCACTGTGTTTCTTCCAGAGTTTGTTTAGTCCACTTTGCATCAGCACCAACAGTGAAATGTGTCACAGCAGAGACAGCACTCACAAATACTGAGAGGCAGACACACACACACGCACACACACACAAAGCTGAGCAGACACACACACTCTCTCTGTGTCGGTAACCTCCAGATGTGGAGAACCATGAAATCTAATTTCATCGCACTGATGTCTCAGTGCAGAGACACATTTTGTCTCAGTGTTGAACGGTGCAGGAGGCTGCTGTTGGTGGTGGACTCACACATGTCGACAAACAGATATAAACTGGATTTGTGTGTGTTTTCAATCAGCTTTGCTTTGAATGAACCCCTCGGATGAGAGAAAGAGTCTCACACACGTCACAGCAGGACTGATGCATCACAGCACACAGTGCAGACTGTAGACTGAAGGGAGCAGAGGACGGCTGAAGCATCTTATTCTGCTCTCATACCTTCTTGTTCAAAGATGCTTTGGGGTCCAAACAAGGTTTTCTTGTCTCTACTGGATTTTCCAGCTAAAGCTAAAGCCTGAAATGTATTCTCTGATAATCCTCAATCACACTAAAGTCCATTAATATTGAGTTTATTTTTCCTGTCATGATTAATCAGTCTGATTATTTTTTCTGCAGTTCTTCTTTGAGATCCTCCAGCCTTGAGAATGTGAATAATTCATGATGAATATTAAACAGTAATGAGACTTTAGTGAGCGTTTCATCTCTGTGATATAATCTGGATTAAGAGGAAACTTCAGACCACACAAGGACTGAACTACAGTGAAGCTCCTCATTCAAGTTCATTTATACATTTCACACCATGGAGAGACATTAGAAGCCCAACTGATCTCCATCTTCTGACCAAACCTCTCTGACAGTGACAGAAAGACTGCACTGAAGTTCACAAACAGTAGAAGAAGAAAGTGTGAACAGGAACAGACTCATGGCTGAGTCGACAGATGAAACAATGTGCTGATACAACAAAGGACAATTCATCATTCACAGCACATTAACATCTTCAGAACATGTTGGAGAAATCAGCTCAACTGAAGTCAATGAAAATGGCCTCTGAGCTTAATAATAATGACCAGTGGAAGACGAAGAGCTTGTTATCATCAGTCCTAGAATATATGTGAAGTGTCAGGCTGTCTGTGTCATGGACGCAGGCGGAGGGGGAGTTCACTGCTCTGTTCATCAGCATTGAGCTGGATCCACCTGCACACATCATATGATCACTAACAGAAGTCTGGAAGTCAGAGTGACATTAAATCACTGAGCAGTTTGTTTGAATGAGGAAGAAAAGCTCCACTGATTACCGTGGCAACAAGTGATTATTCCAGCACGTGTGAGACTGAAACCCTCAAATGAAGTGAGATTAAAGGTCAGATGTCTGATGCAGTCTGGATGCCTCGTCCTCTCTGGTGGAACTGAAGTGGAATTATTCACTTAAAGCAGCTCTAAATACATCAAATCCAGCTGAACCCTGGAGAGGCAAAAGATGAAGCTGACCACCACAGAAGAAGACAAACGAGGTTAAAAAATAATGTTGTTTTCTCTCTACAGGCCCATCCTGATTCCTTCTCTCTTTTGTTTCTTTCCTTTCTTCACATTTTCTTTTGTCTGTCTTTATCTTTCTGTCCCTCTCCAGTCTCTCCACCTCTCCCTCTCCGATCGTCTCTTTAAAATTCTTAAACCACAGTTTCCACAGCTCTGTTTATTCAGGAGGACCGTTTCGTCTCCAGATGCCAAGCTTTTCTTCAAATCCATTTCAACACCGTCCTCATCCTTTATGCATGTCGGCTTCCATTCATTCTGCTCTTTTCTTCCTCCAACTTACTGTCTGACTGATAAGGAAAATAGATTCAGCTCCTTTGACAAAGTTAGAGAGAGAACAGAGTTTCTGTGACTAAAACTGCTGAATTTGATCAGTTTTTGGAAAAGAATCATTGTTCTTGTAACTCGTGACTGAAAGATGACAAAGGAGGGATTTTTGGGATCGTTATGACAGTGAGTCCACATCTGCAGGACTGAAGTTTTCTGTTGTTATGTGACAAAAGTCAACGTCTCTATTAAAATGCAAATAAATAATTAACATTTCTATCTGTCATGAATACATATGATGTCATAACAGCTTCAGTATATGTATAATGATGAGGTTCACTGAGATCTCAGCCTGTTCGGATCTGACTGCAGCAAAGCAGCAGAGTTTCATCTGCTGCCTCCCCTCCACGTCCCATTGGCTGTAGCTCACAGCTGTTTAGTGTCAGAGCTGCTGAATCACTTCAGTTAATAAGTGGAGAGTTTGTGAGGCAGCGTGCGCTGGACTGGACACACAATCTGGCAGACATAGACCTCCACATAGCTTTAAGTCTGATGTCTGACTGCAGAGCAAGTCTCCTTACAATCATCCAAAGAGTCAACACGACACAATAAATATTCAGTCTGTTCTACAACATTGAATTAAAGTAGATCCAATGTTGCTGTTTTCACTCTGATTGACAGAAAAAGATGATTTCATGTCAAAGTAAAAACAGATCTCTAGAAAGTGTCTGAGTTACTTTCAGATATAAATATGAAATAGGTGTTTGCATCAGTATTCAGCCCCTGCAGTCAGACTGAATCATTACCAGTGCTGCCATTTGGTTTTAAAAGTCACACAATCAGTTCAATGGAGATCATCTGTGTAAAGTCAAGAGGTTTCAGTTGATTATAGGGAGCAGAGCAGAGGATCTGTTTTCATCCAGGTGCTGCCAATGTCAGCAGTGCAGATCAGAAGGTAGAGTTTGATTTCAGCTTGAAATCATATTTGCTTTTCTGACTGCTGACACCTGGTGTCACACATGCAAGTAAACGCAGCATTTCTGTGGCTTCCTGTGGTGGACTTTGGCCTGTTTCTCTGATTGGATGGTACTAAGCTTCATTAAATCTTCTGACCATGCAGGGGTCAACAGCAGTCATGGACACTCTTTGAACTGTAAAATACTTTGTAATCCAGTTCATCCATCTCATTAGGTGTGACTCTGCTGCAGGTTAATATGATCCCTCCCTTCTGAGGAGACAGAGAGGCACCGATTGGGACATGAGAGCAGAATAGTTCTTTTCACAAGTTTACATTGAAGCCAAAAGTAACTGACCTTTGGCACTTTGTGTGGAACAAGACATTTCTTCTTCCTGTCAAACTGTTTGTCAGCTGTTCTGTTCTCACACTGTCTTCAGCTGTCAGCTTTACTGAGCAGATAAACCAGAGCCACAGCAGAGCTGTCTGTCTCACTGAGTCTGAAAGAGTCCTACAGCACAGCAGCCTGAGGAGCTCAGAGCAAATGAAGCCAGTTTGTTGAGGATGATGTAGCTCCTGAGTTTCTAATAAGGTCAAAGGTCATTCTGGAGGGAAATGACTCCTCCATTTGGGAGACTGAAACAATCAGAGCTGTGCTGAGGAAAGATGTTCACTCAACAGATCGTTACTTTGGCTGAGAGGAAAGAGAGACAGCGGCAGTGAGATCACAGCATGAAATGTGTTGGATATAAAGCAACAAAATGTGTCAAACATGAGCCGAGTTTCCATCGGATACAATTTGAAGAGAGCTTTAGAAACGACACAAAAAAGAAGAAAATGTGAATTATGAGCATTTCCATGAACTGGTTTCGAGCAAACAGTAGTAATAGTTAGTGAGGAATCAGAACATGAAGTAGTTTGTACTCACACAGAAACATTCAAGCAGCTGACTCATGAACAAAATGTATTCCTGTTATTATTCCTGAATTTCTCTCCTTCCCCTCCAGAGAGGAAAGAATCCTTCGTTACACTTCAGCAAACTGAGCTGGAGGAGCTCAAGCTTTGAATTTTCTGTCTCAACAGCACAGAACACGACATCAGCACCTTTTAATCAGAACTAACAACCAGCTCCAGTTTCAGCAGCGAGAAACAACCAACACTGACATGATGAAGCACAGACAGCGCCTTCACTTCAGGAAGATAATAGTGAATGAATTGTGCTTTAATTGTGTCTTTTCAGATCAGAGCTTTAATGACTGTGTCTTTGTCTTCTTATCAGCAGATTATGACAGCAGCAAAGACAGATTGGCTACAAATGTCTTGATGTCACCAGAAACTCCTGCATTCATCTGCTGCCAAAAGGAGTCTTTCCACTGTCAGAGTGACAAACTGACTGTCGTTGTTCAACGTACACTGAGAGAAGCAGGATGTGAAAATCATTTGCGTGGATAATCTGCCCTGTCACACTCACCTGCTCCAACAGTCTAATCCAGCTCAGTGTTTCTGCAGCAGGTATGTGGAACATATTCCAGCTGATAGGTGACAGCAAAGACAGAGCTGTTCAACCTGCTGAACTGTGACAGAGAACTGAACTGACCCTCATATTTCAGCCCTTTTCCTCAGCCTCTATCCATTTAGTAATGGCTTCCAGTAGAAATAAACTGCTCCTCTGTGTTGGCATCAGTGTTAAACACACATTCCAGTCTACAGTACACACACAGCTCATGCTTTGGCCTTTCTAAATGGACATGTTGGCCTGCAGTGGTGGTCCTGCTGCTGTCTCCCTCCACTGCTCTCTGACACTTGACTGAACTCTCCTTCTTCTCTCTCTGCAGGTTTGAAGCTGCAGAGCAGCTTTTTAAAGTGTTGCTTTGTTTCTTATCTGCCTCACATCCTGCAGCAGGAGTCACACTGCATTTGTCACATCTGATGACACTTCACACGTCCACAGAAACCTGACAAATGAATGATGCTGATGCTGATATTGATAACTTTCTCTTCAGCTTAAAGGGTTGACATTTAAGAGGAAAAGCTTCAGGATCAGAATCTGACTGTAAGACTTTAAAAGATGAAAGTGTGACAGATGTGTTGAAATACAGTGATGATGATGAAAATGGATGGATTTAAGGTGAGACGTCGTCTCCAAAGAAAAAGAGAAAATATCAGAGGTTGAATGAGGTTTAGCTGAATCCCACATGACTGAGAGCCGAGCGTCCTGGAATATGGACGAGTCCTGATCTTTCCTGCTGGGAGATTCTATGATACTCACAATTATTTATCTCAGTTTCCAGTCAGCACTGAGTGGTATGAACTCAGGAAATCAGATCAGTTTAAAACAGGATGTTTGAGGGGCTGTGGTTTATCTGAAGGTGTCCACTGGATGGATAATATCTAATCAAACATCAAAGTCTTTAATTACTTTCATCATGTACAGAAAACATTGACTTTATGTGATCAATCCTAATTATCTTCATGTTATTAAAGCATATTTGAGTTGTGTTTATTTGGTCCATCACAGTTTGTCTCACTGCTTATTTGTGGCAGCAACAACTGATCTGTGATCTGATCTCACGGCTGATGTGGCTCTGCATAAACTAACATGTCTTTTCTTAGTGCAACAGCACTGACAGTTCCTCTTTTCCTGACTGGACCAAGTTTACATGCAGCTCCACTTTGTTGCACCTGTCCTCCCAACCTTGGAAATAATTTGTTTCTCTTCTTGTGACCCTGAAGAATCCATAACTGATCTTCATTCAGGTTAATGAAACTATTTGTTGGACATGGAGCAGCTTTAAGGAAGCACTCAGCAGAGAGAAACTCAGGAACAACACATGACACTGATGCATCCGCCTGAAAATGAAAGCTTTGTTTTTTATGTCTGTGTGTATTTATTTTTGTCCCGTCAGGCCTTGTTGAAAGAGTTACTTGTGCCGAATATTAGATTTATCAAAGTAAAGTGAGATCTTAAACTCATTATGGATGGAAAAATGAACACTTTGTTTGTGATTTGATTCAAATGAATATTCATGGAGGCACATTGACATTTGGTGGCACACTGGCTGTGTTTAGTGGAGGTGGTGACACCTGGAGGAGGAGATTCTTCTAATCTCTCTGACACACTTCATTTGGCCTCTAATTAACACTGAATCCAAAGGCCAAAAGGACCTCAAAGCAAATGAAGCATTCAGTGCGGCTCATTTAAAGTTCTCTCTGGGAAGACAACAGTGCATGACATTAAAGCCATTACGTGTTCAATAGTGACCTCAGCTCATCATTCTCAAACACATTCAGATTGCATTTCTAACGGCTTTAGACATCAGAGCTTTCTGAAGTGTTCATGTGTTTATTTCTGCGTCTGTCTGCATCAGTGTGATTCAGCAGAAAATGTGCAGGACTCTCTGCGGTCATCATCATCTCAACATGCTGTGAGGTAACATCACTGTTCAAAAGTCCTGTCAGACTCTGTGCTGCACTATGGAAATGTAAAAACCCTCAATTCTTGCTGTGAACAAAGAGAAAAACAACACGAACTCCCATCTGCTGCTCATCACATTTAACCATCACACAGTAAAAAAGGCTTCACCAAAGTCATCAAACTTCATTATCTACACATTTCTGCTTTCTGCTTCCTCTCAGCCCGACAAAAAGCTGTTCCCTGCCAAAGTCTGTCTGCAGCCAGAGTGTGTGTGACTCTCAGGGAGCTGTCAGTCTGCAGGGAGTTAAGGCCAGCTCTTCTCTCTGCTCTGCTGCAAACAGCCACACTGTTTCCTGACGCCTGTGAGAGGACCAGCTGCTCCTGTTTACATGATGGCTACAAGCGCCTTCCTACCACCCACCTGAACAGCAGGCTGCGCTGGTGAGGAATAAATGTCAGTATGTGTGTAACTGTCAGCGTCTTCAGCTGGACAAAACGCTATCGTTCAGTCACCACGTGAGCCAAGAACTACTGGTATGTGGCAAAGGTTCAAATGAGTATTTTATGTGAAAGGAATACTGTCGAAGTCTGATGAACAGGGACGTCATTGGCCGTGGAAGGTGGAATCAACAACGTACGAGGAAAGTTTTTAGATTTTAGGCTCAAACAATAAATACAACTGCCTTCAGCAACTAAAGCGCAGCGTTCTGTTATTAAATGAGCATCTCAGACCTGTCAGTGCCTGTGCCTCGATCAAAGAAGGACAAAAAAAGCCTCCACACACATTAAGCTCTGTGATCGTGTTGGATTGGTGTGTTTGATGGTTCAAACAGTGTGAGGCTGCAGAACGATGATCATAAAGGTGTGTTTCACTGAGGAGACTGACATAAAGACCAGGGGGAGGATGTCATCTTGTACCATTTCATGGAGTAATTGCTCCATCAATCACAGAGCAGCAGAGAGAACAGCTGTGAAGACGCTGGACTCCATTTCAACCAGACAAAGTCATGTTGGCTCAAACACCGCAGGAGTTTTCAGGATGTCGAGCGGTTTGTGTGTCTGTGCTGAAGATATTCGTTACTCTTTATGTCGCTGAGACTCGACCACCAAAAGTCTCCTCCATGATGTTCAGACACAGTCTGTCAGCAGGCCAGTTAAGGAGGGAGAGGAGGAATCTCACTGATTGTGTTTTCACAAACTTCTATTTTCTCTCTCCGTCTCTCTCAGTGATAGATTGATGTATCAGGGCTTCATTACTTTCAGTCCTGCTGCAGTTCCATCTCATTTGTCACTCCCATTATGCTGCATTCAGATTGTCTTTGAGAAGCAAACTTTGGTTAAAGGTAAAATAAAAAATGAGTCTTGGTCCTGGTAATTAGTTTGAGGAGGAGGAGGAGGAGTGAGTGAGATAAAATGCTTGAGGCAAAGAGGAAAGAAAATGAAGAAAAGCTAAAGTCTGAAGTCCGGCTGAAATATCGTGAACGGCTGAAATGATTACTCAAAGAATTCAAGTGCACAGATAATAATCAGTGTTGCTTCAAGAGCTGACGTATGCATTGACCACACAAGCTGAGAGTGGAGGAAAGAGAAAAGAGAAGAGGAAGAAGAGACGACAGACAATAAAAAGACGAAATGATCAGAGTTTCAATTTGAAGGCAAACATGTTGCTGGGCCACAATAAATGAACTCAATGACAAAAATAAATATGAAATAAACAAACAGTTTTCAGGGCCAAATGTCTGGCAGCATAGTGATGTTCTGAGATGACTCTCAGGATGAAGTGCTGCTGCCTAAAGTGGTGTGAATGCACAGTGTGTGTCAGTGTTCATTAACATCTCCAGAAATCAGAGGTTTGATGTGCGGATCCACACATTCCTCAGGTGAATAAACCCTTCCTGACTAAACGTGGATCTTTCAGAATAAAACATGCTTCCTGTTCTTCTCTTGCAGTAATTGTGTTTTTCTCACCATGTGACAGCGCTGATAATCACACCTTCAAGCAGCCACAGAAGAAGGAATCAGTGAAATCACCTGCTGTGGTCTGCAGCTGGAACAAAAACTTGTTTTGAGATACCTGACACATGGTTTGACAGCCCTGATCTGTCACAAGCTCACAAAAAGGTGCAACATGCTCATCTTTAAGAAGGTAAAGCCACAATCCAGCAAACTAAACCTGCAGGTCCATAAAGAAACAGCTGAGCCCGTTTCCAAGCTCTCTTTTCACACAGATCATGTTCAGAAAGACAAAGACAAAATGAACTAGACTCCATGGAAACAGTAATTAATGCTGGCTAATAATTAGTGCCTGGCTCCAGAGCATCAGTCAGAACTCACAGATCCATGCAAGAACAAAAAGCAGCAGAGATCCCAGTTTTTATCAGTTTGAACAAGTTTATCAGTTTGAACAACTGGCACTGGCACCAGAAGCAGCATTTAGTAGTTCAGTATGTGTCTGTATGACAAGTTAAAGAGCAGAATCACACAAACACACACACACACACACACACACACACACACACACACACACACACACACACACACACACACACACACACACACACACACACACACACACACACACACTGTATGGGTTTCTCATTATCCCAAGCGTGTTAGGTGGTTAAAACTGTTTTATACTGGTCCGAGTTTGTGACGCCCCCTAGAGACGGCGGTCCACTGTTTATTGGTTCAGTTGGTGGTTAATATTATAACTTGTTGTGCCACGTTTTGACCGGTGAAGCCGAGCTGGTGAGTTCATATGTATAAAAATGTTTGTGTATAATGATTACGGAATGGATAATGTATCCGTGGCATTAATGTAGTGATTTTGTTTACATTTGTGTTTTCAGTTGATTACCTGCTTCTGTAGCCTATTACTGCTACCTACGGCACGTTCAATGTTTATACCACTTCATAGCATGTGTGGAGTTGCTGTTGAAGAAAATAAACACGTGGAAAAGGACGGAGATTGTCGGATTGTCGGAGCTGAGTATGACACTGTTTCACCAATCAAGACGCACCCCGTGCGGTGGGGGTTATTAGACTAACCAAGTTGGTTTAATAAAACCGTACAGTAATCAACACTAAGCCAGCCCCGTGACGGAGAAGCGGAGGTCGGACAGTGTCAACAACAGCAAGCTACAGGAGGCTAGCGTGGAAACAGGACCCGGCGGAGATTCCCGGCCGATCGGCGGAGCTGCGGGCTTGGATCAAACCATTTGGGAAGGATATCGGGTGGCCTGTAACTGTGCGTAAGTGACTGTCATTGTGACTGTTTAGCGCGACAGCGTAGGATAAGCCGATCGCGGAAGTTTCACTTTTTCCGGCGTCAGCGCGCTAGCCAGCCGCTAAGCTAACGGAAGTACATCGTCGCCATCTTGGCCCAGGTACGACGGCCGGAAGTACGTCATAAGAGTGCCACAAAGAGGGGCCGAGAAAAGGGCGACATGGCGGATTGTGGAGAATTAAAGAAAAAGCGCTCCAATGCACAAAGGGTATTTAATAGGAGGGCAAACGCCATTGACTTTAACATAGACCTTTTAAGTGAACATGATCTCAGAACAGAACTGAGGGCACTTAAAGGCAGCTATGAAGAGATCTGTAATAGCAGTTTTGATTACATTGCTGCAATGGAAGAAGAAGATGAAAGTGGATTTGAAAAGGATATAGCTGATGTAAAGAAAAGACTGCATGATTGCCGAACAAAATACCAGGATGCTGAAATGAAGATAAAAGAGACATTGTGGTCCAGCTATGCATCAGGTCAATATGGCAGCCTGATAGCTGGCCTTAAGGATGCATTTGATCGGGCTGACGCACTCCAGCCAGGGCACATAACCAGTGAACAATATGATCTGGTGCACACAGCACTGCAGAGCAGAGTCGAAGCACTGGAGGAGTTTGTGCGGGACTGGGAGCGCTGTGTCCCAGGAAGGCAAGTAAATATCATGCAGACTTTCCTCAGAGACTGCAAAGAGAAGAAAACAGGGACTATAGTTGTGCTGGCTAACTACATGCACCAAGGCTCAGGTTCAGCGCGTGGCGGCTTTGATGTCCTGGCAAGCGGTGAAGAGGAAAAGGGAGATGTTGACGGCAGAGACGACGGCGAAGGCGGTGCGTACAATGGAGTAACAACCATCGCTGATAGACCAAGTGGACCTTCAGTTGGGGGTGGGGTCAGTGGCGTGTCACACGATGATGGTGTGCAAAGTGTAGGCGCAGACCCGGTCACTAATCCAACCACTACAGTGACTGTCAGTGCACCAGATGGTAATGTGGACTGTCCTGATGGGGCACAAGTCACGGGCGCCCCGTCGGGGTCTCCCCAAGTGGTACCGCCACAACACCCTCCACTGTGGTCCATGAGCCCAACCTTCGGCCCCGGCTTCTCCAGCACACCGCAGCAGCGAGGAGCACACGCTGTGCAACCTGATAGTGTTGGAGCAGGACGGAGCATGTCTGCCATTTCACAGGGTTCAATCGGGCCCAGGATTGCGCTCGCACCACTAAGCCTGCCAAAGTTCTCTGGGGACAGAAGAAGCTACTGGCGATGGAAAGGTAACTGGGGGACCCTTCAGACGTTAGCTGAACCTACGGGCTCCCCTGAGTGTAGGCTCTTTCACCTGCTGGATAGCATCAGCGACACAGTGAAACGTGAACACAGGCTGTCTCATTGCAGGACCGCGGACGAGGTCTTCCGGGTTCTGGAGGACTGTTACGGGGACATGTCACAAATAGCAGATGACATTGTACTGGAGCTACAGGACCTACCAGCCGTGCGAAACAACCAACCAAGGGAGGCATTACAGTTAATCCAAGCGGTGGAAAGGGTGCTGTTGGACCTCATTGATCTAGGTTGTGAGGATGCCATAAAAAACCAGTTGGTGATCCGGTCACTGAAAAGTAAGCTGCCAGACAGTCTGAAAGAAGGTGGCTGTTGTACCGGTGCGATGCAACCAGTAACGTCAACCCACGTAACCGGTTTGACAAACTCTGGCAGTTCCTGAGAGATCAGAAGACGGTTCTGGTGCAACTGGAGCAGTTACAGATCGCCAGACGACCGAACTCTGCTAGAGCCAGTGAAACGAGCTCCCGTGAGAAGGTGAAAGAAAGACTGGGGGACCGGAGGCAAGAGAGGCGTTCATTCACCAAGGCCACGGCAAGCGAGGCGAGGGGAGAATTATCGCGAGAGCCTTGTGGTATGTGTGGTGGAGAGGGGCATACAGGACGTTTGTACCGCTGTAAGACATTTAAGAAGTCCAGCCCCTCAGAGCGCAGAGCCCAAGTAAATAGGACCAAAGCCTGCCCCAAATGCTTGGATATCCATGGAAAAGATGGTCAATGCAGTAACAACTTTTTGTGTCGCAATGACGAATGTAAAAGAGGCGACGCCCCTCCAGATCACCACTTTTTTCTGTGCCTCAGATCACCAGCCAAAAAGGACACCACCAAGGGGGAGAAGAGGAGAGAACCCCGCGGGCCGACTGAAGAACAAGAGGCTGTGTTTGCAAGGATAGGTCTGACCCCGGAGCAGCTGGAGGCTGTTCGGAATGCCTGCACGAACAAAGTGTCTTCAACAATATGTGCTGGCAAAGATCTGGTGGGAGAGCGTGGTCCAAAGGAACACCCAGTCCTCATGATGTTGGTGGAGGTCACAACCAAGAGGGGGGACTGGGTTGGCGCACTAATCGATTTAGCCTCCGATACTAACTATATCACCCACCAAGCAGCAGAGAGGCTTGGGCTGATTGGGGAGCCAATCACTCTGGTGGTGTATGGTGTGGGTGGTATGGAGATAAAAGAAGAAACAAAGAGATACTGTGTGAGCATAAAAGTAGCCACGAAAAAGGGAACATGGAGACTCCATGAGTTGCTCTGCTATGGGCTGAAGGAGATCGCCAAGGTGGACCATGCAGTAGACTCGAGGTGCCTGGAGGAGGTCTTCCAAGGTGCCGTCAAGCCAGGTGAGCTGACCCGCCCAGAGAAAGTCGAGTTACTCATCAGTACCCGGGAGGGTCGTCTTGCCCCCCAACGGATGATGAGGTGCGGTGACCTGGTGCTGTGGGACGGTCCGCTCGGAAAGACCGTCAGTGGTGTGCACCCTGACCTTTTTGAGGACATTGAGGTGACTGCACGCCGCTCTTCGACCCACTTAGCATGCTCCATGAGGGCAGAGTCCAGGAAGATCGAGGTTCTCCACAACTACTGCCCTGAGCTAAAGAGCAGCAAGGAAGTTGGAACCACGGCTGCATCCAATGCTGAGATCATCAAGTGGCTGCAGTGGGACAGCATTGGTGCCGCCTGCAACCCGTTGTGTGGCGGATGTCGTTGCGGGAAATGCGCCCCTGGGGGGAAGGAGATGTCACTCGCTGATGAGAGAGAGTTAGAGATCATCAGAAGAGGACTGACCTTCAAGTTGAGCGACCACCACAGCGACAAGCCCCACTGGGACGCCAGTTATCCCTGGAAGGAGAACCCTTCTACCCTGCCTAACAACCGCGAAGCTGTCAAGGTGGCATTCCTGAAATCGGAGGGGCGCCTTGAGAGGGATCCGAAATGGAAGGAAGCTTATGCGAGGCAGGTGCACAACATGGTAGCCAGGGGGGCCGCAATCAAGCTTTCCAAGGCTGTGATGGACAATTGGAACGGAGCTGTGTGGTGGGTGAACCACCTGACAGCACCCAACCCGCACTCTGTCTCTACCCCGGTGAGACTGGTCTGGGACAGCAGCCGGGAATTCAAGGGCGTTAGTCTTAATGGCATCCTGTTGAAGGGCCCAGACGTCTTGAACCCCATCCGGGCGGTTCTGCTCCGTTTCCGTGAGGGGGAGCATGCGGCGATTGGCGACGTGTCCAAAATGTATAACTCGGTGTGGTTGGAGGATCAGGAAGTGCATGTCCATCGTTTCCTGTGGAGAGACTCACCAGCCGATGACATTGAGGACTACGCCGTGGTACGGGTGAACATGGGTGATAAACCAGCTGGCTGTATCGCTCAGGTGGCAATGCGAGAGACAGCCTACCTGCCACAGTTCACCGACAAAGTGGAAGAAAGACATGTCATTGTGGACAATGCCTATGTAGATGACATTCTGGTGTCCCACAATGACCCCCAAAGACTGACGGAGATCCTTGAGGGGGTTGAGGCCATCCTTGCCACCGGGGGGTTTCACCTCAAGCCATGGGTGCGATCTGGCCAAAGTGGGACTCAAGGTGGTATTCCCACCAAACCAGAGACCATTGTGTTGCCCAATCAGTTGCGGGACGAGGACAATAAGGCCCTTGGAGTGGGTTACCACGTGGGGGAGGACAAATTGTTCCTTATGGTGGCCGTCAATTTCTCCACTAGAAAGAAAAAGATGCGCACGGAACTCAACCTCACCGTGGAGGACATAGAGGAAAAGACGCCCGATCCTCTTACCCGGCGGATGTTACTGAGCCAGGTAGCTGGGCTTTATGACCCCCTTGGTCTGGCGACGCCCCTGAAACAAAAAGGCGTCATCCTCGTCAGAAGGGCCTTTCAAGAGGCTGGGACATTGACCAAAGATACATGGGACAAGCCACTGTCCAGTGAGCTGCGCGGGAAGGCGATTGAGCTCTTTAAAGAATATGCTCAGCTGAGTACCATCGCTTTCCCCAGGAGTGTTACCCCTACCGGCTGGCTGGGTAAACCCTGGGGGATAACGTTCTCCGATAGGAGCTGTGACTCTTATGGGGCGGTCCTCTACCTGCGCTGGGAGACTTCAGGAGGCGTTGTGACCCGGCTCGTGGAGTCAAAGGCTAAACTCACGCCGTTGGATCAGAAGGGTGATGCAGTTAAAGCGGAGATCTGCGGAGCCGTCTTTGCCACCCGTCTGAAGGGGTACATACAGAAGCATGGGCGGCTGGAAGTGGTGAGGTGGTACCACTTTGTCGATAGCCAAACTGTGCTAGGTGCCATCCAGCGGGAAAGTTATGGGTTCCAGACTTTCTTTGCTAATCGCATTGGTGAAATACAGAAGGCCGGACCTGTGACAGATTGGTGGTGGGTCCCCGGTCAGTACAATGTGGCTGACCTGGTCACGAGAGGGTGTTCCCCCAATCAACTTGATGATGACTCCCTGTGGCAGAGAGGTCCCGAGTTTCTGTCCAGAGTGGTGGGGGAGTGGCCGATGAAGTCTGCAACGGAGGTAGCCTCTTGTTCCAGAGAGGTTGTGAGTAAACTCCAAAGAAAGGCTTTCACTGTCATCACCACAAGGGCCAAGGCTAAGAAATTGTCTGCACCAGATGATCCTAATGGTGTCAACGCTGTGGTCGGGGATGAAGTGACCACGTGGCCTCCTTCAGTCAGGTCCGCGCCAGGTGCTGCTACAGGGCCTTCTTCAGTAACTTCAGGTGTCTGCCGTACAAAGAGGTTTTGGGGGTTGGCTCTTGTAAGTCAGTTAGACCTTTTGAGGTTTGCAACGTTAACCAAACTCTGTGGGGCTGTAGGATACATCCGCAGAGCCGTGCACTTCTGGTTACTGTGCAGGGATCGAGCCAATGAGCGAGAACAGTGGGAGGCAGTACTCACAGTCCAGGAGCGAGAGGCGGCTTTCCAGGACTTGTGTCTCGCTGCCCAGACAGGCGCGACTTTCCCCACTATGACACTTAATCGTCTGGTGGTAAACAACGACAGTTCGACAGGCCTCCTGTTGTGCCACGGCCGGATTCAGTCCGTTGAGAAGGGGAGGCCAGGGGTCCCGCTGATCCCTTACAAGGAGCAGATCAGCACCCTTCTTGCTGAGGAAGCCCACCGTGCCAACCATGAAGGCATAGCCGGCACCCTTCTCCGGATGAGGAAGAGAGCCTGGGTGGTGCAAGGCCCGAGAGTTGCTCGCAGAGTCATTGACTCATGCGTGCATTGTCGGAAGAACAAAGCCAAGTTATGCTCTCAAGTAATGGGCGATCTTCCTTCTGTACGCACCGAACCAGCAGCCCCTTTCGAGTACACAACACTCGACTTGTTTGGTCCATACACAGTCAGGGACGCTGTGAGACGGCGTGCGAAGAAGAAGGTCTGGGGCGTGGTCTTTAGTTGCATGGTCTCAAGAGCGATCCATGCGGATTTGGTCGAAGACCTATCAACTGAAGGCTTTCTCAAAACGTATCAGCGGTTCACCGCCCTAAGAGGTCATCCCAGAAAACTCTGGTCTGATCAGGGTACCAACTTCGTGGGGGCCAGACCTGCACTAGAAGATCTCTACAGCTTCCTGGTAGGTATTGACAAGCGGGAGGTCCAAAGGAGAGCAGTTGTGGCTGGGACTGACTGGGTGTGGGAGTTCAGTCCTGCAGACTCACCACATCGTAATGGGGCTGCGGAGGCAGCGGTCCGCGTGTTGAAGAGGTCGTTGTCCAGTGTTGGTGAGGAAGGCGATTTGACCACCCTAGAGTTTCAAACCCTCCTCTACCTAGCTGCCAACCTTTCCAATGAGAGGCCGATCGGTGCCAAGGCTCAGGTCCAGGAGGAAACAGTGGACGTTGTGACACCGAACTCATTGCTGCTGGGTCGGGCGGGGCCAAGAGGTGACACCCAGGGTTTTGAATTCCCTACCTACCCTTTCAGTCGTCTACGAGCAGTCCAGGTGGAGGTGGACAAGTTTTGGAGATGCTGGAGCCAGTTGGCAGGGCCTCACCTGTATGTTCGGCAAAAGTGGCACACCCCAGCCCGGAATGTCTCCGTTGGAGACCTAGTGTGGGTTGCAGACCAGAACGCCCTCCGAGGTCAATTCAGGCTGGGTCGCGTTGAGGAGACGTGCCCAGATGGCAAAGGTGTTGTCCGAGACGTCAAGGTGAGGGTTTGCCATAGCCTCCCCATCAGCCTGTCCCAAGCCAGGAAGGACAAGGAGTCGTGTCCTTCCATTACTCTACGCAGAGACGTCAGGAGACTGGTGGTGTTGCTACCGGTAGAGGAACAGTAGGGGACTCCACGGGCTCCCTTAAGTACCCGAAACTGTGGACACTTGGATATAGAACTCTGACCAAAATTGTGTCATTGAAAATGTTGTTTATGTAGTTTGTAACTTGAAAAGTTGTATTTTGTATATTACTGTTGTATTAACAGGTATTGTGGCCTGCTTTGTCAAAGACAAGTAGCCCAAGTGGGAGGTGTATGGGTTTCTCATTATCCCAAGCGTGTTAGGTGGTTAAAACTGTTTTATACTGGTCCGAGTTTGTGACGCCCCCTAGCGACGGCGGTCCACTGTTTATTGGTTCAGTTGGTGGTTAATATTATAACTTGTTGTGCCACGTTTTGACCGGTGAAGCCGAGCTGGTGAGTTCATATGTATAAAAATGTTTGTGTATAATGATTACGGAATGGATAATGTATCCGTGGCATTAATGTAGTGATTTTGTTTACATTTGTGTTTTCAGTTGATTACCTGCTTCTGTAGCCTATTACTGCTACCTACGGCACATTCAATGTTTATACCACTTCATAGCATGTGTGGAGTTGCTGTTGAAGAAAATAAACACGTGGAAAAGGACGGAGATTGTCGGATTGTCGGAGCTGAGTATGACACTGTTTCACCAATCAAGACGCACCCCGTGCGGTGGGGGTTATTAGACTAACCAAGTTGGTTTAATAAAACCGTACACAGACACACACACACACACACACACACACACACACACACACACACACACACACACACACACACACACACACACACACACACACACACACACACACACACACACCTGTAACACATCTGATGAAGCTAACATGATCAGTGGGTGCAGTCTAATTCCTGAAAAAGACAATCAACAGAGTACATGCTGTGTTGGACTGCAGATAGTGAAGTATATTTATATCATTCATGGCATGTCGTCTGTGAGGAGCACTCGCAGAGCCACCCATCGTCCAGTCTAATGTCTCAATGCATCAGCGGTCTCTCAGAACCACAGGACATTTCCAAACAGACTGCTGCCTCACAGACACTCACAGCTCCAGCATGTGTGTCCATACGAGCAACAGACTGAGTCTGTTTCACTGCTGAGTGTCACAACTGTGAAGCAGCAACAGGCAGAGAGCTGGACGAGAGACTGCAGACACAAACAAAACACAAGACAGCAGGAAACCAAAGAAGATCTCAGACTAAAGAGACAGCAGCTCTGCCTCAACCAGGTTTCTGCTGTTGAACACAGAGCCACAGCAAGAGGAGCAGAAGGACTCTGAACAGTTACATCAGCCTGTTCATCAGAGTTTCATTAGAGAGCAATCAGTGGAGCATCATCTCCTTCTAAAGCTTCTTTCTCATTGGACGACAACAGGAAGTAGTTGTGATGAACAAAAGGAACATCTGCTCAGAGGCAGGAATGAGAGAAGATACATGAGAGAACAGACACAGTGAGGGAGAGATTCAGATTCTGTTCAGAGTTTCTGACAAGACACGAAATTCATGGAATCACATCAGCTGATCATCATCAGCTGATGATCAGCTGATCCAAAACAATCACACTACAGAAATATCAGAGTTGTTCTTACTGTCAGTTCTGAGGATGACGATAAAGCAGGAGGTCGAGTCTTTTTCATCCAGCCAGCAGAAGACACACACACACACACACACACACACACACACACACACACACACACACACACACACACACACACACACACACACACTTGGTCGTCTTACCTAGAAGAGAGAGCAGACAGAAGACAGACTGTAAAATCTTTTCTCTTCTCCATCATCAACAGTGTAATTGTCTCTCTGAGGACAGTCAGAGCTTCACAAACTCTCATGTGTGGAAGAATTGGTCACAATGTCCTGATGATCTGGAAAATACCAGACAGGAAACTTCAATCAGCCTCTTGGAGAGTAAAGGCCGTGATAATCTGAGCGTGGACAGTAAAGTGATGGACCTGCTCCCTAACAGAGAGACACCTGCAGCCCATCTGTCCCCACAACAACCAAACAGCTTTTATTCTGCTGCCTCAGTGGACAAATCCAGTCAGAGGAGAGGAAGTTCACAGGAGAGACGGCAGAGAACATTCAAGGAAACACCAGACTAAGAGCTTCAGCGCCTCTTCAGGCAGATATTCTCCATCCTGACTAATTCCCACATCTTCACTATGATTCTGGTTCAGGCCTCATGAAATATGATCTGCTCTCCACTGCCAACACCAACACATGTTGGAGAATTCCCTCTGAGAAAAGAAATCTGCCAGAGGTTATTTCTCTGAAATCTGACCTCAAAGTCTTTGATAATCACACAAAATGCATCTTTACACTCTCTCCTTCTCACTGAGGCCGAATCCTTGACAGCTAGAAATGTTCCAATGAACTGAAGCACAACCTTTCAGGCACTTTACATTTTAACGCTGCTGTTATCAGAACTATGAAAAGTCCAGTTTGTCCTCAACCTCGGGATGTACGAGCCAAAACATTGAACTCATTATATCTTCCTGCAGCTCGTCACCTTCAAAGGACCACACAGTGGGAATACATGCTGACCTCTGAGACAAACTAATGCTGCTTTACTTTTCCTCTGTGGAGTCTATGCTGACACTCAGCCAGCTCCAGTCTGACAGAAGAAACATGGAACAAAGTCACATGTTAGAGGAAGAAATGACTTCCTGATTTGTTTTACTGCAGTAACTCCAGTACAAACATGTTTTCTGAGAGTCGTTGTTCATGGTGACAAATTGATTCACGTGTCATGAGGGAGTTTTTCTAATTCATTTCCTCCACTTAGTTCTCTCTCATGAAGCGTCTCTGTCAAACGCAGCAGCGATGATAAATGATCAGCAGCCTTGTTAGAGGAAGACAGAAGAGGTGGAACAGCTACCTGTGATTGTAATGATGCTCAGAGGATGAAGAGCACTGACAGACTGAAGAAGAATGAGAGCAGATTGTTCACTTCAATGAGAAGCAGAAAGAGCAGAGTGAAGCTGAATCAACAGACTGAAGCAGATGCTGCTTCTCACACACAGACTGATTCACACAGATGTTCACTACGAGGCAGAAATGATGCTTTTACATTGAGGGAAAGACAGTGGGACACTTCCATGTCGTTATATGGACCCTGTTGTCTTGTCTTGACTTTCCAGTCAAGAGTCCAGAGCTTCTCTATAGCTGATAAACTGCTCACTACAGGAGGGACCCTGAAAACCTGACGGCCCTTCATTCAGTCCAATCTGACCAACTGCTGAGAAGAAACAGAAACAGAAACACATTCTGCTTCTAGTTCTGGTTTGAATCCTGGTTCACTGCAACAAACTGCACTGATGTGCAGAGCTTCACACACACAACTGTTAGTAATGAGTGCAGATGGCAGCTTTTATCTGCTGTGGGAAACATTTTACAAAACATAAAGCAAAAATCTAAAGTAATCTACATCACATGATGCAAAGCATCATGGGAAATGTACGAGTCCAGCTGAGTCTGTAATTACAGACATTATCTCTGAGTTTTACAATGCTGCAATCAAAGACGGGTCACTGCAGGTAAGAACAAACCCACCTCATTATATTTCCTCTTCAGAGACTTTTACACTGTTCAGTCCACACACACTAATTCTATGATGTGACCGCAGAGAGACTGTAGTCACACTGTGAACAAGAGACAGATCCTGGAGCTGCTCTGTGGACAGAGAATGATGGACAACAGGACACTGTGACAGCAGCTGGTATTACTGTGAGATGGGCACATTTTCTGATTCACAGCTGTGAGCCTGCAGACCTGCACATGAGACTCTTTTGGGTGGAATATCTCAATGTGTCACTTGATGACATCATCAACCTGAAGTCTTGGAGCTCTGAAAATATTTGTACTAATATTGATTTTACAGTCTAAACTCACTGCAGCAGCACAGAGGAGGATTTTCCCTCAATGACAAAGTCGTGAACCTCGAGCTGCTTTGATCTGGATTGATGAGAAATGTCCCGCCTTCAGCATTTCAGTATTCACAAGGAAAACTGGAAGTGAGTGTGAAACAAATGTCAGGGGTCTGCAGGGGACTCAGTGCTTTAAACAGGCATGGTTCAGCCCGGGCAGGGGTCCTCTGTGCTGTGACTGACAGAGGGAGAAAAACAGGCCTCCTTCTCCTCCTTCGTGCCTTTCTTTCTGGTGAGTGACAGCAGGGTTGGTTGGTGGAGTCTCACCAAGAATAGCAGGGAGCCGCAATTTTAAAGGAGTTCAGAGAGTCGAAGATGGACGACACAGGAAGGAAACACACTGTGTGGACTGCTGAACAAAGGTTTGGTGACCTGAACTCCAGTTCAAGTTCGAGTCAGCACCATGGACAGAGACACTGACAGCACAGAGTTTAACTCACTGAAAGAGACAAAGAGACACTTTGAAGACAAATGAAATCTTTGAATGTCAACACTCTGCATGTGTAACTGCAATCTTTTATGCAAATGGACCATCTTTTGGATATTGTGTGACATGAACACCCTGTGGGCTGTGATTGGTGAAAGCACAGATGAGGTCACATTCTGTGTAATTTCATCCTGCAGCATCAACATGTGAAGTCAAGTCACACTCTCCCCTCCTGTGTTTCTACAACTTTCAGGCTTTTGAGCTGTTGTGGCTGAAAACTTGAGTTCATCCTGAGGTGATTCAGTGTCGTTCAGAGGGCGACAGCACAGCAATGAATGCACTGCACTCCTGTACTGCTGCACCTGATCACAAATGAAAGACTACAGTTTCAGTTTGGAACAGTGAAGTTGACTGAAACACACCAAATGTGTGTGAACACAGATGAACAAACAGGCCTTTTAATCTGCAGCCTGAAGAAAACACAGTGTTCAGAGGTGGAAATATGTGTGTGGAGTTTGTGTTGTGTTCATGTGTTTGAGCTCATGTTCTCGAAAAAGAGAAAAATGTGAGTTAATAGAGATGAAATAATGACTTTGAACCTCACTGCCTTTAAATCACAGCATGATGTTTCTTTGCTGTGAGTGAACCAACAGCTGCTGTGTCACTTCATCAATGAGGGAATGCAGGAGAGAAGATGATCAGCAGCCAGTTAAAGGAGAGTCGTGGGGTTTTGTTGTGATTGTGGTCTCAGTGTTCAGCCGTCTGAAACAACAACAGGTGAAGAAAAACAGCCGCTGGTGTCAAAGCTCATTCAATTAAAGCTGCTCTTGGAAAATGAATGATGTTACATCAGAAACGGTCAGAAACAGACTGAAATTTCATTCATACCCAGACAATTAAAGCCACATTTTAGCAATTAAAAAACACACTAATGACAGCACCATTAAAATGTTGTTTGGCAGAACTCAGAGGCTTTTTCATGTGGTCTCTCTTCTAAACTTCACAGTGTTAACTCTGTGGGGATGTGGACACCACAGCAGGCTGATGACAACTGAAGGAAAAGACTTCAAGAAACCAGAAACAAACAAACACATGACAAAACAAACAAACATGACTGCTGCAGACAGCAGGCTCTACCTGCTGATTGAACTGGCTCATGCTCAGAGGACAAAGCAGAGCAAACCCTCCTTTCAACCAGAAGACACCCAACTGTCATTTCCACAACTTTCAGCCCAATAACATCATGTTTGATCAGCTAAATATCCAAATACGTGTGGTCAAGGCCTTGTAGTGTCTCGTGAAGCCAGCGAACTCACAAACATTCATCTTTCTATGTTTGTTCTCGTCAAAGTTGGTCTCATTGTTGGAAACTCCTTCACACAAAGCAGAAATCTCACCTGTGTGTCTCTTGTCCCAGTATGTTGTCCACTGCAGTCAGTCAAAGCTGTGGCTTCATTTAGTCCTTCAGTCACGTCTTCACACACTCAGAGTTCAAACCTGAGAAGAACTTTCTCTGTCGGCCATTTTGGCTCAGCAGTTTTTCCATCATGCTCCCTGAAACTGGATCTGTTTCCTGCTTGACTGACAGTTTCTGTGTGCTCCATTTCTGTAGTAAAGATCACAGCAGGCTCATTTTTAGATGCGGTGGAAACTTGCTCGCTTTGGAACATTCAGCTGCAAACTACCCAGCATGCAACACTGTCTTAAAGCAGCAGGTTCACTCCATTCAAACATCAGCTGTTGTAAAAACACAATAAATGTTGAGTTTTTGGAAATAAGTAAAGTTTTTAACATAATTTGTAAGAAAAAAAAACACATTCACATTTATTTGGGCCGCTACAGATTCATCACAACACAGTGACTTTGCAGCATTATAATGGATCAGCTGCACCCGAGCATCAGTAATGTGACTCTTTAACATAAACCTCACACTAAAGAATCTTTGTTATAAGTAAAACTATTATTGAGCTTTTGCTTTGGATCAAACCAAAGGCAGTGAAAAGCCCAGCTGCAGTCTTTCTGTGTGGAGTCTGTCCCAGCTCCCCACTGAGCCGCGGAGGTGGAGGATATTCAAATCACTATGATTAGCAGGAAACAGCTTCATGAAAGAGCCACTCTGCCCTGGCTTTACTAATGTTCAATTAGAAGGAAAAGGCTCTTAATTATAGCTTGAAATGAAATGATTTAAAATAAGAGTTGTTAGATAAGATCTAATGTTTCATATGTGTGATCAACAGTTTGTCAGAGGGTTCAGGATTAGAAATGAAGGCTTTCAGTGGGTTTTCCAGTCTGTTTTCTACATATTTAAATCTTCTGTCGTCCTGCTGGCCTCAGCCTCTCTGCTCACAGAGCTCACACAGACCTTGTAGAGACTGTGTGATGGGCAGGGTTGCACAAGTATTGCACATCAAACTATTATAATGTAGAATGAATAAAGAGAAAAGAGTGTGTGAAGTCGGTCAAATGAAAGTCAAGCTCCACAGTGAAACACAAGATGAGAGAAACATCCACACACTGCACTCCACTTCTTTCAGACAAAATGAGAACACAAACTGGAGAGACCGAATGACTCTGAGCTGAAGAGAAGGAAAAGAGAGAAGGTGGGAGGAGGACAAAGACAGAAAGGTGAGAGTGTCACAGCCCACGAGCGGCTCTGCATTCATGGAGGGAAAAAGAAAAAGTTTGGAAACTTGTCATGAATACTGTGAGAGGCAAAGACAGAGCAGAGGAGAAGACAGAGCCAAACTGGAAACAGCCACTGGCAGTTCAGCATGAACAGCAAACATCTTTCCTTTGAAGAGTCAGAATGACAGAAAGAGACGACGCTCCATGTCAAGTCAAACGTTCGACTGTGAGAGACGTCTGTCTTCTTTTTCATCAGAGGAGATTCATGTTCACAAACACACAGCACACTGAGGGACATTTACTGTCTGTTTATACTAAATAAATGATCAACGTGGATCTGAAAAAGTCACATTCAGGTACTGAATCATTGATACGTTTGGTACTGATCCAACCATCACTCCTGTTCTGCTGCTGCATATTACTATTATTTTCACTTGGCGAGTGTTTCTGGCTGAACTGGAGTGTCAGTTCAGAGAGGACACGAGGGTCACATGTTGGCAGTCTGTCCACTGATCCCTACACACATCAAATAAAATCCCTTCTCATAACAAGGCGCTCTGTTGAAATGACCTGTTGCTCTTGTTCCTCCTTCACTGGCTTCTGTTCCTCTTTGCTTCCACCTCACCGGCCCTCTGCCTGCTGCTTCTCCCTGTTGAGTCTCTGGAAGCTTTTAAAGCATTAACTCAGCAGTGTTGCTGCTCTGGCTCAGCTCTGTGTGGACCCTCGGGTGATTTGTAATGTGCTCCAGCAAAATCTTCTGCAGAGTGGATCATCAGACAGCAGAAAAACTGGACCACCATTGGTTGCAATAATTGGTTTATTGGAGGGATGGTGAAATTGTTCCTGAGTGATGCTGCAGGCCGACTGACTGAAAAGTCCATTTTCACTCCATTTCCTCACTACATTATAACTTCCCATGGGTCATTGAGCCATGGTGATATCTGAAGGAGTGTTGGTCTCCACAAAGACGTCGACCTTCTTTCTATTCAAACTTTAATAACACCTCTTCCATGAACACACTGTCTTCACATCTGATGAGTTCAAACAAAACAGCATGACAGCAAAACCAAAGAGACATAAGAAGAGCCAGAGAGGTCAGATGCAGGAGTTTCCAATAAAACCTTCATACTTTCAGATACAGAACAAAGAAAATGAGGACTGATTCAACCCTTGATAATGTCCATTTAAATCTCAGGATCTAATGATGTGCTGATTTTCCACACTTCACTGCTTTTCTATGTAATTTGACTGATGAGTGACACACATCTTCACTGACAGGCTGCTGTCAGGGATCAGTCAGCTGTGTGAAGTCGAGGTGGGAATTAAGATTCACTGAAAAGTTCATGACAAGACTCTGAAAACCTGAGTCCATACAACACTATCTGAATGTGTCAGTGCAGACCTTGTGGAGACATGAGCCTTGAAACATGGTCAGTTCTGAAAAGACTTTTACACATCAGCTAAAGAGAAGTTAAGAAATGTGGACGTTTTTGAACCATTTTAACTTGAAGGATTACTCATTGATTGAAGCTCGTTCCACTCAAACGTGTGTCCTCCACAAAGTTCCCTCTGGAGGTTTTCTGAATGTGAGAGGGCTTATTATGGACTGAGTGGATTGAAAAAACACCCCACAGTCATTTCAAGCAGCAGCCAGGAGACAAACAGTCATCAGAGAGCCTCTTCACCGCGCTCTGACAGAGAGATGCAGCCCAGGTCAGCCTCTGGACAAGAACAAATGACTGAACACTGCTGGGACTGAAGTGGGTTGGACAGCAGCACAAAGGAACTTGTGGACTTCAAATAAATGACGGTCGAATCACAGACACATTTGGAAGTTTGAGAAATTGCAGCAAGAAAAGCTCAAATCACTGATTGTTGAACTGATTTCATTCGACAGAAAAAGCAATTTCATCATATTATTTCTCAGGACACTGACTGAGGAGGGTCAGAGCATAAAACACTGTCTCCTATTACTGTCAAGAGCAGAAGTGTGTTCACTCCCTGTGACAATACAGAGATCAACACTGTCTGTGGGTGTGTTTGTGCTCAAATGGTTGATAGAAAAAAAGCTTTGTTTGAATTTGGAGGAGCTAGAACACATGATGAGAACGCTCAGCTATGACCATCATTCTAGAATGCTGACATCATCAGAACATCTTGGCTCTATAAGCTGCCTCTTTAGAAAAACCTCATTCCCATCTGACAACCTGAACTGAGGACTACGTCTCTGTCTTTGGTGGAAACAAACTCTCACCTATTACAAAATACAACATATCCCTCAATTTACAGATTTATCTTCTGTAACAACAAGATCTATATCAGAAAGTACTACAACTCTGAGACTACAGTACAGTTTCAAGTTGAAATCCACCTGTGAAAGACAACAACTGTCTTCACTGTCACTCCTCTGTCTTCACTGACTGAAATTTGCATTGTAACATAACAAACCAAGCGTGTGTTTCAGCCCTGATTGAAAACCATAAACAAACCCTAATTTCCACCAAAACAATCTCATCCAAATTTACGTCCAAACAGAAACAGTTCAAACTAATGAATGTGAGAGTGTGTCTGTGGTGTTTCTTTGGCAGTCAGTAAATAACATAATTATTCAAAAAGAGGACTAATACTCTGAATATGTCTGAATTTAAGGCTGGCTGTGCCAACATGTTGCTCTCTGTTGAGGAGTGCTCCAAGGATTGCCGTCCTTAGACTTCAGTAGGTTTGGCTGTGAATAAGTGCACAGTGAGGTGAGCTGAGGTCCCAACAGTGTCACTAAAATGTTCACCAACAACATCTTTCATTTGTTTTCCATCAAAACCAGCAATGCACGATCCACTTGTAGTGACGACAGCATGATTCAACTTTTTATGGTTTTCTTTGGGCACTGGCAGCACTTGGTTCATGTTTGGGAAAGAGAATCTATTTTAAGACAAAAGGCAGCAGTGACTTGAGATGGAAGATTTTTTGTTAGCATTTAACTGAAATCACAATATTTCTCACACTTTAACCAAAGCTCATGTTTTTATTCTCTTCTTTCTCTTCCCTCCACTCTTTTCTTCCACAGTCCCTTCCTGTAAATTCAGAGACAGGGTGGTGTTTCAATGCTCTCTACTTCTACAGGACACACAGAATAAATCCAAGATTTTCATGCTTAAAAAATGTTCTAGTTCAGCCTCAAGTTCAGAAGATGTAAAGATACATCGTGCTGATATGAACAGATTTGAAATGCTTTGAAAAATAATTCTGTCTGATGGAAAAAAAAAAAAAAAACTCTTTAGTGAGAAAGACAACATACTTTGACAGTCAAACTTCTAACTAGATCTAACAGCTTGTTCATTTCTCTAATAAACAGCTGCCCGGGTGTCAAAACTCTGCTCAGCTGTGCTCATCACACACATACACACCCCTCTCACACCGACTCCTACTGCTCTGCAGAGGAGGAGGAGTAAGAGTAAGAGCTCCATCAGCAGTGTGAGATATAAACAGCCCTTATGGGAGCTTTCAAACACCCCCCTGCCTCCATTCACTCTAACATGAAACTGATATAGAGAATGTTAAATGTGTGATGCAGAGCCAGAGCACTGAGACATAAAACATAAGAGAAATATATCTGGACTGATTGGTGATGCATCCATGTCAAAGCACGACTGATGGTCCAGACAATACACAATCTACTGACTGATCTGGGAGCAGAGCAGAGCTGCAGCAACAATATTTCGCCTGCTTTCACTTTATTTGGTGATCCAGTGCCGACACTCAACTCAAGTCACTTCTATAGTCGGCTCTTGTGCCTCCACCTCACTGCTGAGAGAAGTCAGACTTTGTGAATAATGTTAGACTTCATCACTTTACGGAGGTCTAAGAAACACTGACACTACGAATAACAGCAGACATACAACATTTATTAATACAATACGTTCTCGGTCTCCAAGTCAGCTGGTGGATTGTCAGGTTAACAGAAGATCAATTCTGTGGACTGTGACAATGAAGCAAAATCCATTTTGCTATTATTACTTTGACTCGATCATCGATCAGACAGAGAAGTTCTCCAGCGGTCCAACCTTGTGAACTTTAAATTCATTTTTTATTGTAAATATTAAATAGTAATGACACTTGACTGATGAATATAGATTAGAGAGGAAACCTCAGGCTCTTAGAAGAGTTCTTTGAAGATCAAAATAATTCATTCTGCCGTTGGACTTCTGTGCTACTCATACATCCACAACTACCACAGCATTAAGGTTCATCATCAGGGGGTTTGGCACCAGAAAACTGCAGACTAATGATTGATGACTTTGACTTTATATCTGCAGTTGTGTTGAACAGTCAACAGAACTGGTAAAGCCAAAGATGTACAGTGGGTGAACTGGGAATGTGTGACTGTGAGGACTTTGTCAGAATATTTCCTCCATCCCAGTCGAGCAGCTTAAAAAAGCCTCCATTGTTGAGGCGAAGCTCAAAATCTCCATTCAAAGCTTCATCTGAGGTCATGAACTCTGAGTAAAATGAGCTTCCTCTGCAGGGAGTCTGGACTCACCCTCAGGGACAGGGTGAGGGGCTCTCTGAGGTTTACAGTTTTATATGTGTCTGTCTTTGTGTGTGTTTGTGTGCACATGTGAATATGTGGAGGGCGGTCAGTCTGATAAGAGACTTTTAACAAGACAAGCAGCTGTTGACTCACTGTGTCACTGAGGCTGAACAACATCAACACACTGCTGCTGATCCCATTCATCATTTTCACTGAAGGACAGATCTCAAGAGACATTTTCCATTAATGTCCTGACACACACCATCTCTCTCTCTCTCTCTCTCTCTCTCTCTCTCTCTGTTTGTCTTTTTCCTTCTTCTTCTTCTTCTCCTGAGAGGAGAAACTCTCACCTGTGATTCTGTCACTTTTCTACCTTATTTGCGCTGCCTTTCTCCTTTCTCTCCTTGTTTCACACACTGCAGCCTCTGTTGTCATGGTGACACTGATCATTTCAGGGATCATTGTTTCCTCCACTCTGAAGCACCAAAAGTTGAGTCCTCAGGAACTCAAATGTTCATCTCAAAGATGAATCCTCCTGCAGCTGTTTTCACTTTCTACTCTCTGCTGTTCTGTATTCCAAATGCATTCTTGCCAAAGGAAAATAATTAGCTAAATGTGTCATAAATATTCATGATGAGCTTTTAAAAGGGAGGAAAAGGGAACTGTGAGGGAGGCCAGCAGTGACATTCCTGTGAAAGAGCATCTGGATAGCAGCTATTAGCCCACAAAGGGAGGAACAGGAATGCTTTGTTTGATTGTTGAGTCAATTTAAGGAATTTCAAAGCTTCCAGATCTTTCTGTGTCTTCACATTCATGCAGAACGCTGCCAGGAGGGAGATAACAAACTCAATGAAGACGTCACATTTAAAGGCAGAGAGCGTTATAGCTCCTTTCCTCATGAGGAAAACGATCGAGTAACATTTGGATCAGATTCAAACTGAAGTCCAACACATTTGGTTTCTTTTTACATGTGTGGACAAAGTTTAGTAGCATTAAATCTCTCATATTGTCAGACTGAATGTCAGTGATCTGCATTGTAAACAAAAGAAAGAAAAGAGGGAAAGTTAAACTAAAAACACAAGCTGACCTTCAAAGATCTCCTCGCTGTGTCTGTTGAAGTGTCTTTGGATCGATTTGTGTGTTTCCTCGTCTCTCTGCACTTCCTGCTTTCACTTGTGTCAGTCTGCTCTGCAGCCACAGCAGCCTGTCCTCTGAGCTCCTTCTCCACATGCAGCTGGAGGAGAAGTGAAGCCACTGAGCTGTCCATCATTTCCTCTGTGCTTCTGTCATCCTGTTTCATACACTGAGTTATTATTCATTCGGCCATCAATCAGGGCCAAGATGATTCAGTGGGAGGTCTGAATAACATCAGACATGATGGAAATGTTCAGGTACCACCTGCATGTGGAACAGCTCGACCGGAAAATTAAACACAGGATTGTACTCATTCTAAAATAATGGTTGGTAAATGGACTTCCTGTGATGATGGTAATAAAAGTGGTCCAATCACTGAGCCCAGTGGTTCAGTCACACATTTCTAAAAGGTTCCTCTTCATAACGTTGGTCAGCACTCCAATATATTCATACTGATGAATCAGCAGAGGAAAAAAAGTGATGCTGGGCTGCTGGTGCAGTTCAGCTGTTTGCTGCAGACGCTCTGGCTCGAATAAGGTTTTCTCAGAGGTCAAAGGTCATTCTGCATAACATCTGTCCCTTGGCACGAGAGAGTCATGTAACCATAGAGATCACAGCTGGAAAAGAAAGGTGTTTGTCGAAAGATGTATTTCTGTAAAGTAACTTCAATGACTGTGAATCCTTCACACTGAACTCTTTGTGTTACCTGGGAGGAGTTAAAGACACATCACAGATGAGACTGTCAGCCTCAGGATTAGACATGGATTATCTAACTGTGCTGCATTGAGCCCAAACATTTCTCACTGAATTGTTTTAATCTGTTGTGATTAAAAAATCATTTTGAGCAGTCATTCTCCAAAATGACTGCAGCCCTCTCATAACCACCTGTTGTGTTCAGTTGTGTCTAAATATTCAATGTATTTAACTTGTGAAAGAAAACGATCCTTCATTACCGAGTGACAAACAAAACCTGCTGAGCGTTCAGCTTATTTACCTCAACAACAGAGTAAATCTTTTCATCATCACACAAGAAGGAACAAATAATGACCTTCAGTGTGAGCAGAGCATTTAAATTCACTGTTTCCACTGAGATCACACTTGGTAGCATTTCGCTCTTTTCTGCTGTAACTGTAACACAATCTGACAGAGCAAAGCTTTGAGTCAGGAGAAATCCTTGGAATTTAAAGCTGTAAAAGGTGCTTTTACATCGTCTCTGATAACTGACTGCAAGTGTTGAATGTAGACTGAGAGAAGCAGCATTCAGGCTTCAGCTGCCACCAACCAGTTATAACCAAGAATTACAACATCCAGAAGAAACGTTTCCATGCACAGCTGCTCCCGCCTTGTCACACCAAGCTACTCCAGCACAGTCTAATCTGCTTTGGCACTTTTTATATCCAGCAAACAGAAACTGTTCCAGCTGAAAGGTGACAAGGAGAAAGCTGTTAAACCTGCTGAGCTGTGACAGAGAACTGACCTGACCCTCCTCCTTCTGCACCAAAACTGCTCAACTCTTTTAAAAGATAATTGCTTTAAAAGCAGCATCACAATAAAGTTTATTCTGTCCACCAGTTCTTTGTCTCTCCCCTTCTCTTCACCTCCGTAACCCTCTCCATCTTTCTCTGTTGTTGTTTCTGAGGTTGGTGCTGGTTCTGTTTCTGTCTCTCTCCTCTGCGGTGTGAGATGTGACCACCAGTCAGATGTTTTCAGCTCCACAACAGCTGCCAGAGCTTTTCATTGGTTCTTGGTTGCCTGACCCCCTGCAGCAGGAGTCAAATCACATTTCTCAGCTCTGCTGCTGCATGTCTGCAGAAACCCAAGAAATAAATGGAAAGCGTCTCAGTGCTGAGAATAATAACCTTCTCTGTCGCTGGAGGGATGAGATTTAGCAGTAAAATCTGACCTGAGACAGATGTCTGAAATAGTGCTAATAAATGTAATGGGTCAGTTTTAGGGGGGAAATACACAAAAACATGATTTCACCTTTTCAGAGATTCAGCAGTATGTGTTTCAGCTGTGAGGCTGTGCAGGAGTCTGCATGAGACAAGTGAAATCATGCAATACATCCAGACTTCTGTCGAGCGCTGCCTGACTGAAGACACATTCACTGACCAGGAGCAACATTAAAACAACAGACGTCTGAATCAGCAGCCAACATCCTCAGTTAATGTCAGAACACACTGATTCACACAGCAGGCCAAATGTGAGTCACCACAAATTAGAGATCAATACTAGCAAAGTGACCATTCATAGACTGTCTGATGGAGGATTAAAACCACGATGGAGCATGAATCACAGAGAAGAAGACGTGTTGTGATATAAATAATTCACCTGCTGTGGCATCAGCATCATTGATGAGAACGAGCAGATCACAGCATAAAGCACACACACTCTTCACATCAGTGTGTGTCGATGCACAAGAGAGAAATGGTTTGCCTTTCACTCACACTTGTACTGAGAGAGTACACTCACTGCTGCTGCTGTTAAAGCAGAACAACAACACAGCTCAGCCCACAAACTGACACCTTCTGATCCACAAACACGAGCTGTAATCCCATCTTTGACTGAATATACTGGATTTACAGTCACTGAGTGGACAGGAAGTAGAGCAGGTGAGCTCAGAGGAGGATGAAAGGACATGTGGAGCTTCCTACAACCCAGTGTGAGTTCAGGTGATGGAGCAGATTGGAGCTCCCAGTGAGCCTCAACACATCCTCCACCTGCACACACCCAAAGAGATTTATGGAAGAAGAGATTTCACACTGCTGTTCAATGTGTGGACTCTCTGAACGATCGCTGAGATGTCAGAGTGTTTACTGAAGAGGGGGAAGGAAAACTCTGTTTGTGTGACTCTGGAGATAATATGCAAATCAAAAGGCACAGCTAAACCTATCAGAGAGCTTCACTTTAACTTTCCATTAAGATCTGTGAGTCACTGTGACAGTTCTGGTAGAACAACCTGATCGGGAGTGAGGTTCAATTTGTTTCAGGCTGATTATCAACCTGCAAACAGTCTGACAGTCGTTTCAGATATGAGAGCAGAAAATCATGTAAACACCTGCAGTGAAGTCACTTCAAAGATATACATGATTAATGTTGGGACGTGTGAGATGAAGATTTAATGGATTAAAGACAAAACATCACATTAGTGTGACGCCTGTAAAGAATAAAGTCTCATCGACTTCATGTTGGAGAAAAGTGTTGAATATGTTGAATGAACACAGTCTGATCAGTGGAGAAAGCTTCATTTCTGTGATAAACAGAGGGAATATGGCTGAATCATGAGGAGTGTGCTGCTCATGTTGCATTTACTGTCTTCAAAATAAGATTCATTTATTGTCCACAACACCAGCAGACAAGGCTGAACCTCTCTGTGGCTGTGCTTTGTCATTGAAATGCTCCATTTTGTTTGAAAAGAAAAGAACTCTGGGAAAATTGTGCTCAGTCATTTAAATTACCAGGAGTGGAAAAGTGGGACGTTTGACTAGTGTTCATAAAAACGTGGAAATGGAGGAAAATCGTTTAGTGCTGAATGAGAAACGTTAGTTTCGCCTTCTGTGATCCTGACACACTCACAGTTCATTCATTCAGCTTCATGAACACCATTGACCAGAGCGCATTTACTTTGCTGTTGTACAAAACTCTGAAGAATGAAAATATTCTAGCTGAGCAGCCCAGCTGGTTATTCAACAGCTGCTTTCAAAGAGAGGAGAAATCTGGAGTGGAGATTTAATGAAAAGCTGATCAATAGCAGCCAGATGTGTTGACCAGACTCTTCCAATCTTCTCCAGGGAGCAAAGTTTCAGTCTGCTCATGTTGTTGTGGCCTTGAGGAAACTGTTTCCTTCTTCAGAGTTCTCCCTGTTGGAAGATTCAATTGAAATTCAAGTCTGAATTTGACCTTTTGAAATGAGGAGTCCTCATTGAAACGTAGAGCTGCTGCACTCTTCATCTCTCAGTTGTCTTCTGAGCTCGAGGCTTCAGGTTCAATTCAAATATTTGAGTCTTCAGTGAATATAAAAGGCTGCTCTTAAAATACAAGCTGGACATGTTTGTAAGGCAGAACTGTTTGCTGTCTTTTATGGTGAGGGGACAAATATTGTTCTTCATCTGCATTACATGACGCTGCAGAGTCAACGCAGGCTGAAGTCAACAGCTCAGCGGCCTTGAACGGAGCAAAGCTCTCAACATGAGAATGACTTTGTAAAACAGGGATTACTGCAGCTGAAGCTGAACACAGCCATGTCTGACAGTGAAGCACACAGCTTGAGATCAACAGAGCAGAAACATTTTGTTATTCAGTGACAGCACTGCATGTCTCCAGAGGTACAACTGCTCCATGAAGACTGTGTGACTGGATGAAACACTGAGCTCTAACATCAAACATGAATGAGCTCAAGTTTAGTTTTTGAACAGGCAACATTCCAGCTGCATGGCTGACATATTGGATGTCAACATGTTATTAACATATTCTGTTCTGCTGAAGTTCATTAAGTGCAGACTGTAATTTAAAGGAAGTGACAGCACAGAGAGATGAGCTGCACACAGCTGTGACAGATGGATGCTGGTTGTTGGTGGGAGGTGAGATGCATCATCAGCAGGACGAGCAGCAGCAGAAACAACTCAAACACATCATTATGATACGAACACAGAAGCTGCAGAGCACAGCGCCATCACAGCTGTCTGTCACTGGAACTCATGGATGTTTATTCTATGAAAAATGATGACTACATTTAGACATTTTCTTTTAAAAATATGGACAAAATGACCCCAAAACATCTGAGTTTTAACCAGAGGGAGGTGACATCATGAGATTTGGGAAAACAGAGCAAAGCCAGTCCAGGTCCTGCTGAGCCCCCAGCACTTTAATCACATTAGCTCATTCTTATGAGGACAATCATTTCAAGAGGACAAGATTAAGCTCTAATTAGAGTTTCCAACAGAGACCACAGAAAGAACATGAACAGAAGCTTCTGCCACTTCATGACTTATAATTGCAGAACATCAAATATAATCCTGCTTTGAGTGGATGAAGAAAAAAGATTCTCTTTGTGAGAATTAAAAAAAAACAAAGATTCAGCCAAACAGCTTTTCCAGAGACCGCAGAGGTTTGTCTTCTGCACTAAAGCTGTGTTTTGTGATGAAGGTAATTAGTCATAAAGACTCTTGACTGCACAAAGTTAAACACTGTGTTAATGTAATAGAAAAAAGCAAGACAAATTACAGACGAGAGACACAAAGATCTTATTTTGTATTCCAGAGACCGAACATTTAGATCCAAACTGTACATGCTGAGAGCTGTTTAATCCAGTTTTACGCCTCATTCTCATTGGACGACATTAGGAAGAAGCTGATGGTGACTGGAGGGAAACCATGGCCTCCTCACACAGATATTATTCTGTATATTCTGTCTCACAGATCCAACCCTTTCAGTGGTCGTACTTTGCTTTTTGCTGAACTGTGGTGAACGATGTCTGAACACAGTGAACTCGATTCTCAATGAATCTCTTGTGAAGATGTTTCACATCCTGCCTTTGCTCTCAATTAGAGCTGCAGCTTCACAGTCTGGTACGAACCAAATGAGCCGTAGAATGAATCACACGTTCATTGGTCCCTGATGTTTAACAGAGTTGTGTTCAGATACTGTGATGAAGATCAGAGAACTGCTCACCAAACCCACACAAGACTGAGAGCAACTTAGTCAAGAAGATACTGGAGACATGGAAAGATGAAAGTGGACAATATTAAGATGCTCTAATACGGCGTCAGGCAGATTTGGCCATTAGCAACATGAAGTGAAACAAGAGATAAAATGAGGGCAGGAGAGGTTAAAGAGGGAGATTCAGACTGTGGCTGACTGATTAAAATGACACTGAAGCTGTCAGATGTGGTGTTGGACACACTCCTCCTAATGGACAGGATATATAACCCTAATATAGTCAAACACTGGAATATTTTTACACATGGCCCAGTAATACATGTCAAATATAATGATGTGAAAGATGAGTCAGGAGGATCTAGTCTTTATGTTCAGTCTGCAGATGTGGAACATGAACAAAACGACGTCCTTTCCTGCACAGACTCAGAAGAACATGAGTTTCCTGTTGAAACTGTTGGACTTTCTGCCTTTGAATTAACAGCAGAGTCCTAGTCAAACTGTTCAACACTGGTCAGAGAAGATGAGAAACAGTGGAGAGCACAGATTCTCATCAGGACCACAATATTTCACAGATTGGATGGTTTTCACTCCTGAATGGCACTCTGGGTGATTTGAGGGCTCTTAAGGGGCACTTGGACCTGAAACCTGATCAGACTGATCAACAGATCAACGTACAGTCTGTCCACTTACAGCAGAGCTCCACTCGATCAATCAGCCTCTGATCACAAACACAAACCTCTGTCTTACTGGACGACAACAAACCTGCTGTGCAGTAAAATAAAGTGCTGCTCTCTGATCTACTGACACTGTTGAGTGTTGCTGCTCGACTGAAACAAAAGCCTGTTTTCATCCTCACTGTTCACCAGCAGCTTGTTATTCAGCACACAGTCTAATACAAGCTAATAGACGATAACAGAGTCATAACCAGCATGTCATTAGGTGCTCAGCCTTTAAAGCCTTCTGATTAAAAGACTTATCTGATTACCCACAACCCCCTGCTTTCATCAGCAATTATCTCATCGCTGATCTGTGGCCGTCACATAAAGAGTATCTGATCAGAATTTAGTGGCTGATTTGATTGGCTGAAACAGCGACAGAGGACAGAAAACACAGCGTTTAAACAGGATTTAAAGCTTCTCCACAAACACACTTCAGGAGCAGCTCTCACTGGGATTATAGTTTATGTTTGAAACTCTCCGTCTCTCCTGTCATGATTACTGCATCTGAGTCTGCAGGCACGCATGGATTTGAACAAACACACACATTTTGACTTCTAGGATATCCACATTTCACCCACTTATATGTCTGATACAGTCTGCACACAGAATATCAGCTCAGTGAGGCACACTCACACATTGATTGACTTTTTCTCTGTTGTACAAATCCACTACTGAAAATAAATTAAACTGCTCCACTGAGGCTACCTTGTACAACAAAACTCAAACTAAATGTTGTTAAAAGCTCTGAATGAATAAGCGTGAAGTCAAAATGTTTCTGTTCAATCAGCAGAACTGCTCTGTGTCGTGGCCAGAACCACGTTTTCTCTCTGAGGGAGTTTCACTGTGCTGAATGGATGACTGCACCAGAGTATTATCCAGTAGCTTCAGTAATTACTATTATTTAAATCACTGAAATTATTATCTGTTCTTCTTCCAAGAAAAAAAAAAATCATCCCTTTAATACATAAATTAGACACATTTGTCTACAAAATGTGCCAAGCTTGCAGAACAGGAGCAGCCTGAGACCTTTGATGGATATAAATGAGCAGAAAGAAAGATGAAAAACCTAATTTCATCATCACACAATGAATATAAGATTTATATTAACATGCAGAAAGAAATCCTGTCAAACATGTTAATTATACATTTAATTCCACATCAAGGAACAGACTGAGTGATTTGGACCAATGATCATTTGTTACCATTAAAACTTTGGAATATTTCATCTCAATGACAGTTTCCTGAGTTCCAGATGTGAAGCAGATGTGTGTAAAATACCACAGAGAAGTAAATGTTGAACACGCTGTCAGACATCAGACTCAGTACAGCCGAGTAAACTTCCTGTATATCTGATGGTGAACTCGACAAACAAGGACACTCAGTCACTCAGAGATCCACAAACATTATTGTCTAAACCTCCTGTGAAAAACTGACCTGACAAGCAGAATAAAGATGGAAACAATATTCCAACATTAACCTGCAGGTTTTTCATTGTGTGTGACTGCATGTTGGATTTGTACTGAAGTCCAGAGGCCTCTCTTCTTTGCATTGAGCGTGTCTGACCTGTTCTGTATCCACACATGCAGCAGATTCATCTCCAGCACATTTCCTGCTGTTCTGAACGTGTCAGAAAGAGTCTGTTGCTGCTGTGGTGAGAAGTGAATTTCAGGTCCTGTCATCCTCACCACATGTTCAGCTCTGCCTGATATCAACACACACAAACAGAGGAATATCCCGTCCTAACAGGGGGAAGATATAATGCATGTTTGAAAAGGACAGTCCCCTTGGCTTTGAAGAATCTCTGTGGAAATAGATTTGGTGACTCTGCGTGCCGTGGACATCAGCTCATAGAAAATGTGATGCTTCTATTTATTTACTGACTTTTTTCTATTCCAGCAAACAGAACAGACAGTGGAGGATTACCATTCAGACCCTCTGTTTGTCCTGTTCTGATCTCCACTGACCACCAGCTCACACAACAGAGCTTTCCTTTTTTCTGACGCTGAGGAAAAACAGCTGGAGCTTGTTCTGGAGGGTTCAGCTTTAAAACTGCGACTAAAATGTGAATCTTCACATCCAAACTGCGTCTCCTTCATCAGCCCCAGAAGACCAAACTATAACTGTGGCAGATTCTTCCTCCTCTGCTTGTTGACATTCCTCACCTTCCCACTCTCTACTCTTCCTTCCTCCAAATGATATTTTGTTGTGACAAAATCACATTATTCAAATGTCTTCATAAATATTTATGATGAGGTATGAGGGAGGCCAGTCGAGGTTTTCTGCTTCCACCTTTCTGCTTGTTGTAATTATGCAACTGAATGTGAGAGATCCAGAGAGAGAAAGTGAGAGAGAGATTTCTGAATGATTTCTTTGAATGGCAAACTGTACAGCCACATCAATCAGCCTCATAATCTGCCAAAATCCACCCTCCATCATAAAGGTCACAAATGCTGTACAGGTGGAGGCACATAGCTGGAAACCAGCTGTCAGCAGAGTCTGAACATATTTCAGCCTCAGGCATTAAAACAAGCTTCATATCACGACTTCAGCTGAGACATTTATTGTCCCTCATGTCTGACACATTTATTGCTGACAGTGATTCAGCTCTCGTGCCAGATTATCAGTATTTGTTCAGCATCGTAGAGTTTGTGCATCTGCTGCTCTCTCCTCCTCCCTCATGTTTGTGCTGTTGGACAGAATCAGGCCTGTCGTCCACACACACATCCTACTTTGAAAATAAGGTTTTTCCTCCTTCGTTGCCAAGAAAAATCCAACCCACACAAGCACTGTTTTAATCACAAAAACACAAGTGAAAGGCTGTGAAGAGGATGCCAAACCAACAGGCGGTGATATTACTCTAACCCTAAAGCCATGCTGGCCAATCAGAAGCCTGATTCCACAGCATTTTGATTGCAAAATCAAATGAACAGTGACTGTCTTTATCCACTGACAAGAATTTCCAGCAACTTCAGTGGATTCAGAAGCTCCATCAGTCAGAGAGCACATTCACATTCAGTTCATTCCTTTGAGGTTTAAAGAATGTGTGCAGAGCAGCTAACCTGAATCAACACTTAGTGTGAACAGAATGAGCAGAATTAAACATTAACATCGGTATTTTATTATCCCTAACAGCCATCTGAGAGGACTGAATAATGATAATAATCATGTTCTTCTGCATCAAATCCTCATTAATCTCCTCACACAGATTAGCAGGCAAAGCTGTCACCATGTTAATAAGACCAGTGGGTGTGTGGCTGTGATCTTACTGGATCACTGCTGACTTCCTCCTCACAGTTTCCATCACGCAAACACACACAGTATGTGCTGCTCTCCAACTGTTTGCCTTTTTAAAGATGTGCCCCATAAAACCTTGAATCCCATCTTGATTAATGTGTCCAAACATGTTGAAGAGCTGAAAGGGAACATAGAATGAACTGATCCATTCCATGATGGGAACAATGGATGATGGAACAGAACATCAGGATTCTAATTCTAAATCTCTTCAGATCTCAGCCTCTGACTCAAACACACAAACTGTTGGCTGACTCCTAAAATACTTCTTTATCATCAAATCCTCGCAAATGTTGAAGGAGTGCTGCATCTACCTGTCCGTCAACTGCATTTACCTTCTGTTGAAATGGCAAAGGTGAGATATTTGATATAATTGTGTTGATATTGTGGGTGACAGTTATATTAAATTGGTTATGTGCAAGTCCAAAGACTCCCAGACTGGGCTAAATTTGGTTGAAAAGTGTTTGGAAAAGTATTTTACATGACTCGGTTTCATATAATCATCATTTCAGAAGTGTTTCAATGACTTTGTTTCAAAGTAAAACAGATATGAACAACATACTCAAATATTTTTTCGAAAGGCTTCAAAAAGCCTCAGAATCTCCTATTTCACTCATACAGAGGAGATGCCACTCAGTGACTTATTATCCCTCGAGTAACCTTTGAAGCATTGTGTTGTACTTCTCTGCAGGATGCCAGAGCTGATCAGAGCAACACAGGTCTTTTCTCTCTCAGTCAGAGAGCTGGAACACAACTCTCAGCCGGTCTCTCTCTGACGGCACAGAGTCAGATCCACAGTGCCAGGTTGACATTTGAAACCTTCATCATTGCTCCTCTCTACTCTTGTGTTTTAACCTTTGGACAGATTATTAGGCACATGTCTTATTTTGTAATCATGAGAACATGGTTGATGAAAGATCAGAACATATTCAAAAGGCTAATTTAGCAATACACATAATTGTGTCATAACTATGTGGCTGTGTTTATTACTGTCTGTGAACAACCATGTTATCAATGACCAACGAGCAGCTCCATAAAGCTGCTGGACAGAACTCATCCACTGTGCCTGATGACTTGTTCCAGCTCATCGAGGAGCAAAACAATCTCATGCAAAGAGATCCTGCTGATTATGCATTCAGCTGTCAGTCACAGTCAAGTGGTTCAGCTGGAGGTCTGAATTTGACCTGATGATATAAACCTGTTGATAACCGTTTCTTCAATGTTTTTGATTGTCTCTGCTTCAGATCAGGAAACAGCTCAAACAATCAAACATGAAGTCTGCAGCAAAAACAACACCAAGAGCCAAACAACATCCATTCAACAATAATCTGTATATTGGAAATGTTGCTTTGCCCTGTCAGTCTCCTGGAATGGAGAGAGTCTAACATGACACTAAAAAACACACTGAGCTGCAATAACAGAGTTGAACACATTCATAGACATGAAACATTTTCTGCAGGCAGAGCTTTCATGGTGTTTTCTCTGTGTTGTCATTTGTTCATCTCCAGGTCTGCAGCACTGCTCTGAACAGTCAGAGAGGTTCAAGCTGCAATATGAACTGAGATATTTTACACTGGAGTTAATATGTTGTTTTTATGCAACTGATGTTTGCATTCAGAAACCTCGTATCGTCACTCTGTGATCCTCACAACTATCAGGAGAAGTGACCTCCAGCCATCTCATGCTCAGTCAATGATTGATGCTGAATGAAAATATGGCCACATTTTCAGGTGTGTGATTTACTTTTAAACTGTATGAGATTATTATTAACAGTGAGCAGACCTGTCCTGTCATTGTTCAGGTGATTCTGAAGGTCTTCAGATCCTCTCGTCTCTGAAAGAACACTTTTCTTCATCACAGTCGGCACTGGGAGAGCTGAGGTCAAACAGAATTTGCAAAGGACAAACTTATGGCCACATTCACACCAACTCACAGCTGCTCACTCACTGCAGAAAGCAGACAGGAAAGAGGAATTCTGTGTTTCAGAAAGTTACAAAAGTTTTCAGACTCAAGCTGCTGCAACACACAGCTTTATCCACAATGGTGCTTTCTCCAGCAGACAAACAGAAACTCTTCTAGCTGACAGCAGAGAGGGAGCTGTGAAACCTGGTGAACTGTGACAGAGAACCGAACTGACCGTCAACTTTCAGCCACACAATACCTCCATTCTGCTAAAGCCAAAACAAGCTGCTGTTGTCTGCACCTCCTTTCTTTGCCTCTCCTTCTGTTCAAGCTGTGGACGAAAGTTTGGGAAAGCTAAAGACAAACATAGCTGGAGAAAGGGAACAAGAAAAAGGTCAACTCTAAACTGCCCTTATCTCTGACTTCACCTTCATCATCCTCCAATTTCTGTTGCCCTTGGAAACAACACAACAATGATGGAGGACGGCCTCTGTGTCCATGTTGGACTTTGTTGTTCAAACAGCAGAGTGTTGCTTTTAGAGTGAACAGTTTCGTCCCACATGGCTGAGATCAGCAAGACCAGCATGAAATATGAGGCATGATCTCAGCTGATGGGACATTCTGCAGCACTGATCTTCATCATGGAGGATTTTAGAGGCTGTGGGTTGTGTGAGAGGCTGCACAGGCCAGAGAAAAGCATGCAGAGCATCTACAGTCCATCAGGACATTTAAGTCCTGAACTGACTGTGGATTGAAGGATGATTTATATTTAATACGAGCTGAATTTTAATTCATGAATGTCCCGATGACACAGTAACATGAGCTTCAAACAACAGAGAAAAGAAGTGATGGGATTTAGAAACCAAAGCAAAGTCAGTGCAGGACCAGCTGAGCTCCGAGCACTTCACTCACAAAAGCTCTTTCTAGTCAGGACAATGAATTCATGAGGACAATAATAAGCACTAATTAGATTTTCCAGAAGAATCCATTGGAGGAAAATTAGCTTCCACTTGCCTCCTGACTCACAAATGTAAATGAAGACATGATCCTGCTTGAGTAAACTGCTGGAACTCGTTTCCTTTGTGAGTGAGTAATAACATACAGCTGTTCTCACACAAAGCTTTGCTGCCACTGGAGAGGTCTGCATTATGTATAGAAGCTGCAGGAGGTCTGTGTTTAATACAGAGAGGGGAGAAGTGTGAGTCTCTGGAGAGATGAACTAATTATTAATGCTGACTGGTGTCTGGCAGCAGAGCATGACTCAGCTTAAACCTGAGAGAGAGAAACCTGTCAGACAACACAGGTAAATGATTAAAGGTGTGGAACTTCTCTCTGTCCTCACACTTCCTGTCTCTGTTCATCACCTCCTCTCTGTCTAAACGAATCTCTCTGGAGCTCAACTGCCTTTACAACAACCTTGTTAATTCCAACCTGATTTACTGCCAAATGAAATCAGCAGCATTTCAGATCCAGTCTCCAACTGAGGAAGGTTTATTTCCCGCTAACTAGAATGGATGTAGATGGTTCACTCTCCAGTTTTTATTGGTTGAATACAGATTGTGTGCTGGAGTTGGTGTGCAGGCAGAGGCCTCTAATAATAATTCACAAGAGATTTCAATAAATGTAATACAGTAAAACAACAGAAGGAAACAGCATCAAGTGTGAATATGCTCTCTACCAAAAGCACAGAGACTGTTGAGGTTTCACTCTGTGACCGTATACAATCAGCAACATGTTTGTTTAAGAGGCTCAAGATCACGCTGATACGACACAAGTGGTAAATGGCACCAAGTCGGATGAGATGTCAGATGTCAGGACATCTGTGACTGTAGCAGGACAGTCAGGTTTGGGGGGGGGCATCGCTACTCACTCTGCATGTTGTTTCATATCAACCAGCTCTACAGAGTGGAGGAAATGACAGAGGAGGAGCTCCACAATCAAACATCCCAGCATCTATTTATGGAGTGACAAGAAATCAGATCACTGCCACAACAGTAACTGATGCTGAAATGAGAGAAGAGCCTGAAACCAGGCTGATGCAGGTGCAGTGCATACTGGACAGACAGATGGATCAGACCACGGCAGCACTTCCTGTCCTGTCCTTCCTGACAGCAGCTGGATGATTTTCAAATGGAGCTGAAGGATTTAGATCTTATTAGGACGTCACAGTGACAGACAGCCAGCGAAGAGGCTGGAAATCAGTCAATTTACCAACAGGTGAGAAAGCTGACAACCACAGAATGAAGACTGGAGTGAAAGAAGTTCAGCTGTGCATCACTTCTGCAGACTTTACTGATAAAAACAGACCAAACTTTCACAAAGTGACACCCTCAACTCCAGCTGATTTATTTTACTGCAATTTCAATTTCATGAGGAAAAAGTCACTTTCAGCCATCTGTCAAAGCACATCAAGTGTCTCTCAATGAATTACCAGTGTCTCAGCAAGACAACAGGACTAACTGTATATTTAACAACAACAACAACAACAACAACAACACATCAAGAAACAGAAACGAACACAGTTTAAATCATCTGACAATAAAGATTCAACAGTTCTGGCCCAAAGAGGTTACTGCTATCAAACACAGAGCCAAGAGGAGGACAGAGGCTGTGGACAATAACATCAGCCTCTCATCAGCGCCTCATTAGAGGACAATCAGTGGACCCCTCGTCTACTCTAAACCCTCTTTCTTATTGGACGACATTAAGAAGCAGGTGTGACGGTGGCTGTGAGGAAGAACAGCTGACCCAGAGGGAACATTTCCTCAGAGGTCAAAATGAGAAAGACAGAGTGTGAAAGAGAGAAACTGAAGAAAGAGACAGTGAGGGAGACAGTTTTAAACCTCAGGGCTCCATCTATGTGTCTCCATGGTGTGTGATCGCCTCAGGAAAGGCAGCCATTGTGTCAGTCAGAGAAATGTGAAGCATTTGGCTGAAGAGCAGAGAGCAGGATCACTTTGGATTTGACAGATTCTGTTTGATCTTTTCACAAACATCAGCACATTGGAGAGTTTCCACTGCGGCAAGGTGCCAACCTCGACCTGCTATCACAGTGTGTATTACAACATAACGTCCAACAAGCCTCTGATGTCACTGTGACAATGACGAGCTGGTATAGAGCTACACATCACACATTCACTGGTTCTGAACTGGAGACAGACTGTCCACATCTGCACTTGACATTAGCTGAACTGTCTTAATATGCCAGAAGAAAAACTCAGGGAAGCTTCAAAACTCTCTGACTTGCTCACTCGTATAAAAAAGGAGGAACATGGAGCATCTTTGCCGTGTGAATCAAAATCCAGATGAAACTTCACTGAACATGGACAGTGTTTGCAGGCGTCCAATGAAATCTCTGCAAGGGACTTTAAAATGAGCACGTCCTGCTCTCCACTGGACTGAAGTGGACGACGCTTCAACTTGAAGAGCTTTCAAGTTCCTCTTCAAGGCGCACAGACAGATGTGAAGACCAGAGGACTCCACCTTCAAAAGCTCTTCAAAGTTCACTTCCTTCAGAGGTTCTGACTCCAGATGAATCAGAAATGAAGCAAATGAAGAATGACTTCACTGCAGCAGAGTCACAGTCTCAACAAAGAGATCTCATGAGATTTCAGCCACATGAACTAGAATCAGTCACTTTGGAAAATCAGCTTGAGATGAAGATTTTAAACGACAGCTCAGAATATCAAACTGGTCGCTCCTTCTCACTGTGAAGGAAATGAGTGCACATCTTTTTCTTTTTGTTCCATTTCACACCCAAACTCACCGTCCAGCTGATTTACAGCATCTGGATCATTTTAAATCCACTTAAATACCCGAGAGAACAGAAAAACAACAGCCAGTTCATCAAGTTTAATATCATCATGAAATTATCTGATTTAACTGCTGAAATGTTTAATTTCTTAAAATGTTTCCATTTTTTCTGCCACGTCTGCACATTTTAGAGTAATGTGTTGAGTTCAGGCACCAAAGCACAAATGAAATGCTCTGATAGTTGATTTACTGTATGATGACGTCGTCTTTTTCCTGTTCATTGGTTCAGTATCTCAAAATGAATTCATGACTCTGGAACACCTCTTGTGATTGTAATGGGGGCTCTGAACATGAACTAATTACAATCTGCTGATTGGAGGAGAATTTTCCTGAAACTTATTGTATTTCAGTGTCGATGCAGCAGTGAAGCAGGTCGGCTCATGAATTCTCCAGTTTTCAGTAAATCCTCCTCGAGGCAGTGTGGCCTCACAGGCTTCACACCTTCAAGCTGCTCTGCTGCATTTCAAGCTACTTCTGGAGGAAGAAGAGGAACAAGTTCCACTGAAGAAGAGCAATTCAACAGGAAGGCAGCAGAGGGTAAAGAGGAGAAGTTCAAACAGTGTCTGACTGATAAAAATGACATTCGAGCTGTCAGATGTGGTTCTGTGGGGAGATTTGAAATCCTCTCCTCGCTCTCTGTTTCTAATGGACATAATTAATAGATCTAATGTGGCCACGAGACCCTGAAGACAAACACAGAGAGCAGAGGACACACAGATCCTCACATCCTCACATTCACACACACAGACATTAAACAGAAATGTCGCCTGTGCTCTTTGAAACCCTCTCAAAGCTCCACAGTCAGATTAGCTCATGGAAAAGCACCACAGTGTTCACCAGCGCTGTTCCACTGGTTTGAGGCAACACTCAGCATCACACACTGTACAACACCCACTCTCCCAACACAGCACCCTCTCCTCTTTCACTGCAGCCATTCCTCTCTTTGTTACACTCATTCTTCAGCAGCCAGATTTCCAGTCTAGACCAGTGGGAGTCCTCCCAGAAACATTTATTCCACCAGCTGCACACAGAAACGTGCTTTGCTCTCTGCAGGAGCTTCAATGGCCGACTGCTTTTTCTGTGCTGGTCTGACTTTACAGCCACACTGAAATACAGGATGCTGATCTGAGAAGACAAACATTTCTGTCTCTGCATGTCTTTGAGCTTGAGGACTCCTGTGGAGCATTGTCTGCCAAAGACTAATGAGAACTTTCCATGAAGCTGATTCATGGATCAATGAACGAAACACTCAGTTGCCTCTTTATTTGTTTCTGAATCCAACCTCAAACCAAAACTGCAAAATCAAATGAAGCTCTCATGTTGCTTCATTTTACTGATGATTTAGTCTTGAGACTCCTGCTGTTGTGCCCTCAAGCAAGGCACCAAATTTAACAGCCTTAGTAAACATCCAGCTGAGGAGATGAATAACTTTATTCAAAGTCAAACTGTGGGGATCAGCCTCAGGTGAGGGCGTCTGTGCTGAGAATACAGCAGCTGAGGAAACACAACCATTCCTCTCCTCAGTCCTCAGATGTTTATTACTCAAGTTTCTGTGAGACAAGAGTGAGCTGATCCCACCGATGAGTGAACTGTGTGACAAAGAGTCACAACATGATGAAGACAAACACAGAGGACACATCTCCATTCTCTAATTTCATATCTTCCTCTGTCTTTGCTTCACCTGGAAATCGAGCCACTCTGCCATCATTCAGGACGTCTCAGTTCTCTTAATTCTGCACAGACGATCATGAAGCGTGGAAACACAAACGCATCCTGTCACATGACTGGTAGAAACACTGAAGAGAGCTGTTGGCCAGTATGAGCAGTCTGTGGGTCCGGCTGGCTGTTAGATGGCTGCTCAACACATGTGGGTGGTGACAGTAACACCACTTTGTCGACTGTTGCTGAAACAAACAAAGGACTCGAGGTCCTTAAAGAGGAAAACATGAACGGAAATCATCACATCTGTAAATTTGTGTCTCCTCACCTGCAGAAAATGTCTCTTTGTCTCTCTCTGATCCAAACTCACTCTGTTTTCCTGCAACTTGTTCATTTATTTAACACGTTTAGTCTGAGTGAACTGACAATGATTCAGCGATGACCCAGCATGCAATTGGGTAGCCAGCCTTTTGAACCTGATGAGAGACACCTGATTACCCACAATTACCCCATGAAAGCAATTACCCAGTGTGTGTGTGTGTGTGTGTGTGTGTGTGTGTGTGTGTGTGTGTGTGTGTGTGTGTGTGTGTGTGTGTGTGTGTGTGTACAAATTGAATGATGTTTCATTGCTCAGTATTTGCTCAAACTGTGTAAATGTTAAAGTGCATTTCAAGTCAATTTCAGGAAAATAAACTCAGCTTTTATCTATCCAACAAATGTTGTTCCATATTTCAGCCTGCAGTCGTCACCTCACACATGTACAGTGTATCTGATCACAGTACAGTGAGAGCAGAGCAGAAGTTGAACTGGATTCAGTGTTTCTCTCCTCTTGATCTCCAGAGCAGAGCTCCCACTGGGATTCAGAGTTTGTGTTTGACTGCAGGAAAGAACAAAACACCTTCAGCAGTCTGTGGATAGTTTCTGTTTGTGTGCAGAAATGTGAAGCTTTTCCCTGTTCAGACGATGACTTGACATCCAGAAGAAAAAGTCACATCAGAACAGGATCCAGCTCAGGTTCATGTTCTGTCCTTATGAACTAACCAGTGCTCTTATTGCTGCTGTCACTCTGCTCTTCTCTGCTGTGCTGCTGTCACTGTTGATGTCTACAGTTAATATCAACATCAGACTCTCCTGGGATTTGATACCCTGCTGAACTCACAGTGGAAGCACGAACACACCACAACTGAAGCAATGAACAAAACAGCCGAGACCATCAGTGACTGTAATTCAGTGATGGTTACAAATGTTTGAATCTTCTTTTTTATCTGTTCTTTGAAACTATGTTTACTCTGCAGAAGCTACAAATTGTGTGTGTGTGTGTGTGTGTGTGTGTGTGTGTGTGTGTGTGTGTGTGTGTAGAGATGTCTCTGAGAAGCTTTGTGTGATGATGTTAGAATACTGAACATGTTTCTTCTCTGCATGAATGACCTGCTGAGACAGATTCATGGAGTTCAGAGGTCACGGTCATCACAACAAATGTCGTTAGATGCCAAGAATTATTTCTGATAATAATGGATCCTGACTCAAACTGCCAGTGTGGATAGATGTGTTGTCATTGTTGCACATCAGCCTTCATCTACATTCACAGTCAGCAGAGCAGCAGAGTCTCAAATGTGACCAGCAGCATGTTTTCATCCTGTACTGTACAAGAAACTCAGCCAGCTGAAGCTACTTTACACTGATGATACTCAGATAACCAAGAACGCTGAACAGCTTCTGACTCTGCTCACACATTATTACAAGAATCTGTCGGCAGCACAAATCACCTCTGACCCTCACAGCAGGCAGACAGAAAGCGAGTCAGAGGGGTGGAGGCTTTCTGGTCCACTGGAGAGGATTGGTATTTCATGCTTTAATAAACACTAATGGCACTAAATGGACAGTGTACAACTACAAAGAGCAGAAAACTTCCTGTCAGCATGGAAACATGTTTTATTCAATTTCATGATGAAGACTGAAACAAGTTTTTGAGCCTCAGACTTCATGACTGAAACAGATCATGTGGAATATTTGAGGAACAGCCTTAAATATGATAAGTGACGTATCACTCCAACCGTTGTGTGATACATGACACGGCACAAAATGATGATGAATGAACGTTTGGATGCCAGAGTGACCTCCTCTCAGTGCTGCAGAGCTAATACAGGATTTACAGAGTTCCTCTGCCTCGAGTCTGTGCTGCAGTTCAAAGAGAGTCGAGCTGATTTCTTTGGAGAAAGTCACTTTTACTGTGTGTGTGCTGACTTTTACATGTTGATCTGGTCGTGGTTTGAAAATGATTCCTCTCATTGTGGGCAGGTGACAGCTTGAACACATCAGTACGAATTAGCTTCAAAGAGCCGATGTGAGAATAATCTCTACAAAAGATTCAAGTTTTCACAACGTCACACACAGACAGTTGACACTACAAGACAAGTTTAGCAGCAAACCCACCAGTCCAGTGAAATCTCTAATTACAGACAATTCCTCAGGGTTTTACAGCTCTGCAATCAGAATCGTGTCACTGTGGGAAAACAAGTCCTCCTCATTACACTCCCTCATTAAAGAGAAAGTTCACATTAATGCAGTGTGCTCATGTCTTCTACTGAACACTCAGTTGAAAGCTCCTGACCTCTAGCTGTCTTGATCTATAATTAATGTCCAGCTCTCAGTTTTTCTGTCCCCCAGCTAAACTTTGGATGTCACTATAAAAACTTGCTGTTATGTTTGACTGTAAAAGTTGTGAAACTCCTTTAATTTCTGAGGAGACGCTATGAGAAGCTCAGGATTGGCTGTGAAGTTTTACCAAGGGGAGCCTTGTGTGTAAAGGAGTTTGAAGAGCTGACGTGGACTGTACAGGTCCAGTAAATATAATGTGTGTGTTTATCACAAGTGTTGTTATTCACACAAACATTCATTCATTCAGACAATGATGTCAAATTAAAATGTGGAGGTGTGAATGTCAAGATCAGAGCCTTTAATGAGGACAGATTCATTAAATCAGGACATTAATCACAGAAAATGACAAATGAAGCACTGAAGGTAACGCCTGGCTGGATGTGGTAAATAGAAAATAACGGGCTGAGTCTAATGACTGGCTCTTCATTAGTTTGGGTTCAGCACACAATGCTCAGACAGTTCTTCAGTGTATCTGGATCCAAACACAACATGTGGCTTCTCTGAAGTGCTTCAGGGTTTGCTGACAGTACAGAGCTCGTTGAGCTGAAGTCGATACTGTGTCTGCAGTGTTTCATGAGGAGAGAGCACAGAGAGGCTGAATGATTTCTGCTGCTCGTTCTGAACAAGATGAGAATAAACTGGATGAGTTAAGATTCCCTGATTGTATGTAAAGACACTGCTGATGCTGCAGACCTGTCTCCTGGGACAGCCAACAGTGGGTTGTGTGTCTGTTTGCACGGTGGTTACATGTGGATGAAGATGGAGCATAGTTGTGTGTTGATAGTCTGCCTTTGTGTTTAATGTAGTGTATTATCTCATGCACACAAATGAACCAAAGGTGGAAACTGATTGCATCTTGCTCATCAGACCCTCCTCGAACATCACTCAACAATTTATTTCTGAAAAAATAAAATGTATCTAAAAGAAAATCGAATAAAATGCTGAAAACACTTTTTGATCTCCACTCGATCCAAACTCCTCAGCAGAATTCAGCATACAGACACACTTACGTACAGAGCAAGATTCAAGATGACAGAGTTCAGGAGGCAAAAACAGGAGAAGAAGAAAGAGAAAAAATGTGTTTTAATGCTGCATACTGCCTGGTTATATTTCACAGCTTCTGCTCCAGAATAAGATGATATAGTGTCAGTTTGAACTTCCTCCATCAGCACTCTGCCCTCCTCCATCATCTTCTCAGATGACAGGTGTGACTGTTATTTGAAGGTGTGTTTTGGCAGCTTATATTTTGACTTTCAAAGGTTCAACAGTGTCAAAAGATTCACTGAGTTAATAAAATGAAGCAACATCATCATGTACCATGTAAGAGATGGGAAGTGATACAAAGCTCATCAAGACTGAGAATTTAGCAGCAGCATCTATAAAACTCATCTCTCTCTGTGTCTTTTGTTGTTGACTAATTCACTGATGTCTCCTGCAGGAACAGAGGCTGACAGGATCTGGTGTGTGCCAGGCTGAGACAGTGTGTGTGCCAGCTCTGCCTGGCATGGCAGCATGAGAGACGCTGGCCTGAGGTCAGGTCTGACATCAGGTGAAAAGGGCTCAGTCTATTAGCAGATGGAGGCTGAATGGATTGATGTTTCGTGCTCAGTGGGATGAAAAGAAAGATTTCATAGAAGGGATTCAACATCCAACAGCAGAACTCTCCACAAACATAGAAAAGCTCTGCAAAGTCAATAAGTAGCAGCAGTAGTCGTATGTGGTCCATATAAAACATCATTTAGTCAGAATTATTCTCTGTGTAGCTTCATCATTGATCTTTTGCATGAGGATGAACATCCAGAGCGGCCCGTGAAAAAAGTGATGAAGACTTCACACAGAAAATAAAATCGACTGCAACAGAAAAAGTAGTTTGAGGAAGAGAGAGAAAGAGACAGAACAAAGAAAGAGAAACAGGAAAGAGTCCATGATCCATTAGCACAGAGGAGAAGGGAAGAAGAAGAGAGAGCTGAAAGGCTCAAAGCTGACATGGAAACTGTTCAACAGAAGAAGAAGAAGAGAGTCAACAGTCTGAGTGAGTGATGTGATTCTTCAACCCTCTCTGAACAAGTCATCAGGCTGAGTGATGAAGCAGCTCACTTTCTGCCTCTGACAAACTTTCATTTGGAGGATTTGTGAGGGGGAGAGGACTTATTATGGACTGATGGGAAACTCAAAGACACTTGACAGTCATTTGTATCAGCAGCCAGCAGACAAACACTCATGAGAGCGTCTTTCCACCTCACTGTGACAGAGAGACGCAGCTCAGTTCAGCCTCTGCACAACTCTGAAGGACAAACACTGAAGTCAGTGTTTAAACACACAAACGATCAGAAGAGGAGCGACAGTGATGGAGGACAACACAAGATAATCCATCAGAAACCTGAAAACCTGATCTCAGGTCAGTGTCAGTCGAAACAGTAGAGGATTGAACCAATGACAGAGTGAGATGAGAAGATAAACAGTGTCTGATTGGCTCTCAGATTCCAGGAGGACAGAGAGGAGAGGAGCTCACTCTGAATCTGCTTCTTATTCCTGCAGCTCCACAGTTCAGCGTCTCCTCAGTCACAGTAAGACAAAGAGAAGAATAATGGACTCTGACTCTCAAACACCCTGACGGCTCACTGCAGCCCTGTCATCTCTTCATTCATCCTGGATTCATGCAGCACTGTGAAACCGTCTCAGCAGGATCTCCTGATGCAGCACGCTGCAATCAGTTCACACTCAGACCTGCAGATCTGCCCTGCTGGCAACAACCAGAGCTGGAAGCTGGAAAAGATTCCCACTTACAGGAGGAGGGACTCACACAGCAATCAGAGCTGAGACACGACAGACGTTCACCAGCTCAACATGAGCACAAGAGATGAGCGAGATCCTTCACGTTCCTTTGTGTTGGTATTGTAAAGCCAAACTGCGTCTCTACAGCAAAACAATGTGTTCCTCATCTGCTGCCGTCACACTTCCAATGAATTCAATAACAGAGCAATGGGCCATGGAGCTCTGAGTTTCCTGGAGTCTGTTTCCTGGCTGTTCTTTCTTTCCACTCTTGTGTCTGGACACTCGATGAAAATGGCGTCAGAGATGAGGTGAATCTTTGTTTTGAATTGTTCCAGCTAAAGGTTAGATTCTGTGTTCAGTCTGCTAAATGCCAACTGAGCAGCAGCCAGCCAGACTTGAGATGGTCAGACACTACAGTCTGGAGGACTCTGCCAAGACCAATGCTGCTGGGAAAATATTAGTGAGTAAAAATGGATCTACTCGTCAGGAAGTTCCTGCTAATTATCATGTTTAAATCTATGTGAAGCTGTTTTATTGCTCCATAAGCTGTAGGTGGGATCTTCTGTAACTATTGGTTGGATCTGCTTCACTGTTTAGCTGTCAGAGAGGAGACATTTGGTCTCTAAAAGTCCACCTCAGGTTACACTGATCCATTACGTTCACTTTGAAATCAAAGTTTCTCTTCCAGAGCTGCAGCACATTGCTCAAATAAAGATGGTTCATTAAATGGATTTCAATAGTGAGCTCAGATGGATCAGATTTACTCCCTGCCTGTTATTTATTCGTGCTGAGAGGAGATTTAGTTTTCTTGTGTTAGAGTTGAGAGACACTTAATGAAGTTCATTTGCTGCCTGATGTTACAGAGATCTCATTATTCTCTGCATCTGTGTCATCACTGCTGTCATTGTAACTGTCTGCAGCAACGACATTAAAGTCTGTTCTGTTTGACAGCGTCCTCAGACTGAGACATGAGACATGGTCCAACTGTCTCCAACCTGAGTTTGTTTCTCCTGTGAGTGTTGTCGTCTGTCGCTGTACAACAGTTCAGTAAAAGTGATCAACAGGGACTCCTCTTGTCATGATCCATCCTTTTCTTTCACCTCAATGCCCATAAAGACAACAGCTACACGACCGTTTAGCTAAACGGCTCCTTGTGGTGTTTCAGTTACGTCTTTGTAATTCACATTGATAAATCACATCACTGAAGTCTCCATGAAAGCCATTAAATCTTCCTAACAGCCACCTCGTTCTCTAATAACAATATCCACTCGGCTCATGAACAGGCAGAAAATCACACGTGAAAACAAACAGAAGCTGAATGTCATTGCTGTTATTGACTCTCTTTCACTGTGGAAAAGGAAATAAAGTGAGAGAAGGAGGACATAACCGAATCCAGCAGCTGTCCTTTAAAGACTCTTTGGACAGACCTTCAGGTAAAAAACAAAAGTCTCTCAGCTGAGCCAGTTGTCCATAGACGGTCATGAATTTGTGCACTGAAGCTCTGCCATCCACTGTCAAAATGTTCTCTTCTCACATATCATGTTTTCAGCTGTCAGCTTCATTTAACAGACAACCAGCAGCATAAAAGAGGCGTCCTGATGAGAGGACAGACGAGGGACACAGAGCTGGATTCAAATACTTATTAAAGGACACTTTACTGTTGAATACTCATCATCTGCTGCCTCACAGATTGTTTTCCCTGCAAATCCAAAGATTTGTGATATGAAATGTAATATGTGCACAAACAGGCCTCTCATAAACCTCACTGATTACATCTATCACTGCCCAAATCTTCAGTCCATTCTACTCCACAGAGAAATCAATCCTCAGTCACTTTAAAAACAAAGCAAAGCTGTGGAGCTGAAATCTCACACTGTCTCAATGAAGCTGTGTTGATCTATGAAGAGTTTGTCTGAAAAAAGAAAAACTCAGAGCTCAGAGCCTGTGTTATCATATTTCTCTCAGACAGAAGATGGAAAATGTTTATTGAGCACAATAAATGTCAGTGAACAGAGTGACTGCATGTAATTCACCTGAAGAAACACGTCAGTGCGACACAGGAAACGACATCCATGGACAGCTGGATGTGCTTTGATATAAAGGACTCAGTCTTTACTGCAGTGACACACCCTGCTGCACCACACAGCCTCATCCACATCAAAGCTTTGTCCAGCAGACAAACAGAAACTCTTCCAGCTGATAGGTGACAGAGAGGAGGGAGCTGTTAAACCTGCTGACCTGTGACGAAGAAGCCAACTGACCCTCCTCTTTGTCCACTACAATAAATCCATCCTGCTGGAGGAAAACCTTCATTCAACAGAAGCAAAGTTTCCATCAAGAGACACAAAGAAGTTACTGTCCACGACTCTGGTCTCTAATCTCTGCTCTCCCTGACTTTGAAATGGAGGAAATTCATCAGGTTTCAAATCAAGTGAGTGTTTCAAACACTTTCCAGTGTGTGTGCTGGATAATGGAGTTCTTTACCAGCTTCCACTGCTGTTAGAACTGACTCATGTGGATGAAACTCATTTATGATGAAGACAAACAGCAATCACACGATCTGCAGCTGAAGCACAGGCTGCTTTAACTACACAAACTGATCTTCTTTCTGAACGTCTTCTTCCAGCAGACATGAAACCACATGCAGTTATCCTCTGTGCTGGAAGCCAGTTTGGACAGAGTGGACAAACACACGCTTGGTGTCTGTTGAAGTGACTTCAGGTTTCATGCTGTTCAAGCAGAAACACTGTGACTCTGCGAGATCCACATGCTGAGCACCAAACTGCACAAATACGATACAACACTGTGTTGAGGGTAAACGGGATCATTGTCATGGACTGGACTCCAGTCAGCAGCTGCCATCGTGTTTTATTGGTTCTGATCAGCCTCATCCCCTGCAGCACGAGTCACATCACATGTCTCAGATCTGTCTCTGCTCGTCCAAAGATGCTCCAGAAAGGGACGTGATGAAGCTCGATGCTGAGACGATATCTGTCTCTGAGGCTGGATGGTTGACATTTAGCAGGAACATGTTCAAATCTCAGTATACTGTAATCCTTTAAATGGCATCAGTGTGTGCACGTCCTGACAAATGGATGAGACATTATCTCCCCTTGTGGTGGACTCTGAAATACTGATATTACTGATGGAGTGTTTAAGAGGCGGTGGCTACAAAAGACAAGTAAAGCAGTGCAGACGTCATTCAGACACTACGGTCCTGAAGATACAGCTGCTTTCCAGGAACAACAATAAGAACAGTGGTAAAATAAATCACAGGGGAATGTTTTACATTCTTATGAAAAGACAGAATATTATTCCTCACAGAGGACGACATGTGACTGTAAAGGGACCTGCTGAGCAAGAAGACTTTAAAGCAGCAAACATTCAGTTCATTTTTCCACTCGAGTGGAATCACAATGATGCTCAGACTGCTCATGACCTGCAGAAATAAAGACAGAGCTTTAAATAAACATTGTACCCTGTAGACCCTTTGAGAGGAGAAGGAATTTCAACAGACATTTCATTTGAAACATCATCAAAGTCCTAATGAATGAATGAACAGGATTCTGTCTGGTTCATTGTCTCAGTGTCACTGTAAATGTCTCCATTACTGAACGTCATCTGCAGTGTGTGTATTTTAACGTGTCTGTGCTCAGAGATCCAGTCTGAGTTTCAGGTTTGGCCTCATCTGCAAAAGTTAACTAGCAGAACAGTGAGACACTGTAAGTGGGTTTTGGGTGGGGGCGTCATCACGTCTGCCTTGGGCACATGAGTGGGCAGGAAGCAGGATGACAACTCTGTATTTTTAGGCTCAAAGGCTTTTAGGAAGGAGAGGGTGGTTGAATGATGGTGCCTGCCTTTATGCCTTAATGGCATTGGCTACTCTCCCAGCTGTCACTGATGACAGAAACTCGTCACTCTGCCTCCACGACGGGGCCCAGTTGGAGAAATGGACCAGGTTACAGTGAAGTTACGCTGCTTTGGTTCAGGGCTGCTGCTCTTCACCCAGCAGTCAGGGAAGCTGCAGCACCTCATCAAACATTTTGGCTTTTAGCTCCCGAGAAGCACAGAGACTTCTGCATGAAATGAGCTGTGAAATGAGCTGCAGGACACAGATGATGCCACATTCTTCCTGAATTACTGAATAAAGCCTTTATTAAGATTTTATATGCTTTTCTAAGTATTTTTTTCTCCATTTTGTTTTACTTTCTAATTTCAGGTGGGGGTAACACAAGTTTAATGGTGGTTATTCTGACTCACACACTGTTACCTCTCTGTGGAGTCTCTCTGTAATGCTGTCCCTGGAAGTCCATTACAGTTTTTCACGATTGTCAACACACGTTTCTCAATACAATAACGGCTTTCTCAATACTGCACACACAAAACTGAAAACTGCACACACAAAATGCTAAACCTGACACTCCCTTTGCAAGAAGACTCTTGCCATCAAATCTCTACATTGTGTTCACAAAATGGAACTCATGTTTTCATTTGCTACACACAGTCGTATTTTCCAATGACACATACCATTCATTGAGCACACACAACTAAGCTTTTGCTGCACACTGCCAAGCATTTACAGCACATTGTAGTGCAAAATTGAAAACACTATTGTAAAATGGAACGGACCATATGAATGACAATGACTCTGGAAAATAAGATATTTCTCCTTTTGTAAAAATGACTCAGTGTAGCCTACTTTTTTCATAAAACAAACTTAAAACAGCACACAAATATGCAGCCAAAAATGTTTTTTTATTGTACATGATTGAGGAATCATCATGATCAAGCATCATCATGCCTTCGGTTTCTGTCAGGCCAGAGGGCCTCGTCCACATCACAGGCGATGTTCTCCCTATCTAGACATCTCTGGAAGAACCGCCTTGAGTGGCGCATGAATCCCTGAATGGACTCGAGGCTGACGTCACCACAGGCCTCCTCCATGGCCTGCAGCAGTGGGAACTGGCCCTGGGGGTTTCTTTCATAAACCTTCCACCTCCAAGCGGAAAAGAATTCCTCGATGGGGTTTAGGAAAGGGGAATAAGGGGGGAGGTAAAGTACAGAAAATCCTGGGTGGTCCTGGAACCACTCCCTTACTACTGCGGTCTTGTGGAAGCTGACATTGTCCCAGATTACTACATAGTGGATCCCCGGGTCAACAATCTGGCCTCGTGGCACCAGCAGGCCATGCAGGCTATCCAGGAATGTGATCAGCCGCGCAGTATTGTAGGCCCCCGGGCTAGCGTGGCGATGCAGGATTCCATGATGGTTCACGGCTGCACACATTGTGATGTTCCCACCATGCTGCCCAGGGACCTCAACAATGGCCCTTTGACCAATTATGTTCCTGCCCCGCCTCCTCCTCTTCACCAGGTTGAAGCCAGCCTCATCAGTGAAAATATATTCATACAGCTCATTGGCTGTATCATGCTCCTGGATCCGCTGAAACACAGAATGAGAATGCAAGTTACAATATGGCCACAGAGCCGCACAGTGGGATACAGTGAGACACTGCAGAAAAGGAACTATATTGAATTACAGGTACAATACTTGTATGTGTCAGTGCTGAATACTGTATATGGAACTTACAAGCACAAACTCTCGCCGGAGATCCTTTATGCGTTCAGTGTTCCTGTCAAATGGCACACGGTACACTTGCTTCATCTGCATGCTATTCCTACGTAGGATGCGGTCCAGTGTTGAGAGACTTATTGTTTGTATAAAACAATAAGTCTTTCTGGAGCCTGCTGGCACCAGCAGTGGGACAAGAGCTGCTTTTTAATGTTTTTATGAGATTAGAGCTGAATTTATAGTGGTAACATCTCATGCATATATAAACACGCAAGTAATTTCCTCTCTGCATTTTTAGTTTTAGTTGTACAAAACTGCAAGATTCACCATGTGTCTGCACATCCCTGCTGATACACTGGATATATATTTGTTTATACATAATGTGAGCTTGTGAACATGTGAATATTTCACTATAAATGTAAATAAATACACAATTATGAAGCCTGTCAGAAAGTTACCTCTTAATCTTCGTCTTAATTAATTAAGTCCTAATTTTTCAGAAATTCATTTCATTGGTAAGTTAATCTTCATTATTATATAATAGAGATATTGCTGCTGTTTCCATTTACATAAGACAAAACCTCTTTGCATGAAAACACACCTTTTGACTTAACTAAGTATCCTGTATCATAAATACACGTCTGGCATTGTATTGAACCAAATGGCTTGAATTTTATATATATATATACATATAGGCGAGTTATGATGATGATGTGATAATAGACTTGTCATGCAATACGATAAGATAATTTGTACTTTATTGATCACCACACAATATGCCATGCATCGGTGAACACAGCAACACACACAACATGTACATGACATGGTGAAATTATTATTTCTCCACCTATCCTTCGTCCGTCCTTCCTCCACGACAGACCAGGAGCGGTGGGCTGCCAGCCGACAGCGTTACTTCCGTCTTCCAATATGGTGGCTGTTCCCTAAGAATTGTGGGAATTGGGACTGAATGTATGGCAGCCACAGACATGATTTTTAATCAAACGATAGACTACAACTACCAAGTGATGAGCCATCGATTCACCTCACGCACAAACAGGCACACAAACCTCACACCCACAGGCTGCTCTGGCTGTGTCCTCACTGATATGTTTCCATTTCAAAACATTGTTTTAACATGAAAATGAGCATTTCAGCACTGTTTCAGACTGTCTCACACACGCATTGCAAAGCTGTACTGCACAGGTGGTGCTGCTGGGAATTTCAGACATTGCACAGATGGATTTTTTTTGATAGCACAAGCAACATGTATGTGTTTTTAGCTATCATTTTCCTCATGTTGGCTCGTATTTTTATCATTTAAGAGCAGGTTCTTTTTAAAAAATCCCAACGTTGCTTTAATCTAACTCTAACCTCACGTGTGTGTGGACTGTGGGGCGTTTTTTATGGTGCTGTTACTGTGGTAACTGGCAACTGCATATTAATGGAAATGAATATGCCGATAAACAGTTGTTCTTGTAGGCAACCTAAATAGCTTCAGGAACATGGGAAGGAGATAAATACAGGACCTGTGAGGGCTCAACGCTTAATCTGAATATTATTGAATATACTTGTCATTAGGGATGGGAATCGAGAACCAGTTCTTTTGGAGAACCGGCTCCCAGTAGCTCAGTTCCTTGGAATCGTTTGCCTGCCTGGATAACGATTCCGCCTGTCTTGCACATGCGCGACAACGTCACGCACGCGGCATTGTTTTGATTTTGATCGTGGCGATATGGCGTCGAGGAAGAAACGCTCCAAAGTATGGCTATATTTCACGCGAAAAGATAACACCAGGGCCACTTGCAACACGTGCAAAGTTTCCATTTCTTCAAAGGGGGGAAATACCTCCAACATGCTAAAACATTTGTCCACACAGCATGCAATTTGTTTGCAGGAATGTCACGTGTTTGAAACGCTACTTAGCGACGCTTGTGAATCCAGCGGCAGAGCAAACACCAGGGCGTCCTCTGTTATTAGTGCCGAAGGTAATGTTGAACTCTTACAAGCCGTGTCTGTTGTGTTACGGTTAGCGCCATTTCACTGTGTAAACTGCTTTCACCAAACTGCTTTGAGATGACGATGACTGCCAGAGTCAGGCTGGCTCAGAGGCTGCAGCGGGCACCGGCAGGTCTCGCGCACCTCTATCCACTCCTTTCACTGAGGCAGGCAAGACTAAAATGACCGAGACGAGGATAAAGCAATGTCACAGAGCAGTCACTAGATTTGTGGTGAAAGGTTTACAGCCTTTTGCCACTGTAGATGCTCCTGAATTTCGGTAGGTTAGTTCGTTGCATTTTACCTGGCATATCTGTTCAAATGAAAACCAGAAATTTGAGTTCTGTCAGAGTTGCATGTTGTTATTTTAACCAGTGTAGTTCTGCTTCATTCATTCCTACTCTGAGAAGTAGCTCACCTACTTTTTAGGTTTGTTCTGAGGTTACGTCACACATCATTTGTGCAGACTGTATACGTTATATTTTCTGTGCAGAGATGAAAATATGAAAGACAGTTAACGCAAACAAACCCATTTGTACTTTTATTTCCTCACCCAATGAGAACCGATAAGGAATCTGATCGATAAGCAAAATCAATAATGGAATCGGAATCGTTAAATTCTTATCAATTCCCGTCCCTACTTGTCATAATCTGTTTGTGTCTCTCTGTCTCTGATAGAAATGCCGAGCCAGGGGTCAACAACTAAAAAGTGTGTGGTCTGCCACGCACAGCTGTATGTAGCCTGCAAAACCTGCAAGACAGAGCAGCCGCCGAAGCTTAGGCTCGAAAACAAAATGGAAAAGTTTGATCAGAAGCGGGAGAGCTGGGTCCACACCCACCAAAAGAACAGGACCACCTCACATATCCGGGATGAAGCTTATATGCCGGTGTGTGATTACTGTTATTGTTTTCATGCAGTTCAGTTTCTAAATGCTGCTATACACGTTTTAATACCAATATCTTTTCCTCTCTTTTGTGTGTGTTTGTTGTTTTTAGCTTGAGAAGTTGCACGCCCTTGGAATAAGGGCTGTTTTGCTTTTGTCAAGACCTGGAAGAAAGCAAAATGCTTGGGTATCTGAGGTTTTGGCACCCCGTTGTCAGCTGACCGAGACATCACGTACATGTCTACAAAGAATGAAAGACCTCTATGACATTGTTATTCAAGGTAAGAGTTATTAATGTTCTGTACTGGACGCCCTGTGTGTCTGTCACAGATGAGGCTGTGCCTGCGTTCTCTGGACTGATGGAGCAATCACATTATCATTGATGCTTTTTGCTTCCAGCTAATTGAAACTAGTTGAGAGAGGCACCAGCTAAATAGCAGACTCTTCCTTGTTTGATTGTCAGCCTTGGGGTCTCCATGACATTTTTATTTAACCCTTTTTAATTCAGTTTTACTTAATTTCTCAGCTTTAATCTATTCAGCTTGCTTTTCCCTTCAGTCATGCTCTTTTAGGATGAACTTAAACTAGTCGAAGTATTATTACTCTCTAAATATTTCAGTTATTCTCTAATGCAGGCTGGACTCCCCAAGATGCTGCAGGACAACTGGATGAACCCTCATCAGCCCCTCTTGAACTCCCAGCTGGACCACAAATGGCCCCAGCAGACCCCCAGGTAGCAATGGCCCGGCTTGTTCCCTCAGCAGCCTCAATCGGACCTCCAAAGGCCCTGACTGGACCACCAACAGGCCCAACTGGACCCCCAGCAGCTCTAATTGGACCACCAATTGGACAACCAGCAGCCCTGACAGGACCCTCTGCACACCATGCAATCCCAGAACCTGGGGAGAGGACAACATTCCCCAGAGGGACCTCCAGCAGCCTCCCAAGTTTGTCTTCAAAATGGTAAGCAGAGGAGCTGCATAAAGAGTGCTGGCAAATCATTCATTGGCAGGTTATGAAAATACGTTTGGACGAATAAAGGCCAGTCTCTAAATACATTGTATGTATGTAATTATTGAAGATGGACAGCGAGAAATCAAAACTGAAAGAGGAGGTTCTCCAACGCCTGCATCTGCACCAGCTTCCCCGTCCCCAGACATCAAACTTGAGACTGAGGACATCGGATCCACCAGCAATCCCCCCGCTAACCTCAGCTCCTCCTCTGTGATGTCTGTCACTGTGACGGACACAGGTTTTTTTGGCGACATGGAAGGTTAGCGTCAAAGATTTAACAGTTCCTGTTAGAAGGTTTAAGATTTGAAGGATTTGTTTTAATGTTTGTATTTGCTTGACATTTTGTCCACTGCAAAGGTGACTGGGAGGAGAGAGAAGACATGGGACATTGTGGACAAAAGGAGAAAGAAAGAAGGAGAAGAGAGATGGGCCCTGAAATGCAGATATACAGACCGATACAGAGAGGTATTGAGGAAGAAAGCATGGAAATGTGTAAGTTTTTCATAAGCCAGAAGAGAAGTAATTGCATGTTTTGTCCAAATCCAAATTTCAATATATGTGTTGTACTGACTGTACAGGTGTTTGCCCCCCAAACCCCACAGTGTGCTGGCTGAGTGTAAATATGAGAACACAGATCCTGCCACCTCTGGCCACGAAGCAGCACAACAACAAGTGATGAAGCTAGAGAAGAGGTAAGGTGTCACAATCATTTGGATAAGCAAAGATGCTTCATTTGCATGCATGGCCATAAAGAGATTTTCTCTCTGCACGGTTCCTGAAACAGGCCAAACCTCACACATGACTCAGACCTCCAGTAACTGTGATCTGGATACAATGGACCTTGATCAGCTGAAGAGAGAGAAGATAATGATGCAGATAAAAGTCTTGAGGTTACAAGAAGAATATTACACTCAGAAACTAAAGGGCAGAAACATTTCAATAGTTTCACTGGAGTCTGATTGGAAAGCTGATGGTTGCAGGACAGTACAGTCACTCAGGGATCAGTGAGGGTGTTTACAGGTCCACCAGAATACTGCAGACAAAAACTGCCCGTAGACAACTTCATCTCCATCATTTCCATGTGTGTCAGTGGAAGGCAGAGGGATTTACTGACTATAAACTTGAACCAATAAAAGCCACCTCTTGAGAACTGAATCGAGTTTTTGTGATTTAATCAAGTTTTGTTTATTTCTATATATAATTACAGAGCGCACACACACACACACACACACACACACACACACACACACACACCTGCACTAAGAAATGCTGAATTGAATAAATGCTTTTATTTGTATGAATGTATGTGTCATTTATGAGATCCCCTATATATATATATATATATATATATATATATATATATATATATATATATATATATATATATATATATATATATATGTGTGTGTGTGTGTGTGTGTGTGTGTGTGTGTGTGTGTGTGTGTATCACTTTAAAGTTATATATCAAGATACAGTAACTGTTGTGCTAAGTTTTTCTGGTGTTCCTTATTCCTCTACATAATGATTCAAGCTTTAAAGTTGGTAAATAAAAAGTGATACTGCACTGTTTGCATCCTACATCTGTGAGACATACAGTAACATGTTGTCTCCTCTAATTTCAGGCGAAGAATGATTGTCAGTCCGATGACATGGAGCATCCAGTAGGAGGTTTGGAAATGTTATTATGATAATTGTTCGGTTGAAGCACCACACAAACATCATATAGTCAGACTTTGATCATTTATTTAAAATGTTATAAGAATAATTTATTTCAGGCAAACAAAAACAGTCAGTAGCAGTAACACGGTCGCATTGTGGGGACTTGCTGTATCCATAAAGTAACTCAGTCAATTTTAAGGTGAAGGAAAGCGAAACAGAAAGCTCAGTTTGATCTATTTCTTTTAATATTTGAAGATGCTTGACATTTTGTCCTCTGCAAAGATGACAGGAAGGAGATAGAAGAAAGAGGGCATTGTGGACAAAAGGAGAAAGAAAGACAGACAAGAGAGGTGGGCCCTAAAAAACAGAGACATCTTGACATGTCAAGGCCTTAAGCCAGTGGTCAACCTTTTGCATCTGGAACCACCAGTGATGCTACATCAGCTCCCATACAGAGTGGTACTGAGGAAGACAGCATAGAGGCAATGTGTATGTTTTCAGAAGCTATAAGAGAAACAGTGGCATGTTTTGTCTGTTCAGGACCAACAGGACATTTCCAAATTTTAATATGTGTTGTACTGACTGTACAGATGTTGGCTCCCCCACTACACCAATGATTGTGCTGGTTGAGGGTAATTATGAGAACGCAGATCCTGCAGCTCTGGCCATGAAGCAGCACAACTACAAGTGATGAAACTAGAGAAAAAGTAAGGTGTCACAATTATTTGGATAAGCAAAGATGCTTCATTTGCGTGCATGGTCATAAAGAGATTTTCTCTCTGCAGGGTTCCTCAAACAGCTCAAAGCTCACTCATCACTCAGACCTTCAACAAGGTGGAGGCTCCATCCTCCAGGCCCTCCAGTAACTGTGATCTGGATACAATGGAACTTGATCAGCTGAAGACAGAGAAGATAAAGATGCAGATAAAAGTCTTGAAGTTACAAGAAGAATATTACACTCAGAAACTAAACGAGCGGAAACATTTCAATAGTTTCACTGGAGTCTGATTATAAAGCTGATGGTCGCAGGACAATACAGTCACTCAGGGATCAGTGAGGGTGTTTACAGGTCCACCAGAATACTGCAGACAAAAACTGCCGTAGACAACTTCATCTCCATCATTTCCATGTGTGTCAGTGTAATCAACTTTTGTTTATTTATATATATAATTACAGGCACAGCGCACACACGCGCACCTGCACTAAGAAATTCTGACTTTAATAAATGCTTTTATTTGTATGAATGTATGTGTCATTTATGAGACCCCCCCCCCCCCCCTTAACTGCTGTAAGCTGTTAGCATACCAACCAACCAACGGTGCTAACATGTTAGCTTGTACATATATTTGCTGCCACTTCACCAAAAAGTTGGCTTCCCAACTCTTTAAAGCAACATTAGCTGGGGTGGTGTTACTATAGGACATTCATGCAATGTACCTTATTGTCATGGCAGAAGACAATTTATTAGAAACAAGAACACTACATCCGCTGTAGGAGAGGCTACTACCAGCTAGCTGCTCCTCTCACGTTAATTTAACTGTTGAGTTGGATGTTGTGTTCATGTTCATGTGCTTAAGACGTTCTTTTACACTAATGTCGATGAGGCTGGTTTACAACTTTGTAGTTTTTGTTCTAGTCAGTGTTTTCATTTTGAACCACTTTCTACTTGTTTATGTTTATATGCTGAGTTATATTGTATTTTTATTATATCATTATAATATTACATAATATGTATTATACATTACAATACATATTATATAACTATATATTTAGTTATGCTTAGTTCTATCTTTAACAAACTGCTGTTATTCTTGTTTATATATTTTGTTAAATTTTTAAACAATTGTTGTACATTTTTTGTGTTTGTCTTTATGTTTAAATTGCTACTGCAACAGAATAATTTCCCATATTGGGATCAATAAAGAAACAGTCTGTCTAAGTCTAAGTCTCTGCCTGCCTGAGTCCAGTGGTGGAAACTCAGCACATTTACTCAAGTATATTAAAGTACAACTTTAGGTACTTTCATTTTACCTCCATTAAAAGCTTCTTTCCTGAAATGGTGCAGACACATGAAAGCATCAATAATAGTAAATTTAGCGATAATGTCCCAGTACGAAAGGGGACATTCTCCATAACAAGGAAGTTTACTCTAGTTTCTGCAAGTTAATTTTGCTGATGATACTTTTACTTTCAGCTGAGTCGTTTTACACTGTCGTATTTATTATTTATTTTATTTTTCACTGTCCAGCCCACCGCTGGTCCGCCGCGGAGGAAGGACGGACCAAGGATGGGTTAAATTAATTTCACATATGCTGCGCGTGCGCAGTTTCCCCCCCTAACTTCGCATATTGTGTGTCAAAATGTGACTAATAAAGAATTTCTTCTTTTAAATCAGAATGATGATTTAGTTTTTTCAGGGATGTTTCAATAAAGATTGTGACTTCCTCCAGTGCGACTCCTCATAATGATTGGCAAAAACCAGCTCTAAACATAATAAAGTTTGATCTCTTGACTCTGCAACCTGTGACCAGAGGGTCTCTCTCGACATGTTTCTTGTGTTTTAAAACAAACCAGCTCTGCTTTGGAGCACACCTCATGATTCATGGTCTAAAAGTGTTGTGCCTCCACTCAGAGGAGCTGCTTCTTCATACAGCATTTTATATGACTCAATTTATTTATGAAAATGATTTCTTCATCTTTAAACTGTTTAATGGCTGTTATATGTAACTGTATCTCAACATGCGCTCGAGGCTCATAATTAAATGATGTGGTCAGTTTCTCATTAAATCTCACGGAAATGTTTCATCTTCTGCTCTGTTTTATTGTGTTTGAAATTGTTTGTTAATCTGTTGCAGTGTTTTAAACAACTTGTTTTTTTATTTTTATTTTTATAAAATGTTATGTTCAGCACATTGAGCGGCAGCTCAGGTATGACGTGTCGAATATAATTAAGGTTTAGTGTGAACATTTTACCCTGCTGGTCAGAGAGGACAACTTTTAAAGTGTATATCGACTGAAATCAAGAGTTTTCCGTTGGGGAGAGAAGGACATGGGGACATTGATAATGGTCACCATACTTACAGATGAACTCTGGCTGTCAGTTGATGCTTTAGAATCAGAATCAGAATCAGAACCCATGACATCATAATCCATTCTAACCAAGAGTATATAGAGCCGCTTCATTTCACCAGAGCAGTTCACAGTTTCACATCGACAGCACGGCGATCAAGACGTTTGGAGAAGCAAACTGAGCGATCCTTGAGCATCAAACCTTTTCAGTAAGTACTTCAACAGCAAACTAACTGTCATACTTTCACATGCAGGAACAGATCCAGTTAAATCTGTAACAATGCTTTATATTTATTAAATTGATCTTTACATTTTCGTGTTAAATCTTAATCTACCAAGTAACTTGTAACTACAGCTGTTACGTAAATGTAGCATAGAAAGGAAAATGTATGCCTGAAATGAGGTGGAATACAAACATAAAGTATAGAAGAAGTGGAGCAGCGACTCAAAACTGTACTGACTGTAAAAACATCACTGTAATATAGTTGCTTTCGTCAACGAAAATTATGACTAAATATCGTCGTCAACGAACCTTTTACGTGACGAAAACGAGACGAGACGCAACGTAAATGCTGGTCATGTGACGATAACTAAAACGAAATACATAATGCAATATCGTTGACGAATAAAAACGAGACTGAATGTGGTTTACAAAATAAAAACTCTGCTAAAATGTCTCTTCATTTTCGTTGGCGAGACGAAATGTTCTGACGTTATTTCGTCTCGTTAAGTCGCGTTGTTATTATTATTTTGCAATATTTCTGTTTCCCGCGTCTCGCTTCAGGGGCTGCATCAGGTCGCACTGCGCAGTCGCAGGCGACGTCACGGCATTAGTTCCCACTCGCGCCGTTATTTAGAAGATGCAGCTGCGGGTGGTTAACGTTAACGACAGACAGCTGACAGCCGGCTTTGTTTGGTAAAATAAATATGTTGTAAATTCAAATCAGAGTGTCTTCGTGTCTGGAATGGATGTATTCTTGAGTCTATAAGGTAACAATAATATAATAATAAGACAACCTTGTTTGAATTGTGAAATGGGTTTGACTCAAAGAAAATTTGGGTTTCATCTATACTACTATTGACTGGGTTAAATAGAATTGCATTACTAAAAAGAGACTAAAATACAATTTCCATTGACTAAAACCAGACGAAAATAGTCACAGAAAATTCTGACTAAAATAAGACTAAAATGCTCAGACTTTTAGTCAACTGAAACTTGACTAGACTATATGAACTTGACTAAAACTAATAAAAACTAAAATGACAGCTTGACACAAAGACTAGACTAAGACTAAAATTAAAACAGGCTGCCAAAAACAACACTAATACCATAATGTGAAAATACTTCATTATACAAGGAAATGTTCCAGCTGCCTTCAAATCTTACTGAGCTAAAAAATAGAGAAATGTAAAAGTCATGTTAAAAGTTCTCATCATGCAGACTGAGTCCTTTCAAAGACTCACACTATGACGTAATTATAATTTTGCAGTATTACTATTGATGCATGAACATATAAGCAGCGTTTTAATGTTGGAGCTGGTCTAAATTTAACAACTTTATATGTTGCTTATTCGCTAAATTCACATCAAATCCATATCTGCAAAGTAATTATATCTGCTGCAGAAATGTTTTGAACTAAATGAGTATAAAATGCTCTATAATATATGATGTTACTCCTCATGAAAGTGTCAAGAAAGTGTCTAAAAAGCAGCTTTCTATCAGTGTGTGTGACAGGAGTCCAAACTGCGGGACCATCGTCTCTGCTCCTGAAATGGATTTCAGAGCAGAGGTCGACCGTGCTGTGGAGGAGATGGAGTCCAGTCTCGAAGCGGCCATTTATGATCTGTTGGCCAACCCTCCACCTACTCCACCTCTTCCTCCTGTTCCTGTTGGCCTGGAACTCAACATCTCCCCTGAACCAGTAGAGGGTCCAGGGACGAGGATATGGTGGATTTTTCCCTGCAGGAGCAGCAAAATCCATTCATGGAAGCTCTCAACATCAGGCCTGTATCAAGGGGGCAGGGGACCCTGGTGTCTCTCCTCCTCAGCTCCGTCTCTCCTCCTCATGTCTGTCTCTCCTCCTCAGCTTCATCTCTCTCCTCCTCATGTCTGTCTCTCCTCCTCAGCTCCATCTCTGTCCTCCTCAGCTCTGTCTCTCTCCTCCTCATGTCTGTCTCTCCTCCTCATGTCTGTCTCTCCTCCTCATATCTGTCTCTCCTCAGCTCTGTCTCTCCTACTCATCTCCATCTTTCCTCCTCAGCTCCATCTCTCCTCCTCTTGTCTGTCTCTCCTACTCAGCTCCATCTCTCCTCTTCAGCTCTGTCTCTCCTCCTCAGCTCAATCTGTCTCTCCTCCTCAGTTCTGTCTCTCCTCCTCAGCTCAATCTGTCTCTCCTACTCAGCTCCATCTCTCCTCCTCAGCTCTGTCTCCTCCTCAGCTCAATCTGTCTTTCCTCCTCAGTTCTGTCTCTCCTCCTCAGCTCAATCTCTCCTCCGCATGTCTGTCTCTCTTCCTCAGATCTGTCTCTCCTCCTCAGCTCTGTCTCTCCTCCTCATGTCTGTCTCTCCTCCTCATCTCTGTCTCTCCTCCTCAGATCTGTCTCTCCTCCTCAGATCTGTCTCTGTCTCTCCTCCTCAGCTCCATCTGTCTCCTCCACATGTCTGTCTCTCCTCCTCAGCTCCATCTCTCTCCTCCTCAACTCCATCTCTCCTCCTCATCTCTGTCTCTCCCACTCAGCTCAATCTATCTCCTCAGCTCTGTCTCTCTCCTCCTCAATTCTGTCTCTCCTCCTCAGCTCTGTCTCTCTCATCCTCAGATCCATCTATCTCCTCCTCATCTCTGTCTCTCCTCTTCTTGTCTGTCTCTCCTCCTCAGATCTGTCTCTCCTCTTCAGCTCCATCTCTCTCCCCCTCATGTCTGTCTGCCCTCCTAATCTCATCTCTCCTCCTCAGATCCATCTCTCCTCCTCATCTCTATCTGTCCTCCTCAGTTCTGTTTCTCCTCCTCAGCTCTGTCTCTCCTCCTCAGATCTGTCTCTCCTACTCAGCTCCATCTATCTCCTCAGCTCCGTCTCTCTCCTCCTCAGCTCTGTCTCTCCTCCTCAGATCTGTCTCTCCTCCTCATCTCCATCTGTGCTACTCAGCTCCATCTCTCCTCCTCAGCTCCATCTCTGTCCTCCTCATGTCTGTCTCTCCTCCTCTGATCTGTCTCTCCTCCTCACTCAGCTCCATATTTCTCCTCAGCTCCGTCTCTCTCTCAGTTCTGTTTCTCCTCCTCAGCTCTGTCCCTCCTACTCAGCTCCATCTATCTCCTCAGCTCTGTCTCTCTCCTCCTCATCTCCATTTCTCCTCCTCAGCTCTGTCTCTTCTCCTCATCTCTGTCTGTCCTCCTAATCTCATCTCTCCTCCTCATCTCTCTCTCTCCTCCTCAGCTCCGTCTCTCTCCTCCTCAGTTCTGTCTCTCCTCCTCATCTCTATCTCTCCTCCTCAGCTCCATCTCTCTCCTCCTCAGATCTGTCTCTCCTACTCAGATCCATCTATCTCCTCCTCAGCTCTGTCTCTTCTCCTAATCTCATCTCTCCTCCTCATCTCTGTCTCTCCTCCTCAGATCCATCTATCTCCTCCTCATCTCTGTCTCTCCTCTTCTTGTCTGTCTCTCCTCCTCAGATCTCTCTCCTCCTCATCTCCATCTGTCCTACTCAGCTCCATCTCTCCTCCTCCGCTCCATCTCTGTCCTCCTCATGTCTGTCTCTCCTTCTCAGCTCAATCTGTCTCCTCCTCAGCTCTGTCTCTCTTCCTCAGCTCCATCTCTCTCCTCCTCAGCTCTGTCTCTCCTCCTCATCTCTATCTGTCCTACTCAGCTCCATCTCTGTCCTCCTCAGATCTGTCTCTCCTACTCATCTCTATCTGTCCTACTCAGCTCCATCTCTGTCCTCCTCAGCTCTGTCTCTCTCCTCCTCATCTCCATTTCTCCTCCTCAGCTCTGTCTCTCTCCTCCTCAGATCCATCTATCTCCTCCTCAGCTCTATCTCTCCTCCTCAGCTCTGTCTCTCCTCTTCTTGTCTGTCTCTCTTCCTCAGATCTGTCTCTCCTACTCAGCTCCATCTATCTCCTCAGCTCCGTCTCTCTCCTCCTCAATTCTGTCTCTCCTCCGTCTCTCTCCTCCTCAGATCCATCTATCTCCTCCTCATCTCTGTCTCTCCTCTTCTTGTCTGTCTCTCTTCCTCAGCTCCGTCTCTCCTACTCATCTCTCTCTGTCCTACTCAGCTCCATCTCTGTCCTCCTCAGCTCTGTCTCTCTCCTCCTCATCTCTATTTCTCCTCCTGAGCTCCATCTCTCCTCCTCAGATCTGTCTCTATGTCTCTCCTCCTCAGCTCTGTCTCTCCTCCTCAGATCTGTCTCTCCTCCTCATCTCCATCTGTCCTACTCAGCTCCATCTCTCCTCCTCAGCTCCATCTCTGTCCTCCTCATGTCTGTCTCTCCTCCTCAGCTCAATCTGTCTCCTCCTCAGCTCTGTCTCTATTCCTCAGCTCCATCTCTCCTCCTCCGCTCTGTCTCTCTCCTCCTCATCTCCATCTCTCTCCTCCTCAGCTCTGTCTCTCCTCCTCCGATCTGTCTAAGTAAGCTTCCGGGGGCGCGGCTCTGCTGCTGACCCCGTGCTCACCAGTGTTTGGTTTTGCTTGATTTTAAATCTGTTTTATAGTCTATTTTGAGCGGTTCTTTTGTCTGATGTGGACCACATCCACCAGAAACGCTTCTGCACTTTGCACTTTTCTACCATTATGAATTTTGTACCATTGTGGATACTTTTTTGCCTCATGGCGTTTGCGCCAGGGAACAATGCCTGGATGGGCCGACAAGACGCCCTGACCTACACGCGGCAGCACCTGCTGTCATTACGCTCAGCCGGTTACTCCTCATCTCTTAACTTACCCACGGACTGTTCTGAGATTCAGCGAACTGAAAGATGTCTGGAGAAAGGAAGGAAAGAGAGGAAAAAGCGGGAATCAAGAGGAGCAGGACTTTGGAAAGGCAGGAGTAGATTTCCTCTGCCTGTCATTACCCTGTCTAACGTACGCTCGGTAAGCAACAAACTGGATGAACTTATGCTTAGAGCTGAACATGATTGTGAATTCAGACAGAGCAACCTGGTTTGCCTCACGGAAACCTGGCTTAAAGATCATCACCCAACTCCTACCTTAACGGGGTTCTCTACAATAATGGGCCACACAGTACTGTATACGGGAGCAAGTGTGCACACCGGACTATGAAATATTGACTGTGTCTTTTAGACCTTTTTATCTTCCGCGAGAATTCGGCCAGATACCTGTCATACTCACTTATGTGCCAGGGCCGGATGATGATGCTGCAGGTGCGAGAATAGCGGAGAGTTATAATGACGCACTCACTCGCTCTGCAGATCAACCCATCTTGATTCTTGGGGATTTTAATTCCTGTAATTTATCTGAACACTTGCCTATTCTTCAGCAATATGTGGACTGCCCCACTCGTCTCAATCGGACTATTGACTGTTGCTATGGGAATATTCCTGATGCTTACAAAGCGGTATGTAGACCCCCCCCTCGGGAAATCAGATCACAACGTAATTCTTCTCTTGCCTAAATATAAGGCTATGTTGAAGAGGGAGAAACCTGTCACTGGACAAATACAGGTGTGGTCTGACCGACTCAATGGAGTTACTATTACCAGTTATTACCGAACTGGTGTTACCTATTTTCACTTTTTACAAATGAATTTATGGTCAATGACACACCTTTTAAATTGTTTAAGTATGCGGATGACATGGCCTTAGTTGACCTTCTTCAAAAATTAGATCCTGTAGGTGAAGCAGCCTATTTGGGTCATACTCAGGCACTTCAAACATGGTGTCATATCAGTTGTCTGGAAATCAACGTGGCCAAAACAAAAGAACTAATCATTTGTACAAAACAAGATCTGAGGACAGAACCAGTTTCACTTGGTGGTCAACATGTTGAAACTGTGGATAATTTTAAATATCTTGGCACTTTTTTGGACTCCCAACTGAGCTTCTCTGGAAATACAGAGTTTATCTTTAAGAGATGCTCACAGCGTCTCTATCTCCTCAGGAAACTTTGTGGCCTTGGAGTCAGTCAGCAGATTTTGGAGCTTGTTTATAAAACTATGGTGGAAAGTGTTTTAACCTTTTATCTTCCTGCTTGGTATGGTCACCTAAATTGCAGACTTAAGAACAAACTTTCTAGGATTGTGTCTGCAGCAAGTGAGATAAATGGCAAACCTCAGGAGCCTTTGATTCAACTTTTTACAGAAAGGACGAGGAAAAAGGCGGAGAGCATCCTGTCAGATCGCTCTCATCCTCTATTCAGCCAGTTTGAGCCTTTAAACTCCGGGAGGCGCTACAGAGTCCCTCTGGCAACTAAAAATGGATTTAAGAAATCGTTTGTCCCTCGTGCTATTAGTATCCTTAACTCTGCAAAGTGACTGATGGGATGTGGTCCATAGCCATGACATGAACTTCTCTCAATACTTAATGTTTATAATGTATCTAATTTTATCTATGTACATTTTATTGTATTTTCTTTCTTATTTTATTTTATTTTGTTATTATTATTATTATTATTATTACTGTGTCTGGTGAGCCGAAGACAAATTTCCACCCCCCTGGTGGACAATAAAGATTTATTCTATTCTATTCTATTCTATTCTATTCTATTCTATCTCCGTCTCTCCTCCTCAGCTCAATCTGTCTCCTCCTCAGCTCTGTCTCTCTTCCTCAGCTCCATCTCTGTCCTCCTCAGCTCTGTCTCTCCTCCTCAGATCTGTCTCTCCTACTCACTTCTATCTCTTCTCCTCAGCTCTGTCTCTCCTCCTCTAATCTGTCTCTCCTCCTCAGCTCCATCTATCTCCTCAGCTCCGTCTCTCTCCTCCTCAGCTCCATCTATCTCCTCAGCTCCGTCTCTCTCCTCCTCAGTTCTGTCTCTCCTCCTCTTGTCTGTCTCTCCTCCTCATCTTTATCTGTCCTACTCAGCTCCATCTCTGTCCTCCTCAGATCTGTCTCTCCTCCTCATCTCCATCTGTCCTACTCAGCTCCATCTCTCCTCCTCAGCTCCATCTCTGTCCTCCTCATGTCTGTCTCTCCTCCTCAGCTCAATCTGTCTCCTCAGCTCCATCTCTGTCCTCCTCAGATCTGTCTCTCCTCCTCATCTCTGTTTCTCCTCCTCAGCTCCGTCTCTCTCCTCCTCAGTTCTGTCTCTCCTCCTCATCTCTATCTGTCCTACTCAGCTCCATCTCTGTCCTCCTCGGCTCTGTCTCTCTCCTCCTCAGCTCCATCTTTCTCCTCCTCAGATCTGTCTCTCCTACTCAGTTCCATCTCTCTCCTCCTCATATCCATCTCTCCTCCTCAGCTCTGTCTCTTCTCCTCATCTCTGTCTGTCCTCCTAATCTCATCTCTCCTCCTCATCTCCATCTCTCTCCTCCTCATGTCTGTCTCTCTCCTCATCATCTCCATCTCTCCTCCTCATCTCTGTCTCTCCTCCTCAGTTATGTCTCTTCTCCTCAGCTCCATTTCTCCTCCTCAGCTCCATCTCTCCTCCTCAGATCTGTCTCTCTGTCTCTCCTCCTCAGCTCTGTCTCTCCTCCTCTTGTCTGTCTCTCCTCCTCAGCTCCGTCTCTCCTCCTCCGATCTGTCTAAGTAAGCTTCCGGGGGCGAGGCTCTGCTGCTGACCCCGTGCTCACCAGTGTTTGGTTTTGCTTGATTTTAAATCTGTTTTATAGTCTATTTTGAGCGGTTCTTTTGTCTGATGCGGACCACATCCACTAGAAACGCTTCTGCACTTTGCACTTTTCTACCATTATGAATTTTGTACCATTGTGGATACTTTTTTGCCTCATGGCGTTTGCGCCAGGGAACAATGCCTGGATGGGCCGACAAGACGCCCTGACCTACACGCGCCAGCACCTGCTGTCATTACGCTCAGCCGGTTACTCCTCATCTCTTAACTTACCCACGGACTGTTCTGAGATTCAGCGAACTGAAAGATGTCTGGAGAAAGGAAGGAAAGAGAGGAAAAAGCGGGAATCAAGAGGAGGAGGACTTTGGAAAGGCAGGAGTAGATTTCCTCTGCCTGTCATTACCCTGTCTAACGTACGCTCGGTAAGCAACAAACTGGATGAACTTATGCTTAGAGCTGAACATGATTGTGAATTCAGACAGAGCAACCTGGTTTGCCTCACGGAAACCTGGCTTAAAGATCATCACCCAACTCCTACCTTAACGGGGTTCTCTACAATAATGGGCCACACAGTACTGTATACGGGAGCAAGTGTGCACACCGGACTATGAAATATTGACTGTGTCTTTTAGACCTTTTTATCTTCCGCGAGAATTCGGCCAGATACCTGTCATACTCACTTATGTGCCAGGGCCGGATGATGATGCTGCAGGTGCGAGAATAGCGGAGAGTTATAATGACGCACTCACTCGCTCTGCAGTTCAACCCATCTTGATTCTTGGGGATTTTAATTCCTGTAATTTATCTGAACACTTGCCTATTCTTCAGCAATATGTGGACTGCCCCACTCGTCTCAATCGGACTATTGACTGTTGCTATGGGAATATTCCTGATGCTTACAAAGCGGTATGTAGACCCCCCCTCGGGAAATCAGATCACAACGTAATTCATCTCTTGCCTAAATATAAGGCTATGTTGAAGAGGGAGAAACCTGTCACTGGACAAATACAGGTGTGGTCTGACCGATGTAAAGAGCAACTTAGGGACTGCTTTGAGGACACCATTTGGGACATTTTCTTTCAGTCCTGCCAGGATGTTGATGAACTCACTCAGTGGAGTTACTATTACCAGTTATTACCGAACTGGTGTTACCTATTTTCACTTTTTACAAATGAATTTATGGTCAATGACACACCTTTTAAATTGTTTAAGTATGCGGATGACATGGCCTTAGCTGACCTTCTTCAAAAATTAGATCCTGTAGGTGAAGCAGCCTATTTGGGTCATACTCAGGCACTTCAAACATGGTGTCATATCAGTTGTCTGGAAATCAACGTGGCCAAAACAAAAGAACTAATCATTTGTACAAAACAAGATCTGAAGACAGAATCAGTTTCACTTGATGGTCAACATGTTGAAACTGTGGATAACTTTAAATATCTTGGCACTTTTTTGGACTCCCAACTGAGCTTCTCTGGAAATACAGAGTTTATTTTTAAGAGATGCTCACAGCGTCTCTATCTCCTCAGGAAACTTTGTGGCCTTGGAGTCAGTCAGCAGATTTTGGAGCTTGTTTATAAAACTATGGTGGAAAGTGTTTTAACCTTTTATCTTCCTGCTTGGTATGGTCACCTAAATTGCAGACTTAAGAACAAACTTTCTAGGATTGTGTCTGCAGCAAGTGAGATAAATGGCAAACCTCAGGAGCCTTTGATTCAACTTTTTACAGAAAGGACGAGGAAAAAGGCGGAGAGCATCCTGTCAGATCGCTCTCATCCTCTATTCAGCCAGTTTGAGCCTTTAAACTCTGGGAGGCGCTACAGAGTCCCTCTGGCAACTAAAAATGGATTTAAGAAATCGTTTGTCCCTCATGCTATTAGTATCCTTAACTCTGCAAAGTGACTGATGGGATGTGGTCCATAGCCATGACATGAACTTCTCTCAATACTTAATGTTTATAATGTATCTAATTTTATCTATGTACATTTTATTGTATTTTCTTTCTTATTTTATTTCATTTTATTTTGCTATTATTATTATAATTGTTATTATTATTATTATTATTACTGTGTCTGGTGAGCCGAAGACGAATTTCCACCCCCCTGGTGGACAATAAAGATTTATTCTATTCTATTCTATTCTATTCTATTCTATTCTATTCTATTCTATTCTATCTCCATCTCTGCTCCTCAGCTCCATCTCTCGTTCTCATCTCCATTTCACCTCCTCAGCTCTGTATCTCCTCCTCAGATCTGTCTCTCTTCCTCAGCTCCATCTCTCCTCCTCATGTCTGTCTCTCCTCCTCAGCTCAATCTGTCTCCTCCTCAGCTCTGTCTCTCTTCCTCAGCTCCATCTATCTCCTCCTCATCTCCATCTTTCCTCCTCAGCTCCGTCTCTCTTCCTCTAATCTGTCTCTCCTCCTCAGATCTGTCTATCCTACTCAGATCCATCTCTCTCCTCCTCAGCTCTGTCTCTCCTCCTCAGATCCATCTATCTCCTCAGCTCTGTCTCTCTCCTCCTCAGCTCCATCTCTGTCCTCCTCATGTCTGTCTCTCCTCCTCAGCTCCATCTCTCTCCTCCTCATGTCTCTCTCCTCCTCAGCTCTGTCTCTCCTCCTCAGATCTGTCTCTCCTCCTCAGCTCCATCTATCTCCTCCTCATGTCTGTCTCTCCTCCTCAGATCCATCTCTCTCCTCCTCAGCTCTGTCTCTCCTCCTCATGTCTGTCTCTCCTCCTCAGCTCCATCTATCTCCTCAGCTCGGTCTCTCCTCCTCAGCTCTGTCTCTCTCATCCTCAGTTCTGTCTCTCCTCCTCAGCTCTGTCTCTCTCCTCAGATCTGTCTCTCCTCCTCAGCTCCATCTCTGTCCTCCTCAGCTCTGTCTCTCCTCCTCAGCTTCCTCTCTGTCCTCCTCAGCTCTTTCTCTCTCCTCCTCTTGTCTGTCTCTCCTCCTCAGATCCATCTCTGTCCTCCTCAGCTCTGTCTCTCCCCTCCTCATCTCCATCTGTCCTACTCAGCTCCATCTCTCCTCCTCAGCTCCATCTCTGTCCTCCTCATGTCTCTCTCCTCCTCAGCTCAATCTGTCTCCTCCTCAGCTCCATCTCTCTCCTCCTCATGTCTGTCTCTCCTCCTCAAATCCATCTCTCTCCTCCTCAGCTCTGTCTCTCCTACTCAGCTCCATCTCTGTCCTCCTCAGCTCTGTCTCTCCTCCTCAGCTTCCTCTCTGTCCTCCTCAGCTCTGTCTCTCCTCCTCAGCCCCATCTCTCTCCTCCTCATGTCTGTCTCTCCTCCTCAGCTCTGTCTCTCCTACTCAGCTTCATCTCTGTCCTCCTCATCTATGTCTCTCCTCCTCAGCTCCATCTCTGTCCTCCTCAGCTCTGTCTCTCCTACTCAGCTCCATCTCTGTCCTCCTCAGCTCTGTCTCTCCTCCTCAGCTTCCTCTCTGTCCTCCTCAGCTCTGTCTCTCCTCCTCAGCCCCATCTCTGTCCTCCTCATCTATGTCTCTCCTCCTCAGCTCCATCTCTGTCCTCCTCAGCTCTGTCTCTCCTCCTCTTGTCTGTCTCTCCTCCTCAGATCCATCTCTGTCCTCCTCAGCTCTGTCTCTCTCCTCCTCATCAGCTCCATCTCTCCTCCTCAGCTCCATCTCTGTCCTCCTCATGTCTCTCTCCTCCTCAGCTCTGTCTCTCTCCTCCTCAGTTCGGTTTCTCCTCCTCAGCTCTGTCTCTTCTCCTCATCTATGTCTGTCCTCCTACTCTCATCTCTCCTCCTCAGCTCCATCTCTCTCCTCCTCAGCTCTGTCTCTCCTCCTCAGCTCCATCTCTCTCCTCCTCATGTCTGTCTCTCCTCCTCAGATCCATCTCTCTCCTCCTCAGCTCTGTCTCTCCTACTCAGCTTCATCTCTGTCCTCCTCATCTATGTCTCTCCTCCTCAGCTCCATCTCTGTCCTCCTCAGCTCTGTCTCTCCTCCTCAGCTTCCTCTCTGTCCTCCTCAGCTCTGTCTCTCTCCTCCTCTTGTCTGTCTCTCCTCCTCAGATCCATCTCTGTCCTCCTCAGCTCTGTCTCTCTCCTCCTCATCTCCATCTGTCCTACTCAGCTCCATCTCTCCTCCTCAGCTCCATCTCTGTCCTCCTCATGTCTCTCTCCTCCTCAGCTCTGTCTCTCTCCTCCTCATCTCCATCTGTCCTACTCAGCTCCATCTCTCCTCCTCAGCTCCATCTGTCTCCTCCTCAGCTCTGTCTCTCCTCCTCAGATCCACCTATCTCCTCCTCAGCTCTGTCTCTCCTCCTCAGCTCTGTCTCTCCTCCTCAGATCCATCTATCTCTTCCTCAGATCTGTCTCTCCTACTCACTTCTATCTCTTCTCCTCAGCTCTGTCTCTCCTCCTCTAATCTGTCTCTCCTCCTCAGCTCCATCTATCTCCTCAGCTCTGTCTCTCTCCTCCTCAGTTCGGTTTCTCCTCCTCAGCTCTGTCTCTTCTCCTCATCTCTGTCTGTCCTCCTACTCTCATCTCTCCTCCTCAGCCCCATCTCTCTCCTCCTCATGTCTGTCTCTCCTCCTCAGATCCATCTATCTCCTCCTCATCTCTGTCTCTCCTCCTCAGCTCCATCTCTCTCCTCCTCAGCTCTGTCTCTCCTCCTCAGCTCCATTTCTGTCCTCCTCATGTCTGTCTCTCTTCCTCAGATCCATCTCTGTCCTCCTCAGCTCTGTCTCTCTCCTCCTCATCTCCATCTGTCCTACTCAGCTCCATCTCTCCTCCTCAGCTCCATCTCTGTCCTCCTCATGTCTCTCTCCTCCTCAGCTCAATCTGTCTCCTCCTCAGCTCTGTCTCTCCTCCTCAGCTCCATCTCTGTCCTCCTCATGTCTCTCTCTTCCTCAGCTCCATCTCTGTCCTCCTCAGCTCTGTCTCTCCTCCTCAGCTTCCTCTCTGTCCTCCTCAGCTCTGTCTCTCTCCTCCTCATCTCCATCTGTCCTACTCAGCTCCATCTCTCCTCCTCAGCTCCATCTCTGTCCTCCTCATGTCTCTCTCCTCCTCAGCTCTGTCTCTCTCCTCCTCAGTTCGGTTTCTCCTCCTCAGCTCTGTCTCTTCTCCTCATCTCTGTCTGTCCTCCTACTCTCATCTCTCCTCCTCAGCCCCATCTCTCTCCACCTCATGTCTGTCTCTCCTCCTCAGATCCATCTCTCTCCTCCTCAGCTCTGTCTCTCCTCCTCAGCTCTGTCTCTCCTACTCAGCTTCATCTCTGTCCTCCTCATCTATGTCTCTCCTCCTCAGCTCCATCTCTGTCCTCCTCAGATCTGTCTCTCCTCCTCAGCTTCCTCTCTGTCCTCCTCAGCTCTGTCTCTCTCCTCCTCTTGTCTGTCTCTCCTCCTCAGATCCATCTCTGTCCTCCTCAGCTCTGTCTCTCTCCTCCTCATCTCCATCTGTCCTACTCAGCTCCATCTCTCCTCCTCAGCTCCATCTCTGTCCTCCTCATGTCTCTCTCCTCCTCAGCTCTGTCTCTCTCCTCCTCATCTCCATCTGTCCTACTCAGCTCCATCTCTCCTCCTCAGCTCCATCTCTGTCCTCCTCATGTCTCTCTCCTCCTCAGCTCCATCTCTCTCCTCCTCAGCTCTGTCTCTGCTCCTCAGCTCTGTCTCTCCTCCTCAGCTCCATCTCTGTCCTCCTCATGTCTCTCTCCTCCTCAGCTCAATCTGTCTCCTCCTCAGCTCTGTCTCTCCTCCTCAGCTCCATCTCTGTCCTCCTCATGTCTCTCTCTTCCTCAGCTCCATCTCTCTCCTCCTCAGCTCTGTCTCTCCTGCTCTGCTCTATCTCTCCTCCTCAGCTCCATCTATCCTCCTCCGGAGTCCCTGTGCTTTGTCGTTTCGCAGGTTCCACAGTGGCTGAATCTGGATTGTGCATTACAGCTGCGTCTCCTGCCATGGCCCTGCCTGACATCCACTGCAACTGCTACTACTGTTATTACATCCACTGTCGCTGTTACTGTGACTGCATCTCTCTCTCTCTCTCTCTCTGACTGCATTTCTGTCTGTCTCACTCTCTCTCTCTTGCTCTCCCTCTTACCCAACCGGTCGAGGCAGATGGCCGCCCACCCAGAGCCCGGTTCTGCCTGAGGTTTCTGCCTGTTAAAAGGAAGTTTTTCCTCGCCACTGTCGCCAAGTGCTTGCTCATGGGGGAATGTTGGTTCTCTGTAAATAAAAGAACTCGGTTTGTACCAGATCTGTATGGAAAGTGTCCTGAGACAACTTCTGTTGTGATTTGGCGCTATACAAATAAAATTGAATTGAATTGAATTGAATTGAATTGAATTAAATTAAGTGGCCTCCCCTGCTGGAGCCACTCAAATCAATTAAAAATTATTGTATAAATACTTCTTGTAAAAAAAATCTGATTTTATTTAAATATGAAACGGAACAGTTTTGAAAGCCATATATATTTAAACACTGGAAAACAGTATCAAGAAAAGGGACCAGCAGCCACATGTTGAAACAGGCCAACAGGCATCTGAGCAACATGAATACAGGTGGTGGTTGCCACTGATGTAATCTATTATAAATCAGATTTAGTGTTACCATTTATATCAGTGAGGGTGAACTAAATAACAACGAGGTGGACCGCGCGCCGTTTTCGCTCCGCATGACGAGCAAACAGGCGGGTGACGTTTGTCCATCATGCACACAACTAACCTGACATGTGGGAGTCATTTAGCAGCACATACCGAGAGTCAACTCCATGATCTCTAAACTGTCGCCCAATTCAGCTCCTGTGCAGACACACAGTCTCTCCCTCTCCTCCATTAGTTCTGTGTGTGTGTTCGCCAAAGCGTGTAATAGAGCCGCCGGTCCAGCAGAGGATACCGTGCCACTGTCACGTTTTGCCTCGCCTGTATGAAGGTGCGGTGTTGCTCCATACCATCAGCTCCACACGGACCAAAGTGAGTCTTAAAGAGTAGTCCAAGCTCCTTCCCGCCAGGTAAGATGAGGACACATGGCGTATACGTTTTTCATGCATTAATGGATTTTGATTAAAATGTGTTTGTCATGTTAATTCCGTTTCATTTGGAGGTAGGCGTTATAGCAAAATAACATGATCAACATATGACAGACAGGTCAGGGGCTGCACCTGTCCTCATATTTTCTAAACTTTTTATGCACATAGCTCTGGTGTTACAGAGGTTGAACATTTTGCAGCACAGGCCACACAAGTGTAGCAATATATAAAAGGTCTGTTAGCATCTCTGAAGACAACCACACTGGTCCAGTTCATCACTGAGACATGTGACTCAGTGTAGCCTACTTTTTTCATAAAACAAACTTAAAACAGCACACAAATATGCAGCCAAAAATGTTTTTTTATTGTCCATGATTGAGGAATCATCATGATCAAGCATCATCATGCCTTCGGTTTCTGTCAGGCCAGAGGGCCTCGTCCACATCACAGGCGATGTTCTCCCTATCTAGACATCTCTGGAAGAACCGCCTTGAGTGGCGCATGAATCCCTGAATGGACTCGAGGCTGACGTCACCACAGGCTTCTTCCGTGGCCTGGACGAGTGGGACCTGGGTCTGGGGGTTTCGCTCATACACCTTCCACCTCCAAGCAGAGAAGAACTCCTCTATGGGGTTGAGGAATGGAGAGTACGGCGGAGGAATAACACCGTAAAATGTGGGTGGGCCTGGAACCACTGACGTACAAGCAGAGCCCGGTGGAAACTCACATTGTCCCAGATGACAACGTAATTAATTCTTTGTGGATCATCAGTGTGATATGGTGGAACAAGTTGTTCGTGGAGGTCATCAAGGAAGGCCAGCAGCAAGTCTGTGTTATAGGCACCAAGATGTACATGGCGGTGCAGGACACCATGATGATTTATTGCTGCACACATGGTATGTTCCCACCACGCTGGCCGGGGACCCCAACAATGGCCCGCTGGCCTATGATATTTCTTCCCCTGCGCCTTCTCTTGACCAGATTAAACCCAGCCTCATCTATGAAAATATATTCATATAGTTCATTTGCCGTATCAAGCTCCTGGATTCACTGAAACAAAAACAGAGAGAATGCAAGTTACTGTATGGACAGAGAGGTCAAAAGACACTGTAGAAAAGGAAAAAAAAAAATATTGCTGTACATCACAGGTAGGCTACATTGCCTGTATGTCAGTGCTTACTGTAATGTATGGGACTTACAAGCACAAAGTCGCGCCGTAGCTCCTTCACATGGTCTGTGCTTCTTTCGAACGGGACCCTGTAGACCTGTTTCACAGCTAATGAATTCCTCTTGAGGACACGGTCCCGTGTAGACAGGCTGACATTCTGGATCGTATTAAAAGCTGCATTATCTGCTAGGATCTTCTGTTTAATTTGTTTAAGGGTAATTGCATTGTTTTCACGAACCATGTTCACAATTAGGGTCTCCTGCTCTGGTGTGAAAACACGTTTTTCCCCCACTGTGAGGTTGTCTTTCGGTCCTGCAAAATATAACTACTGTGAGCACACTGTATTATATTGAAATGCAGTATTGTATTACAGTACACAGTATATACAGTACACAATGTATACAGTACACAAATACATAGTACACAAATGCTGATTTATAGTAAAGTATAAACTAGTACCTGTTCTCCATCCTGAATGTTCTTATGATGGCACCAACTGTGAATCGGCTGAGATTGGGCTGGACCCTCAAGCCGGCCTCCCTCATGCTCAAACCATGGTTCAGCACATGGTCTATCACAGTGGCCCGAATCTCATTAGATATAATGGTTCTCCTTCTTCTTACTCCTCCTCCTTTAGACAACAAGGTGATGTGCAATTGGCGTCAGAGTGTAAAGAAGGAAAGTCAGAGTCTAGGGGAGTCATAAGGGAGTGTGAAGTAGTGACAATTCGGGTCCAGCGAATGGTACGTGAAGTTAAGGTTGTGCAAATTGTGCCAAAGTTTAGATTTTTGTGTGTTAACAATCGTGAAAAACTGTAAACAGGCCTCATGTGTGGGATGTCCAGTGCATATATTGTGAAGTCAATTAATTATTGAGTGGAACAGCCAATCAGAGTTTGACCCTCAGAGATTCTCCCTCCAGTGAAGCAGATCACAGCTACAGACAGGCCTCAGTGACCAACACTGAGCCCGACACGAATCATACAAACTTCACACTGCTCACCATTTACAGCAGACATGAAGCTCATTAGAAGGACAATATGTCCAGTAAATATACTGCAGCTGTTTGTCTCTGATGATGAAGATGAAGAAGAAATAACAGTGAACACCACTTAGTCTGCAGAACGAGTCTGTCAGAGCATTAATGTGATCTGTTAACTGTGAAGTTCACAAATGGTCCAGTGTGTGTGTGTGTGTGTGTGTGTGTGTGTGTGTGTGTGTGTGTGTGTGTGTGTGTGTGCAGCCTGTACTGTAGAAATGACAGTGATGGCTGTGACAGCTGGTGCTGGTTTGATTGACAGCTGCTCCAGGTGTGTGCAGACATGCTTGTTATCCAGTAGCTGTTCAGTATAAACTCCACTGTTCTGACTCTCCAGCACCATCTCCTCCACCTGACTTCCTCCACCTGCTTTCTAAACTCTCCTCCTGTCAGACAGCAGTCTCTGCCTCAACAACATGCAGTGGAACTTCTCTCTATTGAGGATTCTGAGAGGCCAAAACCAACATGCTGAGAGAGCAAACAAGAGTTTCATCAACAGGTTATCATTGGTCAGTTCATTAATCAGTGATGGAAAGACATTTTTGTGACCCTCCAAGTGTGGATGTCTGTGACCGCTTTGAGTTCAAACTCAGATGAACAGAAAGTGTCTGAATGCTGCAGAGCAACTGAGGTGTGAAGATGAAGATCAGAGTGTGACAGAAGCAGGAATGATTGATGTGATTTATCTAACCTGGCTCACAGTGATCACGGCTGCTCTGACATTTCTGCTCTGTGCTCATAACTGAGACCCTCCAAGCAATCCCAGATTAATGAGCACATTAGCAGTTCTCATTCTGACACTGGAGCCAATAATACGCTCAGACATTTGGTGTGAGGATAAGACGGCACGACGTTCACAACAGAACCAGCTGTTAAAAAGACAGAAAAACACAGAAGAGACTGAAAACACTGCAAGTGTACAAAAAACACTGCTGACATCACTGAAAGTAAACTTCAGAAAACATCTTCAAATGAACAAACTTGTCAATCAAACAGAGAGTGATGCTGCTGGAGACAACACTTTTCTTTGGATCTGGATTGTGTTTGGTGTCTTCTGGATATTAATGTACACATGAATCAGCTGTCAAACCTTCAGACTTGGAACCATCAGGGGGTCCTGACCTCTGGTTGGGAGCCTTTACCTGATCTCTACATCACAGTGGTCCCACCCCCCACCTGTACTGTCCTTCTGCTGCAGCCTGAGCCTCCAAACAGACTGACAGAGAACCACCAAGAGTCGAATCTGACATCTGGAAAGAGCAGAACTCAGAAACAACACTCAGCAGGATGAAGAGTGACTCCACTGGAAAGAGCACAAATATTCATATGAAATATAATAATATCAGCATAATTTAAAGATATATTACACATTTTTAGGACAGCATTTGATGGAGTAATGACTCTATCAGTCACAGCACAGAGCAGCAGAGAGACACAGAAGAAGTCTGACATTTTAGCCAGAAGAAAAAAAAGCTTCACACCAGCAGAGCTTGTCATCCTGAAGAGTGAGTGTGTGTGTGTGTGTGTGTGTGTGTGTGTGTGTGTGTGTGTGTGCGTGTGTGTGTGTGTGTGTGTGTGTGTGTGTGTGTGTGTGTGTGTGTGTGTGTGTGTTTTCGTCCTCACAGCCAGAGGCTTCTTCTCAGTCTGTCAGCAGGCCAATTATGAGCTAATTATTGTCAGATTAAAGTGTGAATTTTCAGTGATCTTTTGAAGCTGCTGGCTGAAGAAATTCAAGCTGCTTCACATGAGGAATTAGAAAATGCATCATTGATTTTGGGTGAAGAAAGAGCTGGAATCAGCCAAACACTTGGGAGCAAATCCAGATCAATGACTGAAATAAAAAGACAAAGTCAAAGTGTATCTTCTTTTATCTTTGAATACAGTAATTCTCAGTATAACAAAAGTCATGTTCCTCAGTTAGATTGCAGTTTAATACAGCAGCAGACAGTTTATCTGTTCAATAGCGGAGCCAACCCTGACCAGAAGGAAGCTAAATGCATTCAGGAGTGTTTCCAAGCACAGCCAAATGCTTCTCACTGCAGAGCTCGCATGTGTTGTGTCTCCAGCGGTTCTTTAAAAGGTCATTATTTATATTCAACTTCAGTTTCCTTCCTTGTTATATTAGTGTCTTCAAGCAGGAAAAAAAGACCAATTCCAGTTTCTTCTATGGGATTTACGTCTGCTGAGCCCTCTGGGAACAGACAGTGTATTTCTGCCATCAGCAGCATCAAAAAGAGGTCAAAACTACGACACAAAAGGCCACTTTCTCTTTGACTAAACTGTCAGTGCTGATTCTCATTAGATTTATCCATCGACTGTATGCAGAGGAAGTCGGCCCCCCTGTGAAAAAATTCTTTCAAATAATGGATTTATTTAACAAACATTTCATGACATAAAATGCAGTTTGTGTGCAGAATGCTGAATTAGTTCAATGTACTTTGAGACTGAACCAGACCTCTGGTTGAGAAAAGATTATTATGATTTATTTCTGAGCTGTCACTCATGTTCAGGACGTATCAGACCACTGAGTCCTATGAGGACTGGGGGGGGGGGGTGAACTGTGGACTGACAGCTCATATAAAGACCTGTCGGGTGAGTGTGTGCGCGTGTGTGTGAGAGAGAGACTTCCTGTGTCCGTTCTCTCAGCTCTACTTCAGTTGAACAGTTGTTCTCTTCATTATGTGACACTGTGAATCCATGACTGTGAAACAACAACATCACTGCACTTTGCACTGATCCATCATGTTGGCAAATAGCTGCTTTGACTGCCAGTGACTTCGCTCTAATATGACACTGATGATTTTCACAACACATCAAATAAACTGGCTCAGAGAAAAGAAACCATTGTCTCCTTGGAAATGGAGTCAGCATCAGTCAGTGAACGCCACTTTAATTATGTTTTCAATTCACAGTTAAGATGAGCGCTGGCCTCAGGGGAAACCTGCCCAGCCCTGCTTCCAAAGGCAGAAAGACATCCAGCACATGCTGCAGCAGAGGACCTCAGCTGGAGGACACCCTGCACAAAGTGCACACTGCATCTGATTGGTTGGTAAATGCAGCCATCTGTCACAGAGGCTGACCAATAGAGAAGCCTGTCAGAGGGCAGAGCATGTCCAAATAAAACCAGCAGTTCATTCACAGTCTGAACAGTCCAGTTAGTGATGGCAACACACAAGCTCAGCTAACACATGATCTGATCCAGGATCTGGACAGATTGTGATCTGGCTGAATGAGCTCCCAGACTGTGCTTCATTTGTCTGCTCGGACCTGCTCCAGCTTCTGGCTCAGTGTGACTCTGATTATTATCTAATCCATGATGCATTCACTTCAAATCTGTGCAGATTTCAGCTGTAACAAATGAAACTGAGTGTTTGTTTTAATGTAGCAGAGATCTGTGAAGAACCACGACTGCCTGCGTGTTCATCCATCAAAAGAGAGAGAGAGAGAGAGAGAGAGAGAGAGAGATGGAGGGTCAGCGAAGAGGACAGAATGACAAGATGTCCTGAGAGACGAGGAGTCGCAAGACTGCAGAGAGACACAGCATGTTGTCAAGAGTCAACACGTCACTGTCAGAGTGAAGCCTGAGTGATACGTCTGCATTAAATCTATGCTGCTGTGAGGTTAAAGAAGCCAGTGGCTCCAAACATCACACATATAATTGGTCTTATGTTGATTAAACTGAGAGAAGTGAAGTAATCAGATGTTGAAAGCAAACACAGTCCAGGCCCAGCTCAGCTCTCAGGACTTACAGTTTATCACATTATCTCCTCCTTTATGAGGACAAGCTTTGTAAGGGAACATTAATTAGCAATAAGTACATTTTCTGGCAAAAAAAAAAAAAAAAAAGATTCAAAGTAAATTAGCAAATGTAAATGAAGCTGCTTAATCCTCCTTAAGTTGTGTGAAAAATCACTTCCTCTTTGTGTGGAAGCTGTAAAGATGGATCCACCAAAGTGCTGCACAGCCTTTAGAAAGCTGTGTTTTATGGAGAGGAGCTGCTGTGTTTTGTCATGAGGAGAGAAGCTCTGAGGTCACTAAATACTAACTGATTTCAGTTCACTGACAACCTGCACACATGCTCAAGCTGTGTCACATATGAAATATATGTTATTAATATTATAGTAAACATGACGCTGCCTCCCTGAGCTCCATGTCTCTGAGCTCCTCTGCTGCACTTTAAGGTGGTCTCTGGAGGAAATGATGAAATAAGGACTGAATGACAAACAGCTGAGCGCGGCATTTACACAACCACAAATACCACTTTGTGCAAACATCCCCTCATCTCTCTTCAACCTGCAGCCTTCTGTTCTTCCTCTCCTGCTGCCTGTTCTGGGAGTTCATGTCTCTGGTTCCTCAACTCATTCTACTCTGGCACAGTGAGGGCAGCAAATGAGCCGAGCATGATGGGAAACAAAGCGTTAAGATATCAGTGTTCAACCAAAGAGACGATGACTGACATCGAGTGTGAATTACACACAAACACACAGCGACAGAGTGAAACACAGACAGCTGCTGTGACCCTGCAGGATGCCATCCACCAGAGTTTAGACTGATCCGACTGTCAGGAGGCCAGCAGAGGCCACGAGGAGCCCGTGAATGTAGTGTGACTACTACTACTGACGACTACTGACTACGACTGAGTCCTCCTGACTGCTCCTGCAGGAGGCTCAGTTCAGCTCTGCTCTCATTCAAATTCAGACTGGAAGGAAGAACAGAAACAAAGCTGAGGTCACTGCTGTGCTGACGAGACTGTACCACATGACTACACTAATAAATGTCCTCTGAAATATACACACACACACACACACACACACACACACACACACACACACACACACACACACACACACACACACACACACACACACACACACACACACACACACACACACACACAGACAGCAGGATGATGAGGTCAGGGCTTCAGATGAGATTCTGTGTCATGTAGTTGTTAATGAGACTGTACAACTGACTTTATGAGCCACATCAACCAGCCTTCAGCCCAGAGTTCACTGATGATCCAATGGAAGCATCATAGGAAGGCTTACACATACACACACGCACACACACACACGCACACAGCACGCACACAGGCACGCACGCACGCAAGAAAGCAGCTTCTGCTTCAAACCAGAGAGAAAGAGAGGAAGGTTTCAGAATGTGCCTCCATTTCTACTTTATTCAATTCCAAACCTCATCCAGTCATTTTAATGAGACAACAAGGAGCACTGAAGTCGTGCTGGAATTGGCTGATTAATGTAAAAATCCTTCATTTTCCTGCTGATTTATAGAGCGCTCTGTCTCTGAATCCTCCAGCAAGGCACTCAGCCTAAAAGCTTTGGTAACATGAAGCTGAGGGGGTACATTTTCTTCTCATTGAAACTGAGCTGTGCAGAGCAGCCTCAGGTGAGGACGTCTGTGTGAGGAACACATGAATCAGTGGAGGGAAGCTGGAAAAAAGGTCAGCAGCTCAAAGACCAAAAACCAAAAATCATATATTGAAGTTTTAATTCTGCACTATAATGACAAAGTAAAAATCAAATCAATAAAAAGAGATCTCGATCTTTCAGTTTCTACTTGTTGACGTGTTTGGAGGTCATGAAAGAAACAGAGGAGACGACAGAGATTAGAAAATCCTTCCTGAAGACAACAAGCCTCTCATGTGTTTGTGTTTGTGTGTTTGTAGTTTGACCGTGACAATTGTTTGTTTTCCCTGAGGCCATTTTAAACGGCTCTCAGTCAAAGAAAGGATCCAGTGACCGATACAGTGAGCAGAGCTTTGTGTGGCTGGAATCCAACCACTTCTATATTTAGAGTCTCACAGTCACACTGAGCCTGAGAGCCACCAACACTGACAACTTTAGGGAGAAAACTGATCCTGGAGCAGAAGAACAGACTCAGACAACACGTTTGCTTTCTATGTGCGTTCCAAACAAAGAGAGGCTCATGAGTCCAGAGATCTGATGAAACTGTGTATGTTTGTGTGGCAGCTAATCTGCGTGTTTCTCAGCATGAAGGCTGCTGCCAGAGAGAGAAAAACAGGCATCATTTAGCAGCTTGGCAGCCTCCATCTGGGCTGATGAAAGACCAAGATGGAGATGATTTGCTTGTTGTTGTTTTTTTTACTTTTATTTCTTCGTTTTGCTCATAGGACAAAGCTCCAGTCCTGTCTTCCTCAGTCCACCTCAGCCAGTTTCTCAGTCCTGCTCTCACATCTCTCTGGCAGCTTTGATAACATATAAGCTGACAGCTAGCTGTGTCCTCCAGAGACATGAGGCCAGAAAATGTGGGTTTATCTGCCTGAGGAGGCCCAATAACCCAAAAACACACCAAGCTGCTGGTCCTGGAGGAGACAAGTGAGCTCAGTGCAAATCTGGCTGTCTGCTGGTCTCTGGTGGTCAGACTGAAGGACGGTTCATGCATCATGACCAGGTAACATGGATTTAGCTTGTGCAGGTGCAGAAACTAGAAAACTTCCAGATGACCAAGGACAAGTTTCTAAGCACTTATTGTGTGTGTGTGTGTGTGTGTGTGTGTGTGTGTGTGTGTGTGTGTGTGTGTGTGTGTGTGTGTGTGTGTGTGTGTGTGTGTGTGTGTGTGTGTGTCTACATCTTGAAATATGAGTGTCAGAGGACACATTAGGGTCTCATCTATCTGCTCAGACAAACTGCTTTTGTGTTCTGTTCATGCAGTCAGCTGAAAACATTCACAGCTTCAGAGTAAACAGCCATAAACAGAATGGATCATTCGAGCTGCTCCTCACAGACCTGGAGCCTTTTGAAGCAGACACATAATTACATTCATCAAATCCAAATTCACTTTCTGACTGTCTCATTCTTCAGAATGGCTCAGAGCTCTGCAACATCTAAACAAGAAATGTGTCCCACTTTACTCCAACGCAGCAGTCCAGTAGTTTCATGAGTGCTTCATGACGGAGCAGTTTATTAGAGTTCAATTTAACAGGATGCAGCTTAAGGAAACACAGAGCTTTGCTGAAATGATTCCTCCCTGAAGCTTTTGTCTCTTTCAGTGTGGAGCAGCTCAGGAGTTCAATCTCAGGAGGTCAGAAACCAAAAGAGAGTCAGAAACAGAGAGCACATTCTTCACTCTGACAGCCATCAGGAAACAAGATGACATTAAAGGTCCCTACACCTGATCAGCGGTAAAAACGCTTTGCGCCGGCTGTCCCATTGTTTTCCTATGGAGAGAGCGCTGGCGCCCGACTAAGCGGCACCGCTACCCTCGGCGTGGCGCACCGCTCGGATCTGCCGCTTACCGCTGAACTTTGACCTCGTTTGACGCTGACCTTTCAAAGTGCAACCAATGAGATAACAGCTCCAGGCAGCTTTTACGAACTACCGTTAAGCTAAATACAATGCTAACGTTAGCTTAGCTGTTTGTGTACGTTCGCTATTCCAGGCAGACACAGTGACTACTGCGTCCGCCTGGAATAGCGACTACTACTACTACTACTACGCTACTGCCAGGGCCTTCTTTTGCGACAAACTCAGATACATTGTGTGTAATAATTTACAAACAACGATCAGCTTTCCGGAGTGAGAGGAAGTACTTGCGTTGCCAAGCAACGGTGAATCGCTCGCACTTGTTGATGACGATGACTCCGCCGCCTCCGCTCAGCGCCTCTGCGCCCTACCTGGCGGTGAGCAAAGAGCAAATTTCTTATCATGTGAAGGCCCCTTTACAGGACTGACACTCAAACCTGCATCTCACAGTGTCAGAATGGATGAGATGCAGCTTCCATTTGTTTCCTGTGTGCTTTTCTATTGTCAGTAAACACAGTCGATCAGCCTCTGATGTCCTGCCAAACAAAGCATGTTTTACAGCTTTATGTTGTTCTGTCAGACTGACTGAGGCTGAATCCTCAACAGCTACAAGAATTCAGACTCACTGAAGCAAAACTTTAACATCACTGTATCTGTTTAGAGGAAGCAAGACGAGAACGTGTTAACACTCTGCTTTAGGATGAAAAGACTCAAATATCTGACATCTGATATCTGAGAAGAGGATCATTGCTTTCACTCTTAGTGTAGTTTTAGTCACACACACACACACACACACACACACACACACACACACACACACACACACACACACACACACACACACACACACACACAGCTGCTGCAGAGTTTCAGCCTGAGGGTTTCTGTAGAAAATCAAACCATCCAGTATCTGCTGCAGTCTGAAAACACGCCTGTCAGCTCCAACACAAGGCCAACAGTCTGCTGGTAACAAGGCTAACACAGGTATCTGCTGGCTTCTGCTGGAAGGGGAGCTGAGGAAGCTAACAAGCTAATCCAAACAACAAAGATGAACAACAAGGTCAACACAGACGACGTGAGCTTTCTGCTTGCTCTGACTTTCGTCTCTTTTCTGCCTTTTCCTGCATCTCCCACAAACAAAATGACAGCAGTTACGACCAAGCAGAGCTGCTGTTTCTTCCTGTTAAGATTCTCTTTGGGTGTTTGTGTGGAACAACAGAGGAAACTCATCTGTCCAACCATTATCATCTGCAGACACTGAGCAGCCCTCTGGATGCACTTCTCTCCTCTTTAGAAAAACAAAGCATAACAAACCCGCTGAGACATGAATGGTGCTGGAGATGGTGGAGGCTCTTTGTTTAATCTCTCTCTCTGTTTCTTCTCATGGAGGTCATTGGCAGCACTTACCTGGAAGAGAGAGAACAACAGAAAGCACAGGTTCAGTTAACATGGAGATAAAGCATCTTCAAAACAAATACATCAGCTGTCTTATTTATCTTCAGAGTCTCAAACATGTTACTGTTTTATTTGTGCTTCTTCTGAACCACATTAACATCAAGACAACGTCAACATTCAGATGAAATCACCATCAGATCCTGAAACCTTTTCAGCCCACATTAAACTCTTCATATCAATCACAGAGCCGACAGAACGACCTCGACAGCTTCAGACGTTCATGGTAGAAACAGTGATTAGTGAGTTTTAGTGAGGTATTAATTAAAAGTCTTTTAAAGGAAATAAACCTGCCTCGACATCATCTAATCCCCTTGTAGTCTGTAGCCTTGTTGGACGTTTTAATCAGACTGACCTTCCTTTCACACTTAAAGGCAGAGACATCATTTCTTTCCAGTCATGTCTCTAAAACGACTGTCAGAGTCAGAAAATAGTTGAATGTCAGTGATGTGAACTCAGGCTGGCCGTTGACTCATTACAGACAATGTTTCAGCCCAGTGCACAGAGAAAATGACACACACTGTATTCATTTCACAGCTCAGGCTCCAAATATCCTTTTTCCTCTTTGAGGCAAAGGACACAGTCAGACACACAGAGACATCAGACACAGACAGAGCCATTAGACTGATAGAGGCATGTTCATCACAAAGTGTTCGAGCCACACATCACCTTTCTCTGCTGTGTATGCAGGTTATTACAGCTGTACAGCAGTCAGAGCTGAAACACACTGAAGCTCTTTAAAGTGAAACTCAGACCACACCGACCTCTGTGAGCCGAAACTCACTCATGTTCAACAAACGGCTCACCAGCTCATCAGCCGACACATCAAAGAGCACGACTGCTTCTATTTTGAATGCTGATTGTAGTCACACAGCACACATTCATTCACAAATAATGGCTCCAGTTTGGAGCATCCACAGCAAGAGTTAGTTTAATGGAGACGTTGATTAAAGACACTCAGCAACACGTCACACACTCTGTCTCTCTGTTGTCTCTTCATGTGACTTCACTGGTGGATGTTTGGTCAGTGAAGCAAACTAAAGGCTGTTTTCTCTGTTTTCTGTATTTAGACAAACTGAACACGAGGGAGACTTTTCCCTCATTACAATACAAAAAACTACTGAACAAAAAGTACAAAAGTACACACACTTTTTATTTACGACAGGCTGAATATGATGCAATGAGGAGCAACAACTGATTTATTAATAAAGTAGAAAATAAGAGAGAAGCATGGAGAGAAATTCTATTCAAGAAGAGTCGATTGTCATGAACTCTCCTGAACACAGAACAGGCGGACACAAATGCACAACACAGATCTGGTCAGAGCAAAAGACAGGTTTATTACCAGGCAGGATTCAGTACACGGGTGATCAGTCAAACAAGCAGAGGTATCCAGAGACGAGAGGCAAAAGGCAAGGTCGAAGACAGGAAACGAGGTTGTACACAAAACAGACTATGACAAGAATTTCTGAAAGCTGGGACGAGGACCGTGAAGTACAACGAGCTGCCAACGAGACTGTGAGACACACAGGGTAAAATACAAGAGGTAATGAGGGGAGATGGGAAACAGGTGGGGAGAACAATCAGGGAGCAGGTGTGACGAGACGTGGGAAGGCGTACAGGAAGTAAAGCTAAAACAGAGACACCCGGTTAGTGATTTCAAAGTAAAACAGGAAAGACAAGACATGAACTATGCAAAATATTCCAGAAACTTGACAGACATGACTTCAATTTACTGAATATGTTTAGAGAATATCTCATCGAGGTGAGAGCCAAAGAAAAGTTGAGCAGTAAAGCAGAAGATTGATGGTAACAAGACCTTTAATGTGGCCTGAGGAAAGACAAGAACCCGAAACTCCATCACTCTACACCTCTTTAATACAACACACAATATTTTAATGTGAAAAATAATGACTGGTGATCCTCTAATGCAGCAGAAGAAACGTCTGACAGCAGTTTGAGCTGTTGTCATCAAACTCTGTGAATGCTGGACAGCACTGAAACTGCTCCAGACTGTCATTCAGCAGTCAGTTGATCGAAGATCTCATGAATAAATGGAGGTCACTGATGAAGCTGTTTCAAAATCTCAACATGAAAAATCAAAATAAATCAAAGACGAAATAAACTAAATTCCTTAATTCCTTATTCATGACTCAAACAGCAAAACTTGATCAACTTTACTTGAAACATTAGATTTCATTTTCTGAACATTTTCTCATGACATGGTCCACTGAGTTCAGCTCCTGCCAAGTCCAACCTCCAACACAGCCCACTCTCACTGAGCTTCATCTGCCATGTCAATCAGCAGTGGAGGCTGATCAGTGGTTCGTATTGATTACTGAGAAATGACATTCTGCTGCAGCAGAACAGCCACTTTCACACTGTGAGAAACAAAAACAGCTCCACCTGCAGGATGTCAGAGGTACAAGAGGAAGAGAAATGACTGCAAGAAGAAAGAAGTGGATCATGAAAGTGTGGAACCATGATCCCAGCTGAGAGATTGGATTTCTTCTTCCTGGACCCTGAGCTGTGTCTCGCTCTGAGAGACACTGAGACCATCACCCACACAACGAGACAGTAGCCTCAGATCAGGTGGCAGAGACAGCAGACGACACACCTCTCTCACATCTTCCCTCTTTCAGCTGCTCTCACCTCCCTCAGAGCCTCTTTGTCTTCATCATGTCTTCTCCCCCTGAGAGGAGAAACACTCATCTGAGCTCCATCACCTCATCTCATTTTCTCTGCTCTCTCCTCCGATGGCCACTTTTTCAACTTTGTCCTCGTTCTTTCTAGTCTGTCTGTCTGTCTGTCTGTCTGTCTGTCTGTCTGTCTGTCTGTCTGTCTGTCTGTCTGTCTGTCTGTCTGTCTCAAACACAGCGTCCATCTGAGTGACTCTGAAAGAAAAGCTTTGAGTCTGTGATGAGCACTAATCCAAATGTCACCAAGTTACAGCAATAAGTCATCCAACAACCTCCAACAGCAGAGCAGCCGTCCTCACACATGAGCCTTCCAGCCTCTCCCAGTCTGTGTCTCCCTCAGCAGCTCATCTGTCTCTGGCTCTGCCATCCAGACACTGAGCAGCTGACTGGATCAAGTGAGAGGGAAACATTTTCCACATGATGAAAAAGTGACAGTGAAGGAGAGAGCAGAAAATCCAAACCATCGTTCTGGATCAAACCACACACAGACTGACCGACATCTGCTTTTCTAGATTCACACTGCTGCTGTCTGTGAACTGTTTTCACTGTAAAGGCAAACTGTCGAGGAGCCGAGTGTCTGAGACGAAGCAGCTGTGAGAGCTGAATTCAACATGAGAACCAAAAAGACTGGTTTAATAACCACTGATTCATCATTTAATATCAATATTCAATATTTTAATTTGAAGCTGTCAGTGTGTTTGTGTGTGTGTGTGTGTGTGTGTGTGTGTGTGTGTGTGTGTGTGTGTGTGTGTGTGTGTGTGTTTGTGTGTTATTAGCACCAAATAATATACCAACTTGGTTGTGGAGAGAGGTTTTTATAAGTTTCGGCCTGTGCATAGTTCGCTATGCTGCATAGTGTTGTTTGAAAAAGAAAAAGTGCTGCTGGTACTGGCTCACTTTCATTGCCGCTGCTTTTCCTGGGATGGAAAATGTCTGGCTGGCCCAGTGTATTTAATCCTATGACAATGCAATTGTAGAGCACTGCCAGCCCTCCTGGTTATTTTAGACTGATCTGAACTTTGCTTCAATAATAATCTGTAGCTTTTATGAGTAGTGTACGTTACATTCAATATGGTACTCATAACTTCTTTAAAGCAAACTGCAATTATGTCTACAGTTTTAAAGTTATTACTCAAGAAGTTACTTATTCTAAACATTAATTACATATCTTTTTTTCATGGCATTTATTAAAGTTTGGTTGAAATTTAATGTTATTGTCTGGGCATTATTACAGCAAAGATGACTGAGAAGAGGAGCAGAAGGAGAAAGACTCCTGAGCAAGATGCGCTGGAGCACATTATTCGGGCAGAGGATAAAGCCTTCCTAGAGGGCAGGTTTATTAACAATTATAAAGGCAAGTTTTTCACCCTGTGTATTAAGGTTCATTTCTCCTAGTGTAGTAGCCTTACAGCTGTAGCCTGGTGTAAAAGTGAGGAATTAAGGACTTTTTTAATCCACCAAACACTTTCTGGAGTGTCACAGGAAAAATGTTTGCAGCAGTTATATGGCAACCAGTTGTAAAAAGAAGTATAACAGCCCTTAAAAACTTTAAAGGGGCTCTAAACAGCTTGTGTAATTTCATCAAAGTCTCCTGAAGCCAACAGATGCAGCTGACTTGAACAAACATGGTGTAAGTCACTTACACCATGTTTGTAGTCTAAATCCTCACCGTTTCAAGAAGCGCCAAAGCCAAGCAATCATCAAAGTTAACTCTAACTCTTAAAAGCACAAGGTACGTGAAGAACTGCATGTAGTGGCTTCAGGAGACTTGGTTGAAGTTATACAAGCAGTTTAGAGACGTTTTTTAAGGGTTGTTTTACTTCTTTTTACAACTGGTAGCCATAGACCTCTGCTGTTTGGAAAATGCTGCAAACAATTTTCCTGTGACACTCCAGAAAGTGTTTGGTGGATTAAAAATCAGCACAAGGGGAAGTGGATAATAATTAGACTTTCATTTAAACTATTCCTTTAATATCTCTTTGAAAAGACAGCCACAAATGAGGATGGTTACCTAACAAGTAGTTGAGTCCATGTAAATGTTTTCTTTATTCTCTTCAGGGAGAGGTGTGTTTGCAAAAGAGTACATCGAACCAAAAAGTTTTGTGGTGGAGTACCGTGGAGTTTTGTCTCTGAGTAAAGGTGCAAAAACAACAAATATATATTTGATTTCATGTGGAATGGGAAGCAGCATTGGTAAGTATCCTGCTTGGTCATTTACCAAAATGACTAAAAAAGAAAAAGTGTTACTTGTCTAACGAGAAGCTGTCATTTTTTTAATTTATGAGTTGGCATGTGGTTGCATATTTGAATTTGTGAAAGAGTGGATTAGATTAATTAATCTTGAGTTCTACTAATCTAACCCTGACATGGGCAAATCATTCCACACAGGGCCATGTGGCTGCAGGTTTTTGTTCCAGCCAATCTGCAGCACACCTGACTTGACTCATTTCATCAACTGATCTCAGACTTCAGAAAGTTGATTGGTCAAACTGTGTGCTCTTGATGGGTTGGAATAAAAACCTGCAGCCATACGGCCCTTTGTGGAATGAGTTGCCAAGTGTCTGATAGAACCTGTTACATACTGCCTTCATTGGTGGTTCAAAGTTACACCCCTGGTTGAATTAAACATGCAGAGGTAGGAAATTTTTGCAAGTGAACTTCATCCACTACAAATTGTTTACAACACAATGTTAGCTGTTTCTGTTGAATTTGAAGGTTACTAGAGCACAGAGTGTAACTTCTGCAGTCATCCCTCTCTGCTTTCTGTTTACAAATAATGCAACTGACTAATACCACCAGGTATTAGGACTTTAAAGTTTTTTTGTGCTCTATTTATCTCACAGTATAGATGCTTCAGAAGAAGACGAAACACTGGGACGACTAGTGAATGATGATCATGTTCATCCTAACTGCAAAGTGAAAAGGATAATGGTTAGAGGGAGGCCACACTTGTGCCTATTTGCTATCAAAGAAATTTTTCCAGGAGAGGAGATAACATATAACTATGGTGATTCCTCTTGGCCATGGCGCTCAGTGGTGAGTTAAGGTTCCCATGTTCTCTTAACTTTTTAATTTTTGGCTCTGCAGCCTCATACCTACAGCCATAGCACAGCAGTACTGATGTGCAGGACAACAGCATGACCTTGAGTGTGATATTTAATCAGTAAATATTTGAACAGGTTGACAGCATTAGATGTAGTAGATGGTCAACTGGGTCATTGTAGACATGTATCTGCACAACTGAAAACTTTGAGATGTGTGTAGAAATTTGTTGTCCACCTCCAAATTATATGCTACATGACTTATTCCTCCTGTCTTCTTCTTAATGACCACTAAGTGATAGCATGATGAGACAACACTACATTCCCTCTTTACAATTTCAGGCACTCTGTGAAGAACATTGTGACCCGAAGGTCAACGAAAATGAGGCAGTACCAGAAAAGGCAAGTATTGCTTTGTACCATCACAATGACTTGGCTCAGTATATGAAAAATGCTATTGGTCCTTCATGACTTCCTTCATCCCTGCTGAACTATTGACTGACATTTCTGCACTAAACATAGCCAGTGCCATAACATACTGATGGTGGAATGAAAAAGATTTTTTTCTGCTTCAAGTAATCTCAAATTTGGTCCTGTCATTGACTCATACACAGGAAGCCTTGGGTGGAGCTGATGATGAGATGACAGGGGTCAGTCCCGGTCCTGGAACATCAAAGGATGACACTGTAAGTTGATTGTATTTTTGTGATGTCATGCTTTTACATCCAATCCTAATTCTGTTCTGTTTGATCATATGACAGCGCTCAGGAGTCCACACACTGTTGAATGTTGTTAACTACCTGATACAGCACAGGACTGTCAGGACGCACTGTCCTTTTGAGGACAGGAGCAAACTTGTTGATCAGGCAGGAAACGGAGTTGTGTGTGTCAGATGTTCACCTGACACACCTGAATTATGAGGACACCTCTTCTCAAGAGTCCCCTCCCCCGCCTACATTTCTTCACATAGTGAGTTTCATGTTGATCAGGCAGTAAGCTGAGTTGTGTGTGTCAGGTGTTCACCTGACACACCTGACTTATGAGGACACCTTTTGTGACAAAGCCCCCACGACATTTCTTCACATATTAGGTTGCAGAAGTTGGTTATGTGTTACATTAAAGTTTATGTTAAATGTTCCCACGATCCTAGAAAGCCTGCAAATGTCATGGAGTATCAGATACTTTTCTAAGCCTTGGAAGTCATGAATTAAATGAATTCTTCTGTAAAGTTATGGAATTTTGTTGTGTGTAACAACATTGTTACAGTAATCTTTCACCTTTGATCAGCTCCTGTTTTGCTTCTTAATTACGGTTAATGCCGCGTATCCACTGTGTGGTACCAGCTACGTTCAATTCTACTCGGCTTTTGTGCATTTCCATTAGGTACCTAGTACCTGGAATCTGGTACCCGTTACTATTTTCTTAGTAACTGCTTGGACGAGGTTCCAAAACGGGCGAATAGGTGCTAAAAGTTGATGTGTAAACACTGCAGTCCAGCGATTAGTTGATATTCATCATAGCATCATTGCATGTTCGATGAGCGGCATGCACGGATACCACACAGCCAAAAGCTGTTTTAATTCCTCCTGCAGCACTGTTAATGTCACTTTATGAAGTTTTAATGTTTTTTCATGTGAGAAAGTGACCGTTTAGATCCCCAATTTGTGGTCAGTTTATCCAAATAATGCCTGTTTGGACTTTTGCTCCGATGTTTCGGGGATGTGAAGAGCTACCTGTATGGGACCATCCATCCGAGAGCATCGGGACATCACTGAGACAGCAGCCAGTCTCCTGAATTGATCCGCTGATTTAAACTTTGCTGTCATCTCTGCCGTCGTCTCGGGGAGAAAGTGATCAGATTATTTTACAACTGCTCTTCAGCAGTAGATTTAGCGCTGGCTGATATACTTCCTTTTGGAAGATAACTGTTGCTCTCACAAGTGAAAACTAACAATTGTTGCAGCCACAATAGTTTGGCTGAATGTAAAGTGAAGCTTCACGTTTGTGGTGGACAAAAGAGCAGTGCTGCCTCGGGGCTCTGAATGTACAGATATCACCACATATCAATAAATAAAATGAACAGATCAGTTGAAATTTTGTTTTATTAAGTGGTCACCATTGCTATGACAACCAGCTATTCTAAAGGTTGTACTATCCTGTAATGGACACCGCCTCCAGAATAGTACCTGGTACCTGTGGTGAGTAAAGTTGAGATGGCACTACGTAGTGGAAACACGCTGTAAGTGATTGCGCTGTCAGCCAATTAACGAGAAAACACTACATTTCCTCTTTACAATTTCAGGCACTCTGTGAAGAACATTGTGACCCGAAGGTCAACGAAAATGAGGCAGTACCAGAAAAGGCAAGTATTGCTTTGTACCATCACAATGACTTGGCTCAGTATATTAAAAATGCTGTTGGTCCTTCATGTCTTCCTTCTTCCCTGCTGAACTATTGACTGACATTTCTGCACTAAACATAGCCAGTGCCATAACATCCTGTTTGTGGAATGAAGAAGATTTTTTTCTGCTTCAAGTAATCTCAAATTTGGTCCTGTCATTGACTCATACACAGGAAGCCTTGGGTGGAGCTGATGATGAGATGACAGGGGTCAGTCCCGGTCCTGGAACATCAAAGGATGACACTGTAAGTTGACTGTATTTTTGTGATGTCATGCTTTTACATCCAATCATAATTCTGTTCTGTTTGATCATATGACAGTGCTCAGGAGTCCACACACTGTTGAATGTTGTTAACTACCTGATATAGCACAGGACTGTCAGGACGCACTGTCCTTTTGAGGACAGGAGCAAACTTGTTGATCAGGCAGAAAACAGAGTTATGTGTGTCAGATGTTCGCCTGATACCTGAATTATAATAATTATCTTTTCTCACAAGTCTGTGGCTAAATGTTTATATTTTACATATACTATTTTCTTTACATTTTGTACATTTTGCATAATTTTTTTAACTGGTGCTACTACAAGCAATAACCAGCCTCTTTCAACAAATACAGCAGAGTCTTCTTCTTCTACCTCAGCAGCCCCAGGAGGCTCTTCTTGCACTTCGAAAAATTATTGCTATGTTTGCAAAACACCTCAATCCAAAATATCTCGTCACTTTAAAAAGCATGAAAAAGAAGACTGTGATATTGCTGAAGCATTCTCGTTCCCCAAGAACTCAAAAGAGAGAAAACGGTTACTTGAGAAGTTGCGGAACAAAGGTAATTATGAACATAACCAAGAGGTTATGAGTAATCATGGTGGAGCACTGAAAGTCAAAAGAAGAACCGGACCATTAAAAGTCTCTGTGAATGCCAAAATGTATGTGCACTGTACATTTTGCAAAGGCATGTTTGTCCGTAAAGAGCTGTGGCGCCACTCATGAAGGTGCTTCATTTCTCATTTCATTTCTGCTGGAGTGTGGAAGGTGCTTGGAAATATGAGGCAAGATAACATAGGATCTGTGGTACGGAATGACTTCCTCATACTGCAACTGGCCCAGTCTCTGTACAACAAGCACGGGAGTGATCCTACAAAATTTGAGTACATTAGGACAAAGGTTTGTGAAATGGGTAGACTTTTATTGACCCTAAGAGAGAAGTATTCCATACTCAGCTTTGAGGATGCTATAAAACCAAGCAATTTTTACAAAATCGTTGGTGCCGTGAAAACCGTTGCTGGATATAACGAAGAGAGGCACTCATATTCCACACCAAGTCTTGCCCTGAAATTAGGACACTCGCTCAAAAAGATTGGTGACATTATTCTCTGCAGGGCCATTTCAGCAGAGGATGAAAATTTGATTAAAGCAGCGGACCGATTCACAAAACTCTGCACAAAAGAATGGGCAGGACAAATCTCACACACTGCACTGGCTACTTTGAGCAAGTCAAAGTTCAATAAACCGTCCACCATACCATTCACAGAGGATGTGCAGCTTTTGCACAAGTACCTGGAGGAGAAATCAGCTAGTGCCATAGACATCCTAAAAGAGCATGAGTCTCCTCAGGCATATGCAGAACTTGCAAGGGTGACACTTACACAAGTAATCCTCTTTAATAGACGGCGTGCAGGTGAAGTGTCAAAAATGTCTCTTGAATCTTTCCAGAAAAGAGACCAGACTGAGCTTCACAGTGATGTAGCTGCCAGCCTGTCACCTTTTGAACAGAAGCTAGCAAGGCACTTCAGCAGGGTTGAAATAGTGGGGAAAAGAGGCAAGAAAGTGGCAGTGTTATTCAACCCCGAGATTGTTTGTGCAACAATGCTTCTTGTGGAGAAAAGAGAAACATGCAATGTGCATAAGGACAACCCTTTCCTATTTGGGCGGCCAGATTGTCCCTCCACAAGCCACTACAGAGGACAGGATTGTGTAAGAATTTTTGAACGCTTGTGTGGTGCGAAGAATCCTCAAAATCTGAGGTCTACACAACTTCGAAAGCATGTCGCAACGAGCTGGACCAACTAGCCAACTTTTTGGGCCATGATATAAGGGTCCACAGAGACTTCTACCATCTGCCAGAGGCCACTATTGAAGTGGCAAAAATCACAAAGATTCTGCTTGCTATGGAGAGAGGAAATCTTGCAGAGTTCCAGGGGAAGTCTCTTGACAAGATTGAGATTGAAGGTATGTGGTGGTAACAACACTTTTAATGACTCATCTCAAAAGAATTACAATTTTTTTTTTACAGGAATAGGATAAATTCAATGAGGTAGTGAGACAGAGGAAATAACACAACAGTTGAATGCAGTATTTTGGTCATTTTCTAAATTGGGGAGATGTAAATATAGACTAAGAATGTGAAAAGTAAATATGTTTGTAAATTATACAAAAAATATGTCTGTTGTACAACAACAGCAACAATGATATTTATTTTTTGCATTTATCATACTTTTCTTTAGATGAATTGGATCCAGAAATGGATGAAAGTGAGCAGGATGATGAAGACGACAAAGGCGATCAAGACAGTCAAGGCAATAGAGATGATGAAAGCGTCAGGGACAATGAAGGCGATGGAGAAGACGAAGGAGGTAGAGACAACGAAGAGGATGGGGACAACGAAGAAAGCGGTGGAGACGATGAAGATGGAGGCAATGAGGAGTCAGATTGTGCCCTTGGACTAAGGGGTATGTGTTCAGTATCTTCTGGTATGCATTCAAGGTATATTGTGGATTAAGGACCATATTTTCTTATATTGGTGGCATAGTGGCGCAGCAGGTAGTGCGTGCTTCACAGCAAGAAGGTCGCTGGTTCGATCCCCGGGCAGGGCCTTTCTGTGTTAAGTTTGCATGTTCTTCCTGTGCATGCGTGGGTTCTCTCCGGGCACTCTGGCTTCCCCCCACAGACCAAAAACATGCTCATTAGGTTAATTGGTGACTCTAAAATTGCTCCTAGGTGTGAGTGTGAGCGTGAATGGTTGTTTGTCTTGTGTGTTGCCCTGCGATCGACTGGCGACCGGTCCAGGGTGTACCCCGCCTCTTGCCCGTTGACAGCTGGGATAGGCTCCAGCCCCCCCGCAAGCTCGCAAGGGATAGGCGGTATAGAAAATGGATGGATGGATGGATTTTCTTATATTAGTTATGTGGCATTGCTTTAATATTACCACAAAGCCAGGAAGGTGCACAGTCACCATGATAAATAGACAATGAGTTAAATGTTGCTATCAGGGTAAAGTCCATGATGTGGTTCTACGTTATGGATAGTTGTGTGGTATATCTACAGTATGTACATATAAAAAAAAAAACACCTTATCGTGGCAACTTTCAAAGTAGTGCACTGATCACTTATCTTCAAGCTGAAGATGCTGATGGGCTTTTTTGTACTCTTTTCACCAGAAAATCTAGAAATGAAGATGGCTGAAGAGCCCACCAGCTCCTCTGGTAATGTGTGGAAAGCACCTCCTTTGCATCATGTCAACTAACTCTCTAGCTTTTCCTGTCATAGATATGTTGCTAGTAATTAATTAATTTTCATAATTGTTAAAAAGACATTTTGGATGTTTTATTTGTTTGTTTGTTGTAGGGAAAAGAAAAAGGATGGTATCGACCCAGGACGAGGCCGAGAGTTCCAAAGGTATCTTTTTTTGGATAATTTTTTTAGAATTGTAGTAATGGTTCAGAAGGGTATTCCAGAAATCGGGTTGAGTGAACACTGAGTTTGTTAACCTCGTAATGAGGTATTACATTACATTACATTGAGCGTGTCTGTGTGTGTGTATGTAAAGTCATTTGTAATTTCATCTAGTCTTCCCAAATGTGGACATGTGGCTCTTCACAGCTACACATAATTTCAGGATCAAGTTCAAGTTACAGTTCAATTTCAGTAAATAGTATTGTTCTATTGTTCTAACAGAAAAATTTCTTGCTTCTCCAGGACAAAAAAAAAAAGTGTGCAACCAAGACTGTTGTCACCAGCTCCAAAGGTAGGACTTCATCCATTCATTCCTTTATTTCTTAGATGATTAAACTTGAGTTAATTAGCACAATTTAATAAGAAAACATTTACAGAATACTACAGGTATACTTCAATTTAGTACATGATGCCATCAAGTCACAGACACATCAGTGCCTTGTTAACAGTCCATGGCAGCCAAGCAAATGTGACATTTGTTGTTTTTCCAGAATTTTCAAGAAATGCTTTCGGTACTAACAAAAGCCTTTCAGTTAGATAGGCAGGAAACTTTGATCATGCATATGAAAGAAAGAAATGAGCTGATGCAGTCATGTGGGACACCAAGAACACAGTGGCTAGTGAACACAGAATTTTTAAGGGGCTATCAAGGCCAGAAATGAGCAACTGTTATGGTGTTGATGTTCCCAGTATCATCATAATAATCTGAAGAAAAAAAGAGCTCAAGAAAATTTACATTAAACAGCTATTGTCTTCACTATCTAAACATGTGAAATATTCTTTTGATTGACAGAAATAAAATCCAGAAAATGTGTGAAAAGGCCATGGAGCAAGACTGAAGTCAGTGCTGTGATGAAACACTTCAAAACACATATTGATAAAGGAAACCTAGCAAATAAGATGGAGTGTCAACAATGTAAGCTTGCAGAGCACCCGGTTTTGAAGGATAGAAGTCTTCAAAATATTCGGGATTTTGTCGGAAACAGGGGTCTTAGGTTAAGAAAATAGGGTCTGATATGTTGTGTTATGACTTGGCACTATCAGAATCTGAATTATTTCATTTATTATTTTATCTTCAAGGGCTAGTTCAGTTTTTTTTAATGAGGTTGTACCTGACTCACTCACAGGAAATACTCACTGCAAGCCAGCTGCTAAGCATTATATTATTTTTGTTTTGCATTGTTCTTACTAGTTTTGAAAGATAGAAGTCTTCAAAATACTTAGGATCTTCTCAGGAACAGGGGCCTTATGTTCAGAAAATAGGCTCTGATTAAGATTGTATGCTCGTTTTAACAGTTTTTTTTTGTTTCAACACTTTGTTTTGTGGGCAATGTTTGTTTTACACTTAATGCCGTGTTATGGCTTGGCACTTTTTTGCACTTTTTGCACTTTAAGCACTTTGTTATGAGGTTGCACTTTGTACTGTGCTTGGTACAAGTTTTTGCTGTGGATGTTCCATACTGGTTTAAAAAGTCTGTGTGAATTATACTCATTAAAACAAGTGTTTCTCATTCAATGTCTATTTATTGTCATTGCAGGACGAAAGGATAAAAAAAGGAATGGAACTTAGTACTCAAGGTCCCATAAAAGCAGCAGACAAAAGCAGAATAAAAATTTTATATAAACATTAAAACAGCATTTGGCATAAAAATACAATATACAAAATAAATATTAATTGTTTGTTGGACATTAGTCTGTAATGTTTTTCAGAGTTTGAGAGTAACTGTTTGAAGTCTGGCTGTTTGGCCCTGATGCTGTGCAGCCTTCTCCCTGAGGGGGAGTTGGTGAACAGTCCATGGGCAAGGTGAGAGGGGTTCTTCAAAATGCTGACAGCTCTATTCCTACTATTCCTACATCTGCTGATGTAAATGTTTGTGGCTGATGGGAGGCAGTTAATGGTGATCCTGCGCTGATTTCACTACCTGCTGGAGAGCCATTCTTTCTGCACCAGAGCAGTTTCTATACCATGCAGTGATGCAGGATGATAGGATGCGGTCTACTGCATGTTTGTAGAAAATTGTGATGATTGATGTACCAAGGTTAGCCTGCATTCTCCTCATACCCAAGTTGATCAGTCAGTCAGGAATATTATTAATATAATATTTGTAGTATCACTCATACAACAGGCTTAACATTATTGCCAGCATTGTATTTAATGGAGACGGATTCCATCATCCAGATAAAAATACTCAGTTGATTTTCCCATTCATAATGCTGGTAATTTACCTTTTTAAAAACTCTTGTAGTGAGGTACTTTTGTCAGTGATGGATTTGCCATATAAGACTAGTGTATGAAGTAATGTACAGTTAGACCAGTGTGATCCTCATAACCAAGGGCTTTTGCCCTAGTTGTGTGTGTGCATGGCATGGAGGTTTTCAACTCCCACCTCCGGGAGAGCTTCGACCAGATTCCGAGGGAGGTTGGAGACATTGAGTCCGAATGGACCATGTTCTCCACTTCCATTGTTGATGCAGCCGTCTGTAGCTGTGACCGTAAAGTCGGCAGTGCCTGTTGTGGCGGCAACCCCCGAACCCGGTGGTGGACACCGGAAGTAAGGGATGCTGTCAAGCTGAAGAAGGAGTCCTGGCTCATAGGACTCCTGAGGCAGCTGACAGGTACCGGCAGGCCAAGCGCGGCAGCTCGGGCGGGCGTAGAAGCAAAAACTCGGGTCTGGGAGGAGTTCGGGGAGGCCATGGAGGAGGACTACCGGTCGGCCTCGAGGAAATTCTGGCAAACCATTCGGCGCCTCAGGAACGGGAAGCAGCTCTCTGTCAACACTGTTTACAGTGAAGATGGGGAGCTGTTGGGAACTGGGGATATTGTCGGGTGGTGGAAGGAATACTTCGAGGATCTCCTCAATCCCACTGTCATGTCTTCCGCAGAGGAAGCAGAGACTGGGGACTTGGAGGTTGATTCATCCATCACCAGGGCTGAAGTCATTGAGGTAGTTCACAAGCTCCTTGGTGGCAAAGCGCCGGGGGTGGATGAGATCCGCCCTGAGTACCTGAAGTCTCTGAATTTTGTAGGTTTGTCTTGGTTGACACACCTCTGCAACATCGCGTGGCAGACGGGGACAGTGCCTCTGGACTGGCAGACTGGGGTGGTGGTCCCTCTTTCTAAAAAGGGAGGGTGTGTTCCAACTATCACACTCCTCAGCCTCCCTGGGAAAGTCTATTCCAGGGTACTGGAGAGGAGAATCCGGCCGATAGTCGAACCTCGGATTCAGGAGGAACAATGCGGTTTTTGTCCTGGCCGTGGAACACTGGACCAGCTCTATACCCTCCACAGGGTGCTTGAGGGTTCATGGGAGTTTGCCCAACCAGTCCACATGTGCTTTGTGGACTTGGAGAAGACATTCGACCGTGTCCCTCACGTCATTCTGTGGGAGGTGCTCCGGGAGTATGGGGTTGGAGGCCCTCTATTGAGGGCTGTACAGTCCCTGTACAACCGGAGCAGGCGCTTGGTCCACATTGCCGGCAGTAAGTCGGACCTGTTCCCGGTGCATGTTGGACTCCGGCAGGGCTGCCCTTTGTCACCGGTTCTGGAGCCGTCAGATTTCGTCTCTGCTTTTTGCAGATGATGTTGTCTTGTTGGCTCCCTCGAGCCAGGACCTTCAGCATGCACTGGGGCGGTTCGCAGCTGAGAGTGAATCAGCTGGGATGAGAGTCAGCACCTCCAAGTCCGAGGCCATGGTTCTCGACTGGAAAAAAGTGGCTTGCTCCCTTCAGGTTGGGGGAGATGTTCCTGCCTCAAGTGGAGGAGTTTAAGTATCTTGGGATCCTGTTCACGAGTGAGGGAAGGATGGAGCGTGAGATTGACAGGCGGATCGGTGCAGCGGCTGCAGTAATGCAGTCGCTGTACCGGTCTGTCGTGGTGAAGAAATAAGGGTCTCGATTTACCGGTCAGTCTACGTTCCTACCCTCACCTATGGTCATGAACTTTGGGTCATGACCGAAAGAACGAGGTCCCGGATACAAGCGGCCGAAATGAGTTTCCTCCGCAGGGTGGCAGGGCGCTCCCTTAGAGATAGGGGGAGGAGCTCTGTCACCCGGGAGGAGCTCAGAGTAGAGTTGCTGCTTCTCCACATTGAGAGGAGTCAGCTGAGGTGGCAAGGGGAACTAATTCAATTCAATTCAATTCAATTTTATTTGTATAGCGCCAAATCACAACAGAAGTTGTCTCAGGACACTTTCCATATAGAGCTGGTACAGACCAAGCTCTTTTATCTACAGAGAACCAACAATTCCCCCATGAGCAAGCACTTGGTGACAGTGGAGTGGACAGTCTCCGGGGAAGGAGCTAAGTTAGTAACACGCCGTGGTAGGACATGAAAGCATGCAGATGGAGAGGGACAGAAGGACAGAGGAGCTCGGTGTATCTTTGGAGGTACCCCGACAGTCTAATCTTATAGCAGCATAACTAGGGGCTGGTCCAGGACAAGCCTGAGCCAGCCCTAACTATAAGCTTTATCAAAAAGGAAAGTTTTAAGCCTACTCTTAAATGTAGAGACAGTGTCTGCCTCCAGGACAAAGAATGGAAGATGAATCCACAGGAGAGGAGCTTGATAGCTAAATGCTCTGACTCCTGTTTTGAGACTTTAGGAACCATAAGTAAACCTGCATTCTGGGAACGCATAATCGGATGGCCGCTAGACGCCTCCCTAGGGAGGTGTTCCAGGCATGTCCCACCAGGCGGAGGCCCCGGAGAAGACCCAGGACACGCTGGGGTGACTATGTCACTCGGCTGGCCTGGGAACGCCTCGGGATCTCCCCGAAAGAGCTGGGGGAAGTGTCCGGGGAGAGGGAAGTCTGGGCGTCCCTGCTCAGACTGCTCCCCCCACGACCCGGCCCCGGATAAGTGGGAGAAAATGGATGGATGGATGGATGGATGGATGGATGGATGGATGGATGGTGTGTGTGCATGGTTAATGCCCTGTTAAACCAGCGTGGTCCTCACAAACAAGGGTTTTGTCCTGATTGTGTGTGTGTATATGTGAGTGTATGGGTAATGTCCAGTTAAATCAGGGTGGTCCTCACAAACAAGGATTTTGTCCTGATTGTATGTGTGTGTGAGAGTGTATGGTTAATGCCCTGTTAAACCAGTATGGTCCTCACAAACAAGGGTTTTGTCCTGATTGTGTGTGTGTGTATGGGTTGTGTCCCAGTAAACAAGGGGGGTCCACATAAGTCACCATTGTGCTCTTCCTCACCTCGGTTCTCGGTGCCCAGCCATGTCTCCTCAGCGACAGTTAGTGTATGTATGTGGGTGTGTGTAAGTTTGTGTGTGTGGGTATGTATGTCTGTCCATGTATGTGCGTGACTGTATGTAATTGTGTATCTCTGTGTATATTTGGGGGGGTGGGAGGTTTGGGGTCACAGTGTTCTATAATGTTGTTGTTTTTAACCCCTGTGAGGCACTTTGTATTACTATAAAGTATGAAAAGTGCCATATAAATAAAGTTGATTTGATTTGATTTAGGAAACGCCTCCTCCCGCCCCGTCCTCATATTCCTGTGAAATATCAGATGTTCATATCTACAGATTCTTTCACAATATTTTAATTCTAAGTAGACAGGATTTTTTCTAAAAATTTTTGGACTAGTGTTATGTTTGTTGCACCTCTCTAGGGCAAAGGGAAAGGTGTGTCCCCATAAACCACCACTGAGCTGGTATGGGAAAACTGTCCTTATAAACCACCCATACCTGTATAGGTGTGTGTGTGTGTGTGTGTGTGTGTGTGTGTGTGATTTAGTGGCTGTTATCTAAGTGGATAACTGCTTTCCTCCTACGTCCACTTTGTACCATCCAAACACTCACAGACGATCTGCTGATTATCAGCTCTTTCCTCATCTTCTCTTGATGTTTGTTCCCAAACAGAAATGCAGCATGAAATCAGTCAGAGTGGAGCCGCTGAACCAGTTTGTCAGAATTAAAGGGTGGAAGAGCAAAAGTCTGTCCTCATGCAGACCAGCAGACTCACTGTAGGACAACTCAGATTTCAAGTCATCAAAGGCAGAAATCTGCAGGAAGTTTGACTCTTTTGTTCCACTTCAGTCTCATTAAACATCAACAAGCAGCAAAGAGCCAATGATACAATGCCTGTAAAGTTACAGATCACAGCTGATCACAACTGCTGTGATTCAGGTTTTCAAGCACCAAACTTCAGGTCTGAGTTCAGATCTCAGAGGAAACGCCACTGAGGAGATCATCAATTCCTCCAACAGCTGACTGGTTTCTGTGTTCAACCCCGAGGCAGGAAGCCAGAAGGACATCAGAGCAATCCAGTAAAATGGATGACAGCGATCACAGCGCAGCCAGGGGTTATCTGTAAGACCAGTGCAAAGAGCTCAATGAAGCACTTCACCTGTACATCTGTGACAGCAGCTTCTTCTCTCTCTGTCTCCCCGTCTCTCTCTCCCTCGTCCAGCCGGTGTCTGTCCTCTGGGACTGAGTCAGATCCACAGAGCCAGGTTGTCATGTTAAACCTGCTTCACTGCCTGTGTCTGTCCTGAATCTTTACCTTTGGGACAGATTACAGCTCTTTGCTCCCTCACTGTTTCCATCATGGCCTCTCCTGCTGTGACAGGCTGCTCCTTGTCTTTGGCCGTGGCTACAGGCTGTTAATGCCAGTCGGTTGGTTCAGTGGTAAGAATCCTTCTACCAGCCAGTTCACTAACCTCTGGCAGCCAGCAGTGTGTGTAGCTGTGGAGGTGTGTGACATGGCAGTGGGTGGTGTTTCTCTCTCCAGGCCTCCTGCCTGCTGTGTCTCTCTTCACCGCTTTGTGGGTCACATCCACTCCTGGAGCCTCTCCTGACTCTGACAACATGACGTCATACAAGCTACATGCTGCACACACCCGCCACATAAAACACAGTCAGTCATCAGACACACACCTTTGTTCTTCATGTCAGGGAGCAACACAGTTTAAAGACACAATGTTGATCAAGACAGGTGAGACTGTGCTTCTGAATGTGACTTGACAGATGAGATGTGGCATCAAACTCACAGGTCCCTGCAGAGTGTGAACTCAGCTGAAGTCACTGAGCTTTATGAATCTTCAGTTTGCTGTAAAGCGACAGACAGAAAATCTGAATCCTTCACTGCTTGTTGCTGAAACAATAAAGTACTGAAGCCCCGAGGCTGCTGGGAACTGTAACTGCATCATGAACAACACCGTTTTTACTTTCTGTCAGTGTTTGTTTGTACTGAAGTCGTCTTCATCTCCTCCACCTCTTATCTCTCTGTTGGAGTCGACCTCTCTCTCCCACAATCCCTCTCCACCCTCAGTCACTCTGTCAGAGAGCAGCAGCTCTGATCAGCTCATGCTGTATTTGACTGGAGGCTAACGGCTTTCTTGTGGTTTGGGGACGAGGCCAGAGGACACTGGCTGAGGTCAGAGTCACAGATCAAAGATGAATGAGCGCAGACATCCATGTTTCAGCTGAAGGGCATCCTAAAAAGACAATGCCTGAGACTTGTGTAGAAATATACAGAGAGATGAAGAATAAGAAACCAGTGACTGTCTCTGTCTGTCTCTCTCCATGGTGGACTGCTGGAATTGTCCATCATTGTTTTCTTGTCTATATTTTATTCCTCACTGGTCTTGGAATTTTCAGAAAACCACAAATGGAAGAGTTTTGGTTTTATTACTGGATTCTGTGTTTATATCTTGAGCTGAATGGCGATGCTGTGCTGTTCCAGCATTTGGACATTATTGTGAAAACACAGCCGACAAGCTGCTGGGTTGTGCTCTTTCTACAGTTGGGGCTATTGTTTACTCAACAAAAGGCTGTAATTAGAGTTCCTGAAGTGATTATTTTAGCTAATTGGAAAGAGAGAGTTGGAAAAAGCCCAAACTTGACAAAGGATTGAGCCACATGCATTCAGTGGATATCAGCTGACAGTAAACAGGCAGCTGAGTTTGGCCTGTGAGGCAGTTTGGACAAATTGTTGGTCTCTCTGTCCGTCCCTCTTTCCCCTGATAAAAACACAAAAGAGGAAAAATATTTTTCCATGACATCCAGCAGCTGTTCCATACAGACATAACATGGAGAAAAACACTCCTTTATCCCTGTTATTTATTTTTATAACTTGGTGTAAATGTGAAACATACAGCAGGTCTCAGAAAATTATTCTTTCATGTCAAAAGCCATCGTCATGCTTCCCATGAGACACGAGACGACACAGGAAACACAAGCTCTCTTATCTCCCACTCTGTCTGCTCGTCTGTCTCATCAAACAAGTCCAACTTCAGCAGTTTAAGTCCCTTTCAGTGGAGAGTAAAACAGCTCAATCCAACATGCCAGTGCATAAACAGTGAGCAGCACTCACAGCCTCTCTGACAGGAGAGAGCAGAGACAGAACAATAGAAACTCATGGCAGCTTCTTGTGGAAAGGCTCTGAAAGCTCACTTTGACTGCTCTTATTTATTCTTTCATTGGTTCTTTGTTGTTGTTTCTTTCTTTCTTCAGAGCATTTTAATCAAGCCTCAACATGATGCTGTGAACTTTGTCTGAATACAGTTTTACAGTTGAGGTTTTGGTCAGAAATCCTAAAATCAGAGTTCACAAACTCATCTGAGCCTCTCATCTTTTTATTCAGATCATTTTAAACTGGACTGATCAGTCTGGCCATTTAAACAGCTGCTCACTGATTGAAGACAAGGAGTCGATAATTTCCTAACTGCTGGCTGATTGTTGCACAAGCTTCTGCTGCTTTCTCTCTCTGAGATAAATATATAATCACACAGAGTTAAACACAATAAAAGCCATTTAAAGTCGAACATTTTTCCAGTTGGTACCAATCTAACGTTCTCAGAAATCAATAAATCATTACAGCCGAATAATGCAAACTCTTTTATCTGCAAGGGCCTAAATATCCAATCTCTTCATCTTCAGAGAGAAATAATCCTTCAGAAAAAAGGAAAGATTGTGAGCTCAGTCTCACAGATTGAGCGCTCTCATCCTTTCCAAAAAATGAAGAGGGGTGGTCATTTCAAAAGAAATGGTATGAGAACAACACATGGCGAGAGTACTCCCCAAGTCTTGACGCCATGTTTTGTTTCAGCTGCCATCTTTTTTTGAGTGAGGAAAAATACACGAGCCACAAAACATGGAAATCAGAAGGAGTTAATCGGTGGAGAAAGACTCTGGAGAGAATTCAGGAGCACAGTGCCTCAGAATCACACATGTGCGGTTTGGTGAAGTTGAACAACAAAAAGAGATCACTGGAGGCAGCTTTCAAAACGGGTGACCGTGCATCACAAGCTGCTAAAGACAGGGAAAGAGAAAAAACAGAGAAATCTTGTCCCGCTTACTGGCCACCACTCTTTGGTGGCACGGTGGAACAAGTGGTAACACTGTCGCCTCACAGCTAGAAGGTCCCGGATCGAATCCCGCTGTGGGCGCTGGTGGCGTGTCCTCCACCATGCCTTCAGTGCCTGCTGCTCGAGGAAAGGGGCCTTTCTGTGCGGAGTTTGCATGTTCTCCCCGCGCTCACCTGGGGTATCCTCCATAAAAATACCCCCACTAAAAACATGCAAGAAGATCACCACCTGACCACTGGTGACGAAGAGAGTTGTGTCACGGGCGACGGGAAGCATGGCGTGAAGCATGTAGTGTGCAACATGATGTGTGATGTGATAATAAAAAGTACGATTCTTCTTCTTCTTCTGGTAAAAGACCTCTCGTCTCACTCCTCTCCAACACACACTGAACAGGTTTCTTTTGTTATCAGGTACGTACATAACATGCAAATCAAGGAGCGCTGTCTTCAGGTGTGTAACGTTCACACTACAAGTGGAGATGCTCTTGAAAAGGTAGTGATAGCTCTACTGGAAGAAAATGATCTGAAGTTGGAAAACATCCGGGGTCGAGGGTATGATGGTGCTGCAAACATGAGTGGATGCTTTAAGGGAGTTCAGTCAAGAATTCTAAAAAGAAATCCAAAGACCTTGTACGTACACTGTCAGGCACATTGCCTTAAGCTGGTGTTGGCTGAAAGTGCAAAGTCAAACATCTGTTTTGTCAGCTTTTTCAACTCAGTTGAAAAACTTTATATTTTTGTGGCCAACTCATCCAAACGACACTCTGCATTTATTGAAATGCAGAAGATGATGTACCCTGATCAGCGTCCACTGGAGCTGCAGAAGCTGTCAGACACGCGGTGGGCCTGCAGAGAAACTGCCCTTCGCACTCTGAGGAAGGTCCTCTCAGCTGTCATGCAGTTTCTTGAGGAAATGACACAGCAAGACCCACCAGACTCTTCAGCAGGTGATGCAATGATTCTTCTCAAGAGCATCAACTTTGAATTCTTCCTGTGTCTGGAGATCACCTGTCCAATCCTCCAGGTGACTGCAATGGCCTCTGATGCTTTGCAGCAGAAAGACATAGACCTGGCTGCAGCATACAAAGTCGTTGATGGAGTTTTTCAGAGGCTGGCCCACAGCAGAACAGAGGAGGAGTTTGAGAACATAAACAGGCTACAGAGAAGGCTGCATCAGTGGGCCTGGACCCCCAACTGAGATTCCTGGTCTAGCTAGGAGGAGGAAAATGCCAGCAAGGTTCAAGGTCAACAGCTACTGCTGACCACACTTTCCCACTTTGCAAGACTACTACCGTGTTAGAGTGTATTACGTTTCCGTGGACACAATGACTCAAGAGCTTCAGAGACGCTTTAAAGGAAAAGATAACTCCACATGGGAAATCCTGAATGCCCTCCACTGCCTGACAGTCCCAGAGAACTGGAAAACAGCAACAATTCCAACAGAGGCACTGCAAGCTGTGAAGAAACTCTGCCAGTTCTACAACATTGAAGAAGACAAACTGCAGACAGAACTTAAGGTCTTCCATCCTTCATACTCATGCCCCTCACCAATCAGTGTGACATCTATTCTTTCAGTGGTCAAAGAAAACAATGCACATCTGGTTTTCCCTAACTTGACTGAGCTGCTGAAGACATATGGCACCCTTCCGGCATCAGCAGACAACAGGTGTTTCTACAAACTCTCTGCTTCCAAACAGCTTCATCACACTGATTCCTGGCGTTCACTTTGAAAAGAAGCTGCCACCCTGTCACAATGACACACTGGCTAATTGCTCTCAATGTACACAGAGAGAACCAGGATACAGCAACTCCACCGGCCTCCTCCTCCCTCTACATCAATGATGCTGAGCAGCAGCACACCAAGGCCACACTGTCAAAGCTGCTGACACAATGAGAACCAAGACTTACAACATCCTGAAGAAACATTACAATCACCTCATGGACGGCTGCACCAACCTGCATCCAGCTCATCCACAGCGTAGCTTTTTGTTCCACGCAGACATCAACATCAGTCACAGCAAATCAGCTGCTTTCATCCACAGATTAAAGCAAACACCTCCTCCCTTTGACACATCATCAGTCTGGAAACAAACAATCCTGACAAGGTTCCACTGAGTGGGACTTTACAAGATGCAAATACTCTGAGTTTATTCATTAAAAATGACGGAGCCAGTAGATGAATCCTTTAATAATGTATAACATGCTTTATTGTAACACATTAAAAGCCTCATTGCTGCATTTTATAGTAAACAGCAGATGAAGCTTCATTAATTGTGATTCACAGCACAGAGATTTATATCATCTGTCTGAGATATTAAATCTACATCCCCTGATGATTTCTGCAGATTAACATGTGAGACGAGTGCAAATAAATGATCACATGACTGAGCATGCAAGTGTGTGTATGCTGCTATAAACTGTAAATGTACGTACACACAAATAATCAATTATCCACTTCCCACTTTCTGTTCTCTTCAAGCTCACTGCTGCACTCCTACATTTCACACCAGCAGGTTTATACTGAGATTCACTGTCAATGCTCAGATCACAGAGAGGTGGACAGGAAATAGACCAGGTGAGATCAGAGGGGGGTTGGAGGACATGTTGGTGGGCTAAATCCCAGTGGAGTGAATCATTGTGTGGAGCTCCAGTCAGCTCTGACACAGCTTCCTGCAGGGAGGGATGTTCAGCTGCTCCTTTTGCATCCTGTCTGTCTCTGCTGTGCTTATGTAACAGATGTATATATTTAATAGATTTATATTTCACCAAAAACCCAATTCTGTTCACATTTAGTTGATTTTCAATGTGTACAACTGTTTTTATGTGTTTATTCTGGGGAGCTTTTGTTTTGTTAATTAATTTTATTTTGATGTGGCACCGTTTACACTTCAATGACGTCACTTCTTCTGTATTTGCACTGTTCTCCTCAGTTGGGAGCAGGACCCGCTGAAGAGAGGTGCAGCAGGTGTGACCTGAACACAGCAGGTGAGAGGACGACTCCTGAGTCAACAGGACTTACAGGAATGATTCAGGGACCAGAGTCAGACGACACAAAGACAGAAAAGACTAATTCTGGCAGACTAGTGATGCAAAGTGTTGAGGAGACGACTTTTAACCTCATTAAAGTGTCTCCACCTCTCAGTTGTTTTTTACAGGAGCTCGGGTGGGTCGTCAAACCAAACTGACTGGATCTGAGAGGTGGGGGAGGCTCACAGTAAATAAGTCCTGTTTGCTTCTTTGGAACTCAGAGTCCATCCTGAGGGTCCAGTCACAGCAGAAAACAGCACAGAGGAAGACCATCACATGTTGAAGCAGCTCATGTTGACTGAGTCATGAGAGGCAGCTGGAAGGGAAAAACCTGGGGTCTCCTCTCCAGCAGACAGAAAACAAAAAGGCTGAAATGAAAAATTCATTTTTAGCCTCATTAAGCTCATTGTTAGATTTAAAGACCCACAAATGAACTGTGTGGTCCACTCTCACTGCTCTTATTAACCTCGTTTCAAGCAGCAGCGAGCTTTGTTTTCAGAAAAATAAATCCACTGAACACGACCTACCCAGCAACAACCAGCAGACAAAGAGAGACACTTGGTGCTGAAGACAGCAGATTTGGTGTCCAATCATTGACTCTCCTCAAATGTTGAATAAGAGGTCAAACAAAGGTCACCTTCCAGGTGTTTGCTCTGTTTGAACACAGACTGCTCTGACTGCTCAGATCAGGATCAGCTCATCTGTGAACTAACTGTGTGATCGTCTCTTTAACAATCCTGTCTGTCCCCGAGCACGTCCCCTTCAGACAAACACTAGACAAATGGAACAACATGCAGGACGAGGAGCTGCTGACTCATTGTCTCCACTCACTGTTGGTCTACTGTTGTGTTACACTGTGATGTTATTCTGATCATTTCCTGTTCAGACTCCTGCTGTTGTGTCCTCAAGCAAAGCACTCGACCTCATCTCTCCAGCAAACATCCAGCTGAGCAGATTAATAACTGTATTCAAACTCACACGGTGGTGAGCAGCCTCAGGTAAGGGCATCTGTGGAGGAACACTGGAGTCATTGAGGGCAAGCAGAGAAAAAACAACAGTTTACTGTAACCGACCATGAAAATGTCAACAACACAAACTGTCTTTGTTCAACAATTCAAAGTCGAGCTGAAAGCTGTTCTGTTAAAGGGACAAAGCAGAAACATGAAATGACCTGTGAAGTCGTCTCAGTCATGTAACAAAGTGAGGAACCTCCTCAGCACTCGTCCAACATCATGTCCTCATCAGCCAGGAGACGAGACAGCAAACAGGTTTATTCTACAGTCTTATTAGCTTGGCATGGATTGATTTTCAAGAGAAAGACGCACAAACACAAACCTGCCAGAGAGCAGCCGAGCCGCTCCGTCATGTTGATTAATCCACCAAAAACACTTTGAGTCCACATGTTTCGCTCCCACTCTGAGCACCTTGTTCTCGTGTTAATGACTGAACATAAAGCTGTGATGTGAGACGAGCGGCAGAGAGAAGTGCATCATGTTCATACTGTAGCTGTCGTACTCACATGTTCTGTCAGTGGCCTCGTTTCACAGACATGATTCAAAGTGAACTCGTGGCTCTGCAGGAGAAAGCTCCTCAGCACTGTGCAGTCTGCTGTCTCTCACCTCAGTGATTGCCAACCCCCGGGCCGTGGACCGGTGAAGGTCCATGGGTCATTCGGTACCGGGCCGCACAGAAAGAATAAATAACTCACATTATTTCCGTTTTATTTATTGTCTGAGTCTTATGCTTTATTTTGAAAAATGAGGTTTCTCTCCGGTACATCTCGGTCACGTGACATGTTGCTGCTGAAATTTTACAGTCAAGCTAGCAAAATGAGCAAAAAACAGACATCGTTAGAAAGTTTCTTTGCGAAGGGAAAAAGGCCCAGTGAGGAGGCAGAGGATGAGCCTACGACTTCAAAGAGAAAGAAAGCTGCATTTAACAGACAGTACCAGGAGTCCTACTTAAAATATGGATTTATCACGACAGGTGATTCCCACGCACCGAGCCCGCTCTGCATTATATGTGGCGATCGACTCTCTAATGAGGCAATGAAGCCTTCAAAACTGCTTCACCACTTGCAGACCAAGCACCCTGCATTCCCTTGTTGCAGAGAAACAAGCTCAGGGCTCCCATTGATTAAGCGTTAAGGTGAGTTAGGTTTTTCATGCACTTTTTACTAATTTTTGTGGCGTATCTGTATCATATTTTGAAGGCATGTTTAAACGTTACCATAGCGATCAGAGAGCATTAGGGGGCAGAGCATCGATGTATAAAGAGAGCAGAAGAGCTGACGGTCGTGTCATTTTATTTTGATGTATTTATCCGCCACACCTCAATGGCCGGTCCGTGAAAATATTGTCTGACATTAAACCGGTCCTTGGCGCAAAAAAGGTTGGGGACCACTGCTTTCATTTCTCCTGCAGGTTTCCACTTTTCAGCCTCATCGCAGTCCTGCTGTCCTTTCCACACAAACGCACAGTCTGATCAAACAGCCAGAGGAGAACAATAACAGCGTATTTACTCCTGTTTACTGGAACCAGAGTTCAGATGAGCCTCTGCTCCTGATTTCCAGTGCAAAGCTCCCACTGGGATGAAGCATTTGTGGAACAGCAGGGACGAACAAATAACAACAACATTTTATTCCCTCTGTTTATTCTTTATGTGTGGAAGTGAGGAGGCTTTCCTCGTTTATTTCCTGTTTTTAACCTCTCACCTGACAGTTGGTGAAATGAGCTGATGACTTCATTAAAGCTCTTTTAAACCATCAACATGAAAAACAACAACAACAGCATCTCTTGGTAAACACTGATATAAATATGCTGCACCTGAAGGCCTGTGTTTGTTATGGAGAACAAGTGATTTGAAAATGAGTTTTTCTCTTTAATTCCTCGACTTTGTTTCCTCTCATTAAAGCCTCTCTGCCAAACAACAACAGTGATGATAAATAAGCAAACAAAGCTGTGAGAGAAACACAGCGTGCAGTGAAACAGTTTGCTGCTGTGGTGATAATGATCCTGTGAACCACAGTGATCATCATGAATTCACAGCAACAAATGACAAATGACAAGTTGCTGCCACATTTAAAAGCATGACTTCACTTTCAGGCCTGTTTTTAATGCTCATCAGAAAACGACTGAAGGGAAATTAAAGTCAATGAACTCCTTCTTTCACGAGGACTTTAACTGGATCACTGACAAATAACTTGAGCCTTTGCTGCCAGTCAGCACTGTGGACAGAGACAGTGCAGCAGCTCACTGCTGTGAGACACAGCTGCATTATTCACTGCAGTGGATTATGTTCCCTTTTATTCTGTCCTCCTCTGATTGACTTCTTTTTAATAAGCAGCCTTTAGAAACTGATTTAACAGCAGCTCTTTCTTCTCTCTGTTCAGAGCAGTTTGGCAACACACTGCAGGCACAGCAGCCTTTTCATGTCCATTCATCGCGCTGACCACTGCGACGAGACAAAGTGGACGAACGGTTCTCACTTCTAACAACCAGAGCAGAGAGTGAGCTCTCACAGATCAGCGACAGGACACTCCACATTTAAACATTGTTCTGGAAAGATGCTCAGAGACTGAGGAGAAAAACATTTTACCTTTTTAAACCAAAGTGCATCACATCACCTTTCTGGACTCCAGTCGATAACCAGATTTCTCTGTAGTCTGCTGTGACGTTAATGAGAACAGACCTATCAGTTCATCTGGAAGTGATTTTCAATGACTGGAGGACAGTGTCAGTGTGTAGTTTACTGTGTGTGTTGCACTACGAGATCAGTAAGTGTGTAAATCAGTGCAGTAAATCTCTGTACTGTTGTGTTACAGTGTGTGAGCACAAACACGACATAAAGTGACAGTTTCTGATTTATTAATGCTTCATACTGATCTTATTTCTGTGGGACCAATTATTTCACTGACTTGGATAAACGAACACGAACATGTCCACACCCTGGAGTCTCACACACATCCCACATTAAAACTGCATCATCAGACTTTTGAGAAAGAGAGACGACCACACGTCACACACGAGAAGAGAAGAGGAGAGACGTGCAGTCGTCTCGTGGTGTTATTTCATGGAGGAGAGAAACAGAATCCATCCTGCTGTTCCTCTGAACATCAAAATGCACTTTGCTTTCTTTCTGCTCCGTTTAGCTCGAGGCAGCACATGTTCACGTCTGTGTGAACATTACAGGGACAGAAGCAAGGAACTGATCCGCCTCCACACCCACCGTCTGCAACAGACCACAGTGAGCATCAGTCTGTGTTCATGGTGACCTTTGACCTCCCTGTATAAAGCTTTCTGACTGACTAAAGACTACAAACTCCTGACCATTGGAAACTTCAGGAGTCGCCCCTCCAGGTTCACAGGGTGGGTGTAACTTTCAGGCTTCAGAGGGTGTCGATAAAAAACAAGCGCACCTTCAGCAGCACCTTTAGGTATAAAGAGAAACTCCCAGCATGCAACAGAGCAAACGACCTGAAGCTAATCTGACCTCACTGAGAAGAACAAGTGTCAACAGATAAAGGCAGAAATCTATAAACCTGAAGAACTGTCGTCATATTATTTTCCTGCAGCATTCAGAGTTTCTGCATGGTTCATTATCCAGCTGATGAAGTGGAACAGCAGACTTCTCTGTTTCTGATTCCACATGAAACTTCATTTAGTTTCAGTTCACATCAGCTGAGGCTTCCAGAGGCCAGTCAGCTCTGTGTTGTTCTGTCAAGTTTAATGCTGCATAAAGGTCATCTGTTAACCTTTCACACACACATGCACACACACTCACAGTTGACAAATTAAACCTAATCTTTGAAGAGTGAAGAGAAACCAGGAACCAATCAGTGACTCTTCTGAAGTGCCAGTTATCAGGATACTAAATCAACATGAACCATTCGAATGATCACCTGCTAAAGCTCAATGCATGTTTAAAGACACTCTGTGCTCTTTAACATTATCACTTATTTAAAATACATTTTAATATCATGAGATGCTTTTCAAAGACCTCATGAGAAAGAGACAAACAGCAGCAGCACAGGAAGTAGAGAGAGTGAATGAGACGATAAAAAGGAGACAGACTTCCACTGAACTCCCTCATTCTCAGACTGCATGTTCAAACTCTGAGCTGCACAACGTTTGGTGACGTCTTGACAGCTTCAAACAGTCAAAAGGTTTCTGCTGCGGAGCTTCAGTGTGTGTGTGTGTGTGTGTGTGTGTGTGTGTGTGTGTGTGTGTGTGTGTGTGTGTGTGTGTGTGTCAACACGAATGCAATCCTTTGATAAGGCTGCTCTTAATGCCACAGACTACAACATCCCTGGGCGACCCGACATGAAAGGCTGCTGCTTCTCTGAGGCAGAAAACACACACAGGTCGGATGCCTGAATCTCTAAATGACTTCTAACACTGGATTCAATTCAAACTGCCAACTTCTCCTGAGAAGATCTGACACTTGACGCGTTACTTTTGTTGGTTATTAAATGTGTCCTTCAATGAGCTCCACAGGGTCACTGACACAAGTCCTGCATGCTTCAGCTGTTCTGTGGAGGATTCTCCTGCTGAGACTCTGCAGACCTGTTAGCTCATTCATTGCTATTCTGCTGAACCATGTCCACCATATACCTGACACACACCTGCATCCTCTCCGTCTGACTCAAACACCTGAAGAATCCCAAGTCTCAGCTGTAGTCAGCATATATAGCACTGTCCAGCTGTGTGAGCACAGTGATGCTCTTTTCTTCTGTTCTGCTGTAAAACACATGTTAGAGTTTGTGCACAGCAGGTGAAGAATGACGTCTTTCCAAAGAGGAAGCAGCTCATCAGCACACAGTCAGTCTGTCTGTCTGTCTGTCTGTCTGTCTGTCTTCTGTCTGTCTGTCTGTCTGTCTGTCTGTCTGTCTGTCTGTCTGTCTGTCTGTCTGTCTGTCTGTCTCCATCAACACTTCATGGTCACATGACTCTGATGGCGTCACCAGCCATCATTAACTCTGACTTGACTTTGTCTCCTTGATGCTTGACTGGACACACAAAGCTCTCCATGCTGCAGTGTAACCTGCATCATCACTTCACCACCACATTATTACATGTCAAACCAGTTCACAGTGGAAAGAAAACACGAGTCATGGTTTCAGTTTGAAGAAGGAAATCTAAATATATAAAGTCTCATCAGGAGGAGTTGAATAAATGACATTTTGAACATGTTCAGTAAAATATAACAAACAGATGTGATGGATCCTGTTTAAACTCTGCTAATCTGCTGCAGCAGACAGCAGGACAGAGACAAAGACACGACCGAAGGAGACGTGAAGTTTGTCCTGGTTTAAAGGACAGAAGAGGGAGGACAGCTGTCCAGCTTTGGATCAGTTACAGGAGAACATGGAAAGACAGGACCAAGGACTGGACACTGAGGGGACACACATCATCTCTCTGGTTCACCAAGAGGACAAACACTGACTTCACAGAGTCACAGAGTTCACATCATGTGAGGACATGGTCTTCATGCAGACTGAGGACTACATTTGGACAGAACAGCTTTGCACTGAATGACCTGACATGACAGACAGACGTCACACAACGAGTACTTCCTGTTTTTTTAAGAGGAGAATCTGTTTCAGTCAAATCTGTAAAATGTAAAAATATTCTGTCTCTACACTCTGTTTTCGCCCGCTGGTCTCTGATGTCCCCCACAATCCGTCCATAATGCTGTCAGACACTTAGAATAACAGAGTGAGCGTGTCAGTGGGAAAAACAAACAGTTTCAGTGGGCGTACACTGACAGTGAACAAACAGCTGGAGGGATTACACTGCAGCCAGTTTCACAGCTGCCGGCTGCAGCGCTCTCACTCCACACTGGAACAGTTTCACACTTTATTGTCTCCATCGTCACTTGGACACAAACTGGCAGGAATTGGAAACTCTGCACACGTTACTTTGATTGATTGAAAATGAAATGTGGGTCAAGCTGAAATGAATAATTCCAACAAAGTGTAAGACATTAGTTTATTTATTTTGCAATGTGTAGTGTGCGAGTGTGTGTGTGTATGTGTGTGAAGGAGAGAGTCAAGATGCAGAGCTGCAAAAAATGTCCTTTGTCAAGATGACAAACAGCTCCAGAGATCATGTCTGCACAGCTCATCACATCACATCATTCTAATGCCTCGTACATACATTCATAGAGGGAAATAAAAATGGGAAAAAAATGAAAAACTTTGCTGTTGGACAAGAAACCCAAAGCTCATCTGGAAACCGGGGTGTCTTATTCTTGGTGTGTGTGTGTCTGTGTGCGTGCATGCGTGCGTGCGTGTGTGTGTGTGTGTGTGTGGTTGTGTGGTTGTGTGAATGTGAAGGTCCAGCCTGTTCACGGGATTATTTAAAATCAGATATTTGAGTCACTGAAGCAGAACAATATCAACACAGTGTTGCTACAGTTTATGTTGTGTTTCCCTGAAGAGGAGCTGATTTCACAAGACACGTCAGCCAATTTCAACTTCTCACTGTCTGGAAAAGGCACTGACTGGATCATCTGTGTGCCACCATGCACAACAGAGGAGAGAAACCAAGCTGCCTCTGAAGATAACCTCCACTGAAAACATGGCTTCCTTCATTAAGAACAAAGATTCAGGATCTTTTTGTCCCTTTCACATTTTCTCTGCTTTCATTATCATGGAAATAATTCCTGCACTTGTTGATACAGATTACATTTGATCTCCGTCCTCGTCATTTATCCTCCATTACTGGCTGATGTAGCTCCTTGAATCCATCGTGTAATCTCCCAGATCTCCCAGCAGGAAGTCTTTGTGCACACTGCAGCCTGAACAACAGCAAGCATGAACAAAACTCACCCTAACCCTTTCATATGAACCATTGTTCATGACAGCTATAATACACACACATAATAACACACACATAATAACTCTCTCTCTCCTGCTGCTCCTCCTGCAGAGCAACAGGCAGACTGTGGCTGCCCCGACTGACAGCTTTCAATGGAAATGTTACATCTATGACATGACTGCTGCTTGGGAGCGACAGTTTAACATTTACTGCAGCACAGCTGGAGTCTTCAGAGCTTTCTTTAAACTTCTCAGCTTCCTTCATGCAGAACTGCTCTTTTTATTATTCAAACCAGATTTCATCTCTGGGAGAATTTTAATCAGTGGGTGTAATGGATGAGAGTGTTTAAATGTTATCCAGTCACATTATTCATTGAATAGATTCAGTATCTGTGCTTCTCCCATGATAACACAATCTACCAAACTGCCTTCTGTCTCTGTTTCTGCCTCTTCCTTATGGAGTCCTGGGTCAAAGCTTTCCATGAAACTCTGAAACAAATGTATTGTCTGTATTTTGCTAATGTTTGATAATGAACTTCCACTGCATGTGTCTGCATGTCTGCATGTGACCAGTTGGGACTGAGAATGTGTTTCCCATTTCAGACTTTCAGCTTCATGATCACAGTTCATGTCCGTGTGCGTCTTCATCACCATGAAGAGGAGCACATGCTGCACACAGCTTCCTCTCTGACATCTCCAACATGCCTGACCATGCAACTCAGCCATTATGTCATTAATAAAACTTAGTCAGACTGAAGAAGATATCAAAAATCTCATTAAAGCAGGGATGGTTGCAGTCGTTTGCTCTGCAGTCTTGAGCACTGACAGATATGAGAACAACAACTAAACGCCTTGTTTACTGTGATCACTGCGATCACGACTCCGTGTGGCAATAACCTCATCGTGCTGAAAAGATCCTGTAGTAAATATATTTGACAAGACGACAAAGAGCTGCAGAGTTCCATCACCTTGAATGTCTACACAGCTCATCACGTCACTGCATTGCCTTGTAAACACATTCATAGAGGGAAATAAATGTACAGATATTGGCCAAGAGGCTCATATTAAATCAATGAATACACTTTAAAGCTGGAGCTGAGAAAACCACAGCCGACCACAGATGAACTAACTGAGAGAAGAAATCATTCAGCAACTCATCCATTAAATCACAGATGAAAGTGGGACGGATCGATCTCTACATCCACATCACGTCTTCAACAACAGGAAAAACAAAGAGTCACATGATGTTCCACACGATTCCACCTGTAAACAAATGCAATCTTCACTCTAGTTAAAATGTGTCGTATTTACTTTCTGACACCAACAAACTGAATTTCATGCCACCTTTGCTGGATAATGAGCTGTTCTCTGTATTCACTTAGTTTTACACGAGGCGACAGAAAACGACTCTCTGACGACTGCTGAGCAGAATAATGATGTCTATCTAAAAAAAAAACAAGAGATCGATGACTACAAAGTATTTCTGGCTGTGATAAACACCAATGTTTGCACTAATCCTTTGGTTAAATAGCGAGGCGTGAACCTCTGCCCAATCTGACCACCAGTTTGAATGTTTCAAGACATTTTACGAACAACAGTGATCCTCAGGAACTTGTTCAGTGTCTACAGACGATGTCCTGCAGTTAAAGAGGAAACAGAAAACTTTTCAACCCCTCCAGCATTTCAGCAAGTGGCATCATTGTCTCAAAGACAACCAGTGAGCTCTGTTTTCCTCAGAGCTCAGCAGCCACCAAAAACACAGGACACACCACATTAGATTCCAAATCCAAGAAACATGAACATATGTACAGACAGACAAATGAACAAGCTGAAAACATGCTGCCTCTGGCCACAGCTGCTGCCGGGATGCTGACTCAACCTGTTCAGCTTGGTCTCTCCAACCTCTCCACCAGCTTCAGCTCCACCAGGAGAATTGATTCAGCTTTTACAAACTTCCTTCACTGACATTCACACACATGATCAAATAAATCTTCCCACAGCTCCAGAACAAAGTGGCTGTGTGATGATGGAGGCAGAACAGCAGGCAGAAGCAAAACAATGTTCACACTCAACGTTTCATGCTGAGTCAAACAGTCGCTGCTCAGCGTGAAGCTTTGACATGTCTGTCTGTCAGATCTCCTCACAACTGATAAACACAATAAAAACACACTGGAAGAGTGGAGACATGTTCCTGCCCACAGACTTTTGTTCTCTGGCCTGAGCTGATTCACCTTTAATGTGCTGCTTTGCATGAATCTCAGTCTTGGTGACTTATGGACGCCCCCCTCTCCTTTTATTTTTGTATTGAATTGACAGAATCTTTCTGCTAAAGTCTCCTTCTTCTGATCTGACTTACAAACATGAACACACTTCTCGTCCTGCACATTTTTTTGTTTAATGAGCGACCGAGCGAACATTCACTGAGAAGTGCTGAAACTGCTAACGTTAGTGTGCAGGATAGATAATAGCTGATTATCTTCACATACAGTAAACTGCTTCCACAAAGCTTTCAAAGCAGCAAACTTCAGAGCTCAGTCAGCGGCAATGCCACTGAGAACATCTATATTTCTCTAACAGCTGTCTGGTCCGCATGTCGTCCTCCCAGGCAGGATGCCAGAGGGCCATCAGAGCATGTAGCAGAGGGACGACACTGATCACAGCACAGGAAAAGGTTCTCTGTAAGAGCTCTGCAAAGTCCTGAATAAAACATCCTGTGTCACCGTGTGGTCCACTCTCTCGTCCTCGTCTCGCCAGTGTCCCTCCTCTGGGGCTGAGTCAGATCCACAGAGCCAGGTTGTCTCTTTAAACCTCCATCTCTGCTGGTGCCAGTCTTGAATCTTTCCTTTGGGACAGATAATGTCTCTTTGCTCCCTCACTCTTCACATCCTGGCCTCTCCTGCTGTGACTGGCTGCTCCTTGTCCTTTGCCATAGCTGCAGGTTGTTAATGCCAGCTGGTCGCTTCAACAGTGGAAATCTTTATGCCAGCCAGCTGAGTAACATCTGCCCATGTGTCAGTGTGTGTGTGTGTCAGTTGATTGTGTGTGTGTCTCTCCAGGCCTCCTGCCTGCTGTGTCTCTCTTCACCTCTTTGTGGGTCACATCCACTCCTCTGACGCTGTCAGCACGACACATAACACTAAAACAACAAAAACAACAGACCCTGATGCTGAACAACCTGTGGAGAGTCAATCTTCAGTCAGTGTGTCCACAGACCTGTCTCACGTTTGAGACACATAAGACACATGCTAAAGTGATCTATAACTGACCCAGGAACAGTGTTTGGTGTTAGCTTTGTGTTTCTCTTTCACATGAAGACGTCTCATCTCCTCCCACCTTCCATTCCTCTGTAGTAAACGTCAATCCTCCACCCACAATCCTTCTCTCCACCCGTTGGAAAGCCAGCAGCTCTGATCACATGATGCTGTGCTCGAAGGCTACAGTTAATCAAATGGCTGGTAGCTGATGGCACTTGTGGGCTTTATGGGTGGGCCGCAGTGCGCTGCCTTAGATCAGCATCAAACAGGAAAGATAAGTGAGCACGGCCACCCCTCTGACATTATCTCTGCTGGGATGCTCTGATGTTACTGATGTTACAATGCTGCCAGAACACTGAAAGAGACTGAAAGTGACTTCTCGGCCAGTTCTTCTAAACCACAGATTAATCACAGCTGTTCACTTCAGTTGTTAGTTGGAGGACAGAAGTGAAACATCATCGACAGTGCAGGTGAGGTGATGGGCTATTTTTAGATCTTACTATAACTGGAGCTGAACCAGTTCAGTGTGACAGCCACATCAAGGCTCTCATTAGTTTGCTGATTACCTGTCACTGAAATCCATAGGACGTTTATAAAATACTGATTAATGCAGGAAGCCAGGGATAATCAAACATGTAGATGAGCAAAGTGTGGCAGTCTGCAGCTCTTCAGCTGTTGAGGGATGTCAGAAATTACCGCTGAGCCCTCTAAAGGTGTTAAACACACCTCATGTGCATGTTTGATCATCTCAGTGATTTACTCACAGCCACACACTCAGCCCTGCAACATTTAAGAAGACGAAGCAAAGGTGCTGCCTGCCAAATAATCCTGCAGGTTTCTCACTGTGGAGTCTTTTGTCCACTGTGGTTAGCATTCACATGTCACTCTTTATCAGTGGTCAATTTAGGAGAATAAGAGACACAAATAATCAACTAAGCACAGACAAAATGAAGCTCTCAGCGACAAAAATCTCTGAAAGCCAAATTTAAGGAACTAAAGTCGTGCAGTCAATCAGGAGGCCATGGCTGGAAGTCACCAGTTTATACTGAACTGGTTCACTGTTGTTTTGGTTATTTGGTGACACTATGTGGAGGGAGGCAGAGGCAGGAAATGAGTCTCTGTCAAAATAAGACATCTTAGAACTGAGTGAAACCTGAAGTGAAAACATTCTGCAGCAAAAGAGACAAAAAGATGAGAACAGCGTGGTTCAGCACCATGGACAGCTCCTCACATGAGACAGAGGCCGTTTCTCAATACCAAGTACGCCAAGTTCGGACTTTCGAACTTAGCAGTTCAGACTTAGCAAGTTCAACTCGGGATACGTGGTTGCCCCAAGTCCACACAAGTCACCATCCGATGCATCCTCGATAAAGTGGGAGGGGCAAGAACACATCCGGGTATTTGAGCGTACTTGTCGAGATGCGGACTTGGGGAGTGATGACGTTTCTCAAGTACACAAGAACACAAGTACAGAGAAGAACGCATATTGAGAAACGGCCAGAGACAAACAGCGAGTCCACAGAGCTGAGAAGCAGGAAGCAGAGAGAGTTTGGCTTTGATGACAAAGAACGGATCAAATAATTGTTTCAGATGATCATTTATGGATGCTGATACAGTGAGGACTGAACACACACACACACACACACACACACACACACACACACACACACACACACACACACACACACACACACACACACACACAGCAAATGTAATTTCCATTCATCTGAAATTCAAGTTATGTGTGATGTGTCTCTTTGGTGAATTACCATATAAATAACTGCTTATCAGACTTTGTTTAAAGAGCCTGAGGTCAGAACAGGAAGCTTCTGTCAAATAATGTTTCCTTTAATCAGACATCTGGTGTCCAAGACCCCAGGAAGCAGCCAGAAAACAAAAGAAAAAACAGTAAAAAATCAGTGTTATAATATACATTTCAATAAGTGACAGTGATGCAGTCCATGATGAAACAACAGACACGCAGTGTAACGACACTCACTGTCAACAGACGCAGCCCACCGAGCCACACAGCCACTAAAGAGATCTGACAGTGTTACATGTTCTCTGTTTGTCTGTGTGAGCGTCCCCCTGCAGTCCAAAGACATGTGGGTCAGTGCAGCCAGGGCTTCATTCAAGGTTGTGTGTCAGTGCACCTCAGTCTTATGAATGGAGAGAATCATCAGGAGAGCATCAAAGGCAGCGCGCGTCTGCAGTAACGTGCTGCTGGCAAAAAGGTGGAATATGGTCCTTACTCTTTCACAAGTAGACTGAAAGCATCTTGAATGTTGCAGAGAAAGAATCATTCGATATCTGATCCACTGCTGAGGGCCTGGCACACAGGAGAGGAGAGTCTGGACAAAACCATGATTCAGAAATCTGGCTGCTGTAATGGAGATGTGAGTGTGTATGTGTGTATTTAAAGATGTCCTCCTTACACGACGCCTTCAACCCCAAATAATATCACCACAAGGTCGATGTGGAGCAACCAGCACACACACACACACACACACACACACACACACACACACACACACACACACACACACACACACACACACACAGGATATCTCACTTCCACTCCACTAAACTGTGGGTCCTCTAATGTGTGATGTGTTTCTTGGTGAATTACCATATAAATAACTGCCACTGCTTATCAAGGTTCATTTTAAAAAGCCTGTGTTCAGAGTGGGAGAAAGAAAGGCTGAGAGAGTACACGAGGCTGTTGTTAGAGGGAGACAAATGTATTTCTCTCCATCACATTAGCCCGTCTCTCTGTCTTTATCTGTCTTTGTGCCTCTGTCCGTCCCTCACAAAGGTTTCTCTGGACTTTAAATGCAACAAATCAGTCCAGCAGTGTGTCAGCTCAGTAAATCATTAACTGGAAACAAACCCAGAGACTGAACAACCTGAATGAACCTGTGAAAGAGAGAGAGAGGACGAGAAAGGAAGGATGGGACAGAGCAGAAGAGTTTGCAGTGTAAACACACAAACAATGGAATTATTTTCTGACTATATCTCACTGAATCCTCACGAACACCCTGAAGAGCAAACACAGCGTCCTTCTGCTGGGAACAGCGTGTTGGAAAATGGGCTCCAGACTGATCCATAGTCACAACACAGCAATTGAACCTGATCAGACAATCCTAGACATGTAAGTTATGAGTCCTGAAGTCACCACTCTGTCTTCATGTTGATTCATGTGAAGACGTGAACTCCACATTCTTACTGCAACAGAAACAACACTACATTTCCCACCAACACCAACGTGTACAAGTACTTTACAAACGATGTAACAAGAGGCAGAGCAGCATCATCCCACATGAGCAGACTCACTGCTTCAGGTCTCACAGATTTTATAATATTTATTCAAATAATGGAGCATATTAGAGACAGCTGAGTGCAGGAGCCAAAATACAGGTGAGACAAAATGTTATGAGGACACTCTTCTCCTGAGACACAGCTGCTTTTAACAGGACGATATCAAAGCAGCAGCTGTTTGGATTGTAGAACAAAACATTAAAGTAAATGTCAGAAGAGCTCCATGCAAATATAAAGAAATGTCTGTCTGTTATTATGAAGAACGTGTTTCCTCAGAAATTACAAAACACATAAGCAGCTTGGAGCTCCAGCCAGCTGACACAGCTTCCTCCAGCACTGACTCAAGGTGATTCATGTGAGAAGAGATTTCATGTTCCCCTTAATCTTCTTCGCATACTGAGGATATTTTCCAAGTGTCTTTCATTTTGATCTCTGAAATGTGCTGCGTAAAAAGAAGAGCAGCATGTCAAAAGAGCAGATGATGTGATGCAGCTGAAGCCCGTGAAGCCTCTTTTCTCTCAGTGATCCTTTCATGTGACTGTACTCTACAGCGCACAAACATATCAGAGAAACAAGTGTCACATTTTTCAGATCATGAGTTGATCAGGACGGCCACGTTCAACAGAGTCAGCATGTTGGATGTGGAGGTTTGCTTTGACCAGACAGCTTTGGTCGATTTGATAGATCCTGTTTGTATTTTAATATCCGTCACATCAGTCTTTGAATCTTGGTCCATTGGCAAATGAATCAACGTTTCCATTCCAGACCTTCCAACATTTACTGGCAGTCATCAGATCAGATTAGTCCAACAATGGTTCCCTAAAAGCCACATGCTCACTGAGCCACGGAGGCTCACTGGACTGAGCCGAGACAACATTGATTTATAGTCACAAGTTTAGCATCACATTAGTGTGAGCAGAAAGACGAGCTATTAGCAAACAGACAGAGGCAGTAAAGCTGCTGTTTTAATTAAGATTAGATGAGGAAACATTTAATGATCACTGTGGAGAGCACGACATGACTTCAAAACACAGACTGACATCCCAGAAACCTTCACAGTAACAGAACAACTGCAGAAAAAGATGCTGAAGCAATTTAAAGCCACAGGCAGCTTCCTACACATTCAAGTGTGCAGCAGACAAACATGCAAAAGTCCATTATGAAGAGCAAAAGTGAAAAGAAACAAATGGAAATGAGCTGAAGATGTGTGGGGATGTTTTCTATGTTCCCTCTGCACCCTGTCCACAAAGCGAGGACACATCTCAGTCTGACATGGAACGAAGAAACTGTGAAATCTCTGCAATTAATATTCTATTAAAGTCAATGATTTACTATGAGAGTTATGGTATAAAACCTGCTGGAGAGAGAGAGAGAGAGAGAGAGAGAGAGAGAGAGAGAGAGAGAGAGAGAGAGAGAGAGAGAGAGAGAGAGAGAGAGAGAGAATGTGTGAAACTTATTGAATGTGTTCAATGATGTCAAACTGTTTAAATATCTATCTTAAACACTATATATGGAGACATTTGACAAGATCAATGTCTCTGCGTGGACAGAACAGGGTCCAAGTCTCAGACGGGCTCTGACCACTAACAGTCAGCAGACAGTCCAGACAGACTTCAGAGGGAGAGAGGATGAATTATTCCAGTGAGCACAGATTCTATTTACTGAAGCCTTTGATAGAAATGACAGCGGTTCACTGGTGTGAGTGTGCTTCATCACAGAGGAGCTGATGGAAGATGAAAGAGGAACAAAGACGGATTCTGCTGGTGAGCCACATTATTGGACAGATGTCTGTGTGGTCCTGTGGCAACGACTCTGCAGGCAGCAAAGAGACACGAGGACAGGACAGAAGAGAGAGAGCCATTAGAGAGCGTTACAGAACACAAGAGTCTCCATCAGTCTCTCCACAACTATTGGCAAGAAATGGTTAAACACTCAATGTGGGACTGACCTCATCAACACATCAACTCATCTGAATTCTTCCTCCAAGAATCCAAACACACGAGCAAAGCTAACAAATCTAAAAGAGCTCTTCAATATTGAGCCACAGACAGTAAATTCCTCTGTTTGTCACTTCCAGAGCACTTGAAAAAACAAACAACAACAAAAAAAACCTCTTTTTCAGCCAAATTCTAAAAACTCTCACAGTCTGACACACATCTGACGTCGGCTCTGATTCTGCTCCTCTCTCTCCGGCTTTGCTGCACATCTCTGGAGAGCCTGGTGCTCAAACATCTGCCTGCTTTCCCTGAAATGTCATCCAAGCTGTGACCGTGAAGCAGCTGCCTGCAGAGCAGTTGAGGGGAAACTCTCCATCTTTCCAGCTCTTGTTCTCAGCTCAGTCTGATCTATGGGTCAAACTGAATTTCATCGTCAAACAGGAGAAAAGTCTCTGGGGAAAATGTCTTTCAGAAAATGTAAAGTTCTTCAAACTTAACATTTCAGAGACTGAGAATAGATGAAGCTTTGGTGTCAAACAGGACTTAAATCCTCAGGTGTCACTGAAGAGAAGCCAGAGTCAGTGAGAATCTCAGCATCACGTCTTTTCTTTCTGCACAGCTCTGATCCCTCAGGAATCAAGCTTATCTCAGCTCTTGACATCCTTAATTCCTTCTTTGTACTTCCCTTTCTCTGCTGCACAATCCTTCCTTATCCTCACCTCTCGTCTGTAGTTCATGTATTCACCATCATTCTCTGTCATACTTCTCTCTCTCTCAGTCCAGGCCCACAGCTGGATCATCAGATAAGCTCATGCCACACAAACACTTCATCCACATTATTTCAGTATGAAAAATCACATCAACACAAAGAAGGAAACATGAGCAAAGAGCATTTTCTCATCTCTGCACCATTAAAGACTTTTCCAAGAGTCCAGAAACAAAAGCTGCTCATAAAACAGAGCCAGAGCACACAGGGTCTAATACAACCTTAAAATCCACACACTGAATATTTTCATTTTATTCTCATCAGACAAGCCCTGATCAGCCAAACAAATTCATTCAGAGACATTTTGATGCTTTGATTTCACGTCTTTTTATTCTGTGTGATATTGTGTGCAAAGTGTCAGATACTTGATGCTGCTGCAGTCCCAAAAGCCATTAAGCCTCCAGGATGAGTGTGGATATTCAGAGGTCTTAATAAACGTGTTCAGTGAACACATTTAAAGCTCTTCTCTGATGTCATTACACAACAGATCTCTACTTGTGGGCTCCTGTCTTCCCACACACTGAGTCCCTTTGTGATCAATTCAAAGTCATGAAGCAGCATTGGATGAAGGTTTCACATCACAGAGGAAACCATCTTTTTTACCCAGAAACAAATCCAGAACGTAACAGGAGACACCTGTGTCATGAGAAGGTGGCTGCAACGACAAAGAGAGACAGAAAGTGGAGTCCTGAAAAATCTGCACTTCAGGAGGTGTTTTAAAAAATCTGTTTTCGTGACCTAAAATTCTGTTTGCATGTGAACGAGAGGCTCAAACGTAGAGGAAGAGGTTTGTTTGGCTAAATATTCGTAAGTGTGGTCAAGGCCTCAGTCTAAGAGAAGAAAATAAGCCTCCATCAGTGACATCTTCATCCTGTCAAAGGCTCTCAGAGGTGGAGGTTGAACCTCTGACAGCTAAAAGATGTCCGACTCACTGAAGCACAACCTCCACAGCGCTTCACCTGTTTAAAGCTGCAGCCAGAGAAGACAAGGACACTTTGATCCTCCACACTGGACGGAACGACTACAACCTGTCATCAAATGTCACTTAGCTCCTCACCTCAGAGGACCTTAGTGGTTAAAGTACATGCTGGATCTCATCTCTGACACACACTGATGCTGCTTTACTTTCTCTGGATGTGCTCGGTGTGTGTGTGTGTGTGTGTGTGTGTGTGTGTGTGTGTGTGTAAACACAGCCTGTCAGGGTTCAGTCTATGAAATATGCAACAAGCAGAGAAGTAACACAGAGTCAAAGGTCTTTATGTGACTGGGTTATTCTCAGAAAACTGGTGGAGATCCTCTTTCTCACAGAGCTCACAGTAGCTGCTGAGTTACTCAGTATTACAAACATGGAGTCACACACAGTGTGTGTGTGTGTGTGTGTGTGTGTGTGTGTGTGTGTGTGTGTGTGTGTGTGTGTGTGTGTGTGTGTGTGTGTGTGTGTGTGTGTGTGTGTGTGCATGAGCTGCTGAGCTGAGGAGGGAAGCAGAAGCAGCTGATGAATCTCAGTGTGATGGGACTAAATCTCCAGCTCCTATCCTCTCATCATCTTGATGGATCTCTCAGTAATGAGACACATCAGCAGACAGCACAGTTCACTGACTGTGTTCATCAGATGAAAGTCGTCACCTGTTGTTTACCCACCAAGATGACTGTGTGGGATCTGATGAGAGTCTCTGGGTTTGTATTTTTAGAGAGCTGCCAGGATCAGAATGGGAGAGAAAGTCACATGAGAAATCTGTTCATTTGCAGACGGCGGGCAGTAATTTCTACCATGGGAAAGAATTCACAGTTTCACCAGGTTGAAAAGCCAACTTCTCCCAAGTCTCTGCTCTGAGAAGAAATAATGTTTCAGCAGCAGTTTAAAATTCAGGACAGGAAATAAACTCCACATGAACTGAATGAAAAGAAGAAGAGCATAAAGAGAAGCACTCAGTGATAGTGAAGGGACACTCTGCTGAGACAGATCATTTCTCACTGTCTGCTCTGTGGCAACAATAGAGGTGTCACAGTTTATCTCACCATGATGCATTCAGTCATTGTCTTTGGTCTCTCGTTCATGTTCAGGACACTGATGTCAAACACAGTCTATGTTTGGCACAAGACAGTGAAACACACAGAGTCACTTCTAGAACGTAGAGCAACAGAAAGGTGCTGCAGAGCTTCACTTCCTGCTGATGTCTCATCACAAATGGAAAAGAAACGATTCTCTTTGCTTCTTATTTCTCTTCTCTTTCTCCTCTCTGCTGTCTCTGCACTCTGTCTCTGTGTCTGTCCTTTTCCCCTCACACTGTCTCCACACTCCGCCCCTCTCTCCCTCTCTCTCCCCCTCCCCATCCAGCACTTCACACCATCCAGGCTGCCTGCCAGCATCAGAGCAGTGTTAAAGTGAATCCAATATGCTTGGTCAGGGTGTGTGCTGGTCTAGGTAGTGTGTTCCTGTGGGAGACAAAAGAAGCTGATTGATTCACCTCTCAGCTCTCTGAGATTGGCCAAATCAGCTTTATTAGTACAGTCATGGTTGGAGTGGAAAGAGATCTGTGAGGCCAGAGCAGGTAAATGAAAAGAGATTCAGTGTGACTAAATAAGACTGCCAGCTCCAGAGTTGCAGCGTGGAGCATCTGAATGTTTGCTAACGTGTTGCTGTGCTGCTCAAACAATCCTCACACTACAGCACTCACACAAAAGGCAACAGATAAATCCACTGATTCCTGGCTGCCACAGGCTCTGTGTCCTCATGTGACTGATTAACTCTGAAGGTAAAGAGCTGTCGGCCCTGCAATCGGCTGGCGACCGGTTCAGGGTGTACCCCGCCTCTCGCCCATTGTAGCTGGGATAGGCTCCAGCCCCCCGCAACCCCGAAAGGGATAGGCGGTATAGATAATGGATGGATGGATGGTAAAGAGCTGTCCTCCACAAATAATGTCAAGCTGCTGTTTGCTGATATTTATTATTCAGACTTGTTTCAGAGCTGAAATCAAAGCATTAGTGTTGGTTCATTTTTAACATCTTGGTGATATTTAGCATCCCCCGGTTACTTTGAAATAGCTCACATCATCAAATATTCATTAATGACTGCCAAATGATTTGTAACCCATAAATAATTAAAGTGGGCCTGTCGTTAAGCGCTGTTTAGCACTGTGTGTGAGAGAGTTTGGGGGGTTGTCGGGCTCCAGAACAGCTTTCTCTGCTTCTTGTTGATGATCTCTGGGGCTCCGCTGCATCACAGATGGCATCATGGTCACAGTCAGCAGCAACATGGAAACTGTAAACAGCACCTCTGTCATTGTCAGAGCATCCATGCAGGAAAGAAGCTCAACTATTCTAATTCAAAACATGTAAAGCTTCACAGACAGTTCTGCTTCCTGTTTGTCTATTTCCATTTCTGTTGAGCATCAGCACAGAAAAAGTAAACAGGACTGCTGTGTGAGCTCACTGTGTGCAGTCTGTGGTGTGTGTGGAAATATTTCTCTGCCTCCATTGTATACGTGAAACACTGATCATGTTTCAAGATCAGATATATTCATCTCTCTCTCTCTTTGACTCTCTAACACTCTCCTCTTCCTCCTCCTCCTCCTCTCTGTCCTGTGTTGCTCTGACAGATGTCTGACCACGAAAGCTTAAAGTGTAGATCTGAAGCTGCGCAGCAGAAACCTTTTAACTTTATTAAACTGTCACACCACCATTCTTCATGCAGCTCACAGACATCGAGGGTTTGAAGACGGCGTCCAGAGGACTGAATGTCTCCCTCTCTTGGTTCAGCTTGTCTCCCTTTCTGTGTCACATGATCTAAAAGTTATTGCTGCTATTGAACATGATGACATTAAATAATCATTTTCAATATAATTATTGGCATTTAATACAATTTTAAGAGAAATTATTCAAATTGTTATGTTTGTGTGTGTGGGTATGTATGTCTGTCCATGTATGTGCGTGACTGTATGTAATTGTGTATCTCTGTGTATATTTGGGGGGGTGGGAGGTTTGGGGTCACACTGTACTGTAATGTTGCTGTTTTTACCCCCTGTGAGGCACTTTGTATTACTATAAAGTATGAAAAGTGCCATATAAATAAAGTTGATTTGATTTGATTTGATTTGAAATTATGATTGTGTTTGGATCGTCTGCTCGTGTTTAACTTGACAGTGAAGCTGTGATTGCATTTCCTGATGCTGCAGTGTGTCTGAGGGAAAATAACACAGTGAATTACTGGAAGAAGAGAGGAAGAGCAAGAGTTTCTCCTCCAACTCAGAGTGGGGGGAGAGGGTGTGTGTACACAGTATGTTTGTGCGTTTTCCTGCAACATGGATGCAAACCTTTGATAAGGCTGTTTGGAATGGCACAGAGGACAACATCCCTGGGCTACCCAACATGAAAGGCTCCTGGTTCTCTGAGGCAGAAAACACACACAGGTACCTGAGTCTCAAAATAACTTCTGACACTGGACTGAATTCAAACTGCCAACTTCTGCTGAGATCATCTGACTTTTGACACATCTGTTTGTGAGTTATTGAGTGTATCTGTCAATGAGCTGTACAGGCTCACTGCTGTGTCCTGCATGCTGTGAATGTGGATCAGTCAGGTTGGAGTCACTGAAGCCTCCACAGAAAAGAAATGTGGTGCAGAAGCTGACCTGCAGATTTGTAACCTTCCTGTTAGTGAGCAAACTGACAAACTGATGATCCCTCATTCTGTTCCTCAGCTGTTTCTTCACCATCTTTCCCAACACAGAGTCACAGTTCAACCTTTTCTAATGTTCCCCCCCACCTACACACCAGGTCAGTCTTGGCTTTCTCTCTCCTGCATCCAGCTGCTGGATTCAGCTGAATTTCCTGAACTGAGTGAACAGAAAGGAGAGACCTCAGCTGGTCTCCTGACGATTCTCCTGTTGAATCTCTGCAGACTTGTTAGCTCGTTCACTTCCACATTTCCTGGCAGATCAGCCCTCCCTCCACCTCGTTGGCCATGTCAAACTGTGTTTCTAATGTGTAACTTCTGTGCTTTATCTGAAAACTGTCAAACACTAACATCACCTCAACTCTCAAACCATGCAGGAACTTTTTTTAATTCCATCATGGGACACAGTCCTGGACTCCGTCTGTCCACAGCATCCTCTTAAAAGAACAACAGAACATGTTCTGTGTGCATGCGGGAGAAGACCATCAAGTTATGGACAATGTCCAGTCTCTGCTGTGTGTGATCACACTTCTTTCTCACTGATTTAGAATGACGTTAAAGTCCAAGTAAAAATTCAGGAGGCCTGAAACCACAGAAACATGAAGCAACAGCATCCACACTCAACATGTGCAACCATACGATTGGTAGACTCTGGGATTAAACCATAAATAAGTGGATGCAGCCACTCTGACCTCACCCACTGGTTTGTGGACGACTGTTTTGAAGCCTGAAGCAAATGCAAACGCTGTAACATCAGATGGCTCCATATATAGAGTTCAATATTTCTTTAGGCAATGATCATTTCCAGTAAACCCATGAAGCAATGCTTGTTTTATACTCGAGAAGTGCAAACACACAATGCTCAATATATATTCTGAAGACAGAGAAGGAAATGTGAAACACACATCAGTCTGTTTCTATGTGAGAACTCTCCCACCACAGACTGCTCTGCATTCATGCAGCAGCTTGTTCTGCATGAGCAGAAATAAAGAGGCCGCTTGACCAAAATTTAAAGAGTCGCAGCAGAGCCAAATCTGACCTCCTCTAATGAATAATGACAACCTGTGCTGCTGCCTGCATCTCCTTTGACATTAGAGCACCTACAGCAGGAAACACAGGACCCCTCACACAGACCTTTTTAGCATTCTGAACATGAGGTCTGCTGTGCAGTTATTACGATGATCTTTGGGTTGAGGCTGTCAGCAGCTCTGCCACCAAAAGCAGCTGAACCTGATGAATGCAACTGATCACACAAACACAAACTAACCATATGGCTGTCACTGCGTGGGGTGAAATCACACAAACAAGCAGCAACTGGTCAAACTCAACACAGTCCAATGAAGGAGGAAGCTGAGGACTGGAACGATTCAGCAACAGAAAACAACCCTTTTTAATTCATTGTCCTCCCTTCAAAACAGCACTGAGAACAGCCAGTCCTGTGAGGAGCACAGTTAAAGTACAGTCTACAGCACATTAACCATGTCAAGCAGTGACTGTGTCAACTGAATTGAACTGAATTAGTTAAATGAGAATTATAATTTAATTCTTATTACACAGCATTGCACATGATGTTTTATTTCTGGGAAAAAATGCATATTCCTCCGTGCTGAACTGTAACGCCTCATACATTCTGGCAGCAGGAAGAAAAGCTTGTGTGGGTGGTTCAGATATTGAAGATGGTTCTTCTAACAGAAAGAAGCTGAATACTTCACACAGAAAACAAATGTGTGATCGGGCAGAGTGGGCTTCGCTTGTATTTCCAAACTCTCACAGGTGGCTCAGTATGAAAAACCTTTGAAAGTTTTAAATGCAGCAGCGAGAAGCCGATAAAGACCCACGAGACAGTGATTAAGAGGAAACGACTGCACGACTCTGAGCGCCACAGTGAGTCAGAATGAAAAGGCAGATCTTTGAAAACGGCCTCAGCAGACAAACAGTGAGTGAAATAAACGATTGTCTCTTCAGCTTTCTCCTCTCTCTTCTTTGCTTTCTCACCACATGTGGAGGTCTGCATGGTGCAATGGCTGTAATGGAGTTCCACATGACTTCTGTTCATGTGTGTGTGAGAGAGCACAGCAAAGAGTCTCCTGTTGTTTCTGTCTCTTCGTCCTCCTTCACATTCAGCCCTGAGTGTCCTTCATATTTTTTAACTCAGGTTCCAACACAGCTCTGTCCAAACGCTGCTCCGACTGACACTCGTTGATGTACGAGATGAGCGATTCATCAGCTCCTTATTCCTCAGATCACATCAGTGTGTTGTGTCATGTGTTTCACTGTTTTCAGGAGGAAAGTGAAGCTGGTGAAGATGAGAACGGAAACACGATAAACAGCCTAAACTCAATGATGACAAATGAAGCTCCCAGAAAATGTCAAAGCGGATCAGGAAATGAGTTTTTCAGCCCCAGTACTAAAGCTGTGTGGACATTTGTGAGTGCTGAAAGTTTTTATTGTCTTGAATTGTCAGACAGGCTGAAAAACACTTTTTCTAAGTGCTGAACTTCTTCATCGTCTCGTCGAACAAACCTTCTGCTCATCAGTCTGATAATCTGAGCTTTGGGCTGCTTGGTTCAGTCAATCCACATCATGCATCCACTCAATGTGAATGTGAAGCTTCTAAACATAACTTCATGTCAACATTCATCCACGGTCCAGACTGAGAGAATCCACAGACTGATATTTGGAGGGAGGGTGAAAGAGCTCGAGAGAAATATTGTGGAGAAAAGACAATTTCCTTTCCATTTTCTCACTACATTACAGAGTCTCATGGGCCATTGAGCCACAGTAACATCCTAATCAAACACCATGATCACAGTCAGTCGTTAGAAAAAGATCAGGGTGGACATGAAGCTTCTCCTTTTTCTGTCTCCTCGTCTCTAATGCATCTATTTCCTTCCCTCTCTTTCCAAGGAAGTGGCATTTCAGACACTGTTACAGATGTAAACTCATCCTACTCTAATCATCATCATCATCTGTACAGTGTGACAGAGTGAGGGATGATATCCAAATCTGGCCTGGATATTTGATTAAAATCAAGTTTTGGACTGACCATCCATCCATCCATTTTCTATGCCGCTTATCCCTTTCAGGGTCGCGGGGGGGCCGGAGCCTATCTTGGCTGTCAACGGGCGACAGGCGGGGTACACCCTGGACCGGTCGCCAGCCGATCGCAGAGTTTTGGACTGACCAGTTATTTGATTTGAAATGTCAGTTATTCGCCGACTTAAACGCAACAGAAATCTGAGGATCTCAGACCGGCTCCCATCTACAGTACAGGGTACAAAGCCGTGATGTCTTTGAAGGTAACGTGTGTGTATTATAGAGTGAATACTAAAACAATTAGAGCACAAAAAGAGACTGACGTCAAAGAGGAAATCACACTGTTTATATCCAGCTTGATGGATTTTAACAGACAATATCTGTGAAATGAACTAAATCTGTGTGAACTCAGAGCTCAGATATCTGCTGCACTGCTTCACAATGAATCTGCTCTGACCATAAAATAAATAAAAACAAGCCTCAGACTGACTTTAACAAGGTGCAGTTTGGCCCAGTCTAACCCTCTCATTTGGAAGTGAAAACCAAGAAGAACATTAGAATTTATTCTCCAGAATTTCATTATAATGGTCCACTTCACTGCAGAGCTACTTCCTGCTTTGAGGTTTCCAGGAATCTCACTTATATACACACACAGTTTGTTCATAGTGGGTTGAAGCTCAATAAATGTGAGCGACTGTGTGAAATCCAACTCCCACTGAACCTTGCTGAAAGGCTAAATGTTAATCTGGTTGTTGTAAAGACGTTCATGGAGCCTTTGTAGTGTCGTTCACTTTAAACATAATGCAGATTCATGTGAATACAGTCCAGCAGATTTTATCTTCAGATGATGGATCAGCCAGCTGATTTCTCAGAGCACCAAACACCATCCTGACTAACCTTCTTCACTCTGTTTGCTGTCTGTCTGTCTGAGGAGAGACACATCAAGTTTGCAGATGATGTTTGTAGAATTTTCTCTGCTCAGAGTTTGGATCTGATCTCCTGTCAGTATCAATCAAAACAGAAGGGGTTTTCTCTCAGCAGACGACTGAACCAATGACAGAGCGAGATGAGAGGATAAACAGTGTGTGATTGGCTCTCAGAGTAACACCACTGCTGTCACTCTGTCTGTTCTTCCAAAGCTCTTCCTCAAACATTCAAATCACCCAGCAGCACTGATCTGAGTTCAGTTGATTCACACAATAACTGAACACTGTCTCTCTGCATGAACTCGTCTGTTTCTGTCTTTATTGTCCCACCTGTCTGTCTCTGTGTGTCTCAGTTATTTCTCGTTCCTCTGCAGTTCTGAATGATGAAGTTTTTAAAGTGAACATTTGAACTAAGAACCACAGAGTTTCACTGCCACTCACTCTGTTATCGCCTCTTCATCATTATTGTCATCTTTCCACTCATACACACTGAACAGCCTCTGCAGCTCCTTCCTTGTCTTCACTCATCCTGTTTGCTGCTGTTAAACGGTCATGTTAAACTTCCCAGAGCTCCCAGCAGGACGTCATGATGCAGAACAATGAACAGCTAGTTAACCAATAGATGTCTTTGACAGACAGGTAGGAAACCATCCAGGTGCTGCACTGCGTCAAGTGAAAAAGTCATTTATCATCGACTGCACATAAAACTAGAAATAACAGAGATCGTCCTTTAACAAGGCTGCACAATCATTGAAATTTGTTGTTTTTGAAGAAAATGGTTAGAATTTACAATCTTGATTTGCATGACCACTAAGAGCAGATGTGTGCATCTTTAATCAGACTTTGATTGGAATTGCACAGAGCGAGGTCAGGCTGATCCACTGCTCTGTGAAAATTATACAAAAAGTAAATCATGGCGAATGACTTCAGGCAGAAATGGACCTACCGCACATTAAAAGATGAACTTGAAACAGTGAATTCAAGGTTTTGCTCTCCACCTCACAGTTAAGGAGTCCTGAGACAAAATCATGAGGTGTTTTAGAAATGGACAGCTGGCGGAGCTGTTTGGAGCTATCTGCTCTGACTTTCCTCAACATTTCACTGGAATGTGTTGTTCAGGTTTTGGTATCATGCAAATTGACAAACAGACAAACACTCTGTCGTGGTGGGATAAAAAAAAACAACCTCCTTGGCTCATTTTCTCATGGAGAAAGACACGAAGACACAGAAAGAGGGAGGCGCTCTGTGGGGAGAAAGCTCCGACGCTGGAGAGGAGAGAGAAGAAGAACAGAGCGAGAGTTTAAAAGAGAAGATGAACAGAATCCTCTGAGGTGAAGAGAAGAGCAGCGGCTGATCTGTGTTAGTCAGCCATGACGCATCCCACTTTATCCCACACACACACACACACACACACACACACACACACACACACACACAGTGAGAGAGCACTTCTTGTGTGTACTATCTTACCAGCAGCTCTCATTAATCACATGTTTCTCTCTCCAAAGTCCAACCTGCTCCAGAGTTTCAGTCTGAGGGTTTCTGTGTAAAATAAGAGCATCCAGCATCTCCTGCAGCCTGACAACAAACACACAACACGAACACATAACACAACATCTGTGCTTCCTCTTGACCGCCTGAACACCGACACAATGTGCTCGTCACTTCCTGCTCTTCAACGTTCAGAAAGAGTTGCATCACACAGTGAAATCTTTCACCTCCATTTACCAAACTTCCAGCGTTTGTTGTGGAGCAGATTTGTCGTTCTGCAAAGCTCAAACCAATTTGTGCCATAAACAGTTGGTGATTTTACTGATGCAGAACACTTTAAGGAAGGAACTGCACCCACAAGGACATCAAAATGTCTCCGAGTGTGAGGCCATGTGTGTGTTTATAAATCTGTCTGCAGAAAAAAAAAATGTAAATATAAAACAAACGTGTTCCAAATTTAAAAAAACAAACAAACAAAACAAAAAACTTCTTATAGCAGAGTTTTTTTCCTGATTTGTAGAAAGCCTGCACTGAGCTGTTGCTGATGTCAGACCATAAAGTCCATTGAGACATTGTTTGGTATGACTTGACTTTTTCCCACACTGCAGCCCTCCAGGTGGCAGAGGTCCAACACTCATCAGTGCATCAGCAGAAATGAACTCATTAGCTGAGACAGCAGAGCAAATAACACCCAGTGACATGTATCCAGTGACCCAATGACGACCTGAAGAACAGTAACACTGTACTGAAAGCAGTGCACAGAGCATTGAGCTGAACCTCCACTTTTTCTCATGTGTTCCTCACCACAGAGAAGACTTCCCATGTTTCAGTTTCTTTAGTCATGGTCAAGGTCAAAAAGCGTCCATCAGATCAGTCCCTGCTCTTTGTCCAGTGGACTCACACACAATCTCTTTCACCTTTCAGGTGACGATCCCACAAGTTTGTTTCTTCAGGTTGTGCCTGGCTGAGCTACAGGGATCGATTCTAGCCGAGTCTCTGCTGGATCTTCATGAAGCCGTCAGAGCGGTCTTCACTGGAAAGGTTCAAAATGACATTTCAATGATCTCACAGAGAAAGAAGCAAAGGGAAACTGTTCACTTCCTGGAAATGTATTTCTCTGCACTGTTGTAAACCTAAAGCATCACATGAGAACTGAGTTCCTGCTGATCTGATCAAAAGTGACCTGGTTACAGCAACATGCTCTTTCTTTTTCTGCACATTCTTCTTGAATGGACATCCACTGTGCTCAGAGGGCAGGGTCAGTGCCAGCGTTGATTGAGGTACAACATGAGAAGATACATTCACAGCAGAAACTACATTTCAGAAGCAGTCAACCCCTCATGTCTCTCACACTGTGTGCAGGATGTTTTGATCTGATCACTGGCGAGTGTTCAGTCAGTGAATCTCACTCAGTGAACATCATTTCTCCTCCTGAACTCTGTTGCTGCAGGTTCCCACACAGATCTGGAGTCTGTCCAGATGGTTTCAGTGGGACATCAGATGGTCAGCCGTGGACTGACAATCAGATCTAAAGCCTCTCAACAATGGAGACATGGAAGAATCAGCTTTCACCTCACACTTCAGTATAATTAGACGTCATTAACAAAGCAGCTTTCAGCATGTAGAAATGAAGAGGTCATCAACTCAAATGAAGAGTGAAGAGAAAGGTTGAGGGTCCTCACAGAATGTTAGTGTGCACTTTGGAAAATATGGGCAGTGTTGCACAGAGCTTTCATCTACACAATGAATTTGAATTGGCAGGATTTCAACCAAACACAATCATTTTAAGATTTTCATTTGCCTCACAAAGTGACAAAAGTGGTGATTGTGAGTTCAGAGAACCGAAGGATCGAATGCAAACCAACATCAACAGACGTCAGAACAAGTCTTCACTTTGAACTGGATTCAGAGGAGATAAACTGTTGATCCAGTTGACTTATATTTCATGTAAATGTCCATTTGAACTATTTTTAAGACTTGTGAAAACTGACTCAAGAACAGTAAGAACAACATCCATCAGATGACATCACCATCCTGATCTGATGAAATGAGACTCCACTAATGACCTGATGAGTTCATCTGAGAAGCAGAAACATGATTCAATATTTAACTGAGAGAGACCAGGACAGACAAGCAGCTGATATTTCATGTCCCGCTCATTAATGCAAAACTCTTTCTGTCCAATGAACACATCAATGATGCAGAAAAGTCCAATAATGAGCAGTAAAATAATGTCACAGTGTCTTTAAAGCTGGGAAAGCTCCTCCATCACTCCCTTCATCTGAATCACTGAGAATTCATTAATAGGCAGGAATATAAATGAGATGAAGAAGAAAATAGTTTTGACTGTCTCTGCAAATCTTCTCAAGGAGAGAAAAGGACAACTTTTATCAACAGGACTCAAACAGGGACGACCAGAGAAAAGCTGCAACTCTGGATCTGTTTCTTTATTCTCCAACTTCTGGAGCTAAAAGCTAAATAAATGACTTTCTAACAGTCTTTGATTTCAGCAGTCACACACCATGTCACATTTAAATATGTCCACAATAATCCTGCTTCTTGTTCATCGTTGTGCTTTAAACAGCTGACAGTCGTCCATCCTCTACAAAAGACATGACGATACAGTTGGTGTGAACTCAATGAGCGTCATGTTTGTGAAGTGCAGTCAGCCTTGTGTGGCCTCTTTACTGAGGGTCTGTTTCATCTCCCTCTCTAATGCTGCCCCCCCAGGGCTCTGCTGGATTACATGTATTTAGAGCTGCTCGATGAGCATTTACATTTCAGCTCCAGCAGAGAGGACGAGGCCTCCGGACTTCATCACATATCCATCATCTAAACACACGAGAGGAAACATCGTGATGCTGCTAATAGAACAGCTTGAGGTGATATTTATGCTGCCATGTTAAAGTTATTCACTGAGAGGCCATCCAGCAGACACACAGCAACATGTTTCTGGTCACCTGACGATTACAAGTCAACGTTCACGGTTGATGCGGGACTTTCTCTACGAGCCAATCACTTGCTTCTGCTCTCTGCTGTGTCATGCTGGACATGAAGCTACACTCAACAGCTGCTGAGGACTCAGATGTAATCTGTGATTCATCATCACTGACTGGCTGTCACAGCTGACCTTCTTACTCTTAACACATTTCTCTGAAGAAGAAAACTACATGAGGATTGAGGATTTTAAATACTCACTCTGACATTTGCTTACTAACAAGCCAAAATCTGCCAATATGCGTCCTTTTTTTAAAAGCTCCATCAAAATACAAGTGTTAGGTAGAAAATAAAAGCTGACTCATCAAATGTAACCGATAAACCACAGGAGACTGTGATTTCAAGTGGTTTTAATAGTTATACTGTTGTGTGAGGCACACTGTAAAGCAGAGAGGTCAAAATGTTTTTTATGAGGAGGTGGCAGAAAGTAGCAGAGAGGAGTCGTCTGTAGCTGTCGTCAGCTCCACAGTGGCAGGATGTCATGTTTAAACCTCCATCTCTGTCGGTGCCAGTCTTCAATCTTACCTTTGGGACAGATTATGACTCTTTGCTCCCTCACTGTTCCTATCATGGCCTCTCCTGCTGTGACAGGCTGCTCCTGGTCCTTTGCCATGGCTAGAGGCTGCTAATGCCATTCACTTGCTTTAATAGTGGGAATCTTTATGGCAGCCAGCTGAGTAACCTCTGGCAGTGTGTCTGTGTGTGCAGCTGTGTAGGTGTGTAACCTTGGCAGAGGATTGTGTTGTGTTTCTCTCTCCTGGCCTCCTGCCTGCTGTGTCTCCCTTCACCTCTTTGTGGGTCACATCCACTCCTGGAGCCTCTCCTGACGCTGCCAGCACGACACAAACATTAAAACAACAGACCCTGATGCTGAACAATCAGTGGAGACTGAACCTTGGGTGGGACACATAGTGTGTCTTCACCTGTCACTGTGTCCAGTCAGATTTTAGCTCTCAGCAACTCACTGCAGGGACAGCCACTGAAATGCAGTTCATCAAACCTAAAAACACAGTCAACAACATGATATACACCTTTTTCTTTCAACATCATTGGAAGACATCATGTTGACCGATATATCAGAGAATTTCCATCTAAATCTGACAATAAAGGGACATAATGGGACATTTCAAACTGTAAAAGCAGGAGCAAAAGGCATCTGCAGAATATGAAGTACAGCAGAAATAAATGAGGTTCATGAATTTTCAGCATCCTCTGTCGAGAGAGCAGATATAAAATGAGCAGCCTTTATGTTTAAACATTTTCACTCCTCATTGCTGAAGCAACAATATGTGAAGCCCTCAGGCTGCTGGAAGCTGCCAATGACTCAGGAACAATAGGCTGCTGGATGTTTCTCACTGTGTCTGTTTGTATTTGACATTAAGCTGTTTCATCTTCTCCCACCTCTCATCCCTCCATTGTTACTGTGAACTCCTACTCCCACAATCCCTCTCTCCACCCCTGCTCTCTCTCTCTCTCTCTCTCTCTCTCTCTCTCTCTCTCTCTCTCTCTCTCTCTCTCTCTCTCTCTCTCTCCATTAGGGAGCTGAATGCTCTGATCAGGTGATGCTGAACTTGACTCATTTCCTGTAGGAATCGATGGCCATGTTTAATCAAATGTTGGAAGCTAATGGCTTTCGTGGGGCTCGGGGGCGGGGCCAGAGTGTGCTGACTCGGGTCAACATCAGACAGAAAGTCAGTGAGCGTGGACGTCCCTCCTGGTGAAAACATTTGTGGCAAGACAGACAAACATGGACAATGTCCACCTCTGGTTACAAACAGCTTCTGGACTCAACAGAACAAACTAGACGAGAAGCTGAGTCTTTCCCAGCTTTTCCCAGAAATCAAACTCATTTCAGTCTTTCAGAGAAGTTCTACATTTGTCACTATCAGTTTGCACAAACTGAGTTTCAGGTGGGGTTACTCATCATTTAAGCATTCATCGTCGGGTCTCAGTTCACCACTGAAGGTTTATTTTCTTGTCTTGTTCCTGCTGCTCCTCAACACTTTTCTGCTTGTTGTCAAGTTAAAACACAGCCTTCGTGTTCAACACCACCATCCTCCCATTCAGAAACAAAGATGAACAGCAGATTACATGAAGGGCAAAGAACACGTTCAACACGCTGACTGAGGTCTGGGAGAGCAGGCAGGGCTCCAGCTGGAGACTTTGATATGCAGACAAGCCAAGAGGAGGAAGATGAGGAACCAAGATCAAACACCAAACAACAGCACTCTCCTCACACTGAGAGACAGAGAAACTGCTGCAGGATGGATGGATGGATGGATGGATGGATGGATGGATGGATGGATGGATGGATGGATGGATGGATGGATGGATGGATGGATGGATGGATCTGAACTGTTTCTAAAGACAGAAGGACACTGCAGTGATTTCAAAACAAGTTCAGATTTTGTCCTTGGACAGAACCAAATGTTAACTGTGCTCAGGTCCATTAGTATGAACTCACTCTGAAGTTTATGTCACAGATATTTAATAGTTGGCACTAAATCTCTCAAAAGGAAACATCATCCACATTCCTCTGCAGTCTGATCAAGTCAAGAGTGTGTCACCACAGACAGACAACCTTCACACACCTCTGCAACACAAATCGGCAGATGAGAAAAAGAGGGACGGAGGAGGTGAAAGTAGAACAGAGGGAGAGCAGGATGAGAAACAGGAACGATAACAGAGGAGAAAACTCTCCTTCATCAGTCTGATCCACGTCATGTTTCTTGTCCGGTCAACTTTTAAATCTTTCCTCTGATCTACAAGTCTGCTCTCTCTCCTGAAGCACCTCTCTCTGTTTCCCCAAAATCTGCTGTGAAGGTGCTGATTATCCAAAATTGTAAACCATCATCTGTTACTGCAACTCTTTAACATCAAACGTCTGCAGGAGAAAGCCTTAAACTGCCACTACCTAATTAAATGTCATAAAGACTCAGGAGGTCCAAGGTTGCGCTCCGTGAGGCTGACAGGGGTCAGGAGATGGACTGGGTTAAAACACAGTGAACTGCATTGCACAGCATCACATCAGTGTCCTTTGCTGGACGGTGCTGAAGGAAAACCATGAGTCCACAAACAGGACACACATTCAACTGGAGACGTGTTTGAATGTAAAAGCAGGTTTCCAAGATTCACTGTAATAAAAGTCAATCAGACACCATTTAAAACACAAACAGAGGTCTAATGAACATGTTTTATTGAACCTGTTGACTCTCTGTTCATTTGTCCATCTTTAACTGTAAAAAGCTTGTTGTTGCTCTCTGTTTAACCTGGTTACTGGAGGGAGGAGACAGTGAACCCTGACAGGCTGCAGGTCAGCATTCATTCATTCATTGGCTGAAAGGGTGACTCAGCGTGGCCAAACATTTCCTTCCAATTACACCCCAGACTGTAGCCTCCACACGAAATATGGACTTTGATCTGACACCAACATCAGGCTGAAAATGACTTCATAAAATCATACAATCAGGTTTAGACCTCAGAGTCCTGGTGTGAAATGAACCATGGAGTGTGTCTAGCATTCAGAGATAAAGGTGGACTGTAGAAGATGATGGTAACAACACTGGTCGAGTCTCTGAGCCTCGTGAGGTTCAGGATGAGGAATCTCTAAAGGTTCCTCTTCAGAACCTTTCACGCCGCCTGTGTCACTCATTGATTCATATCAAACTATCAGAGACATCACAACCACGATTGATTGTGCACTCAGGAAATGAACTGCAGTTGACCCTGAATCTACAACCCTCTGAGTGAACATGAATCAGTGCTGATTGTTACTGAATAGAGGTCCAGCTGAGATCATCAACTGCTTCTGAAGACTGGTCTCATTATCAACTCCAATAAATGAAAGTAGAGAAGTTCTGCCCTGTCAGCATCTTCTGTTTGGTCAGAAGCAGTCTGTCCGTCTTTTCCACTTTATTCTTCACTCCATTTATTCACCAAAGCTCTGAAGACTCTCACAGACAGTAGAATGGCTCGGTGTGGTCAGAGGACTTCAGTTTTCAAACTGATATCTGGTTTAAAATGACTGTAAAAGCAGCAGAATGCAAAGACTGATCTTAGCATTCACAGCATGTTTCTTCAGCTTCTTCAGACCAGGACATGCAGAACTGTTCAGACATCCGACCATGAACTCTGCAGCATTTCAGGAGTCGACCAAACATTATGTAAATCACTCATTTTCTTCTTTAATCACTTCTGCTCAGTTCAAGGACTTCACCTCTGCTGTGAACAGTCACTTCAAGCTTTCCAACTGCTGAATTCACCCATTTTCACAAAATACATTCAGTACAATAGCCTATGTGTTTGTGACAAATACTATTATTATCCTGTCTTACACACAAACTCAAAGACTTAAGGTCATGACCTCTGAGTCCATCATCACCTGTGTTCACTTCAGAATTGTTTCCAGCGCTTCAGTTGTTCAGTTATTACTCTTTTTCCTTTGTTTGTTTGTTTTTGTTACCAGGAAAATCTGCTGAAGTCCGATATATTTTAGCATCTCGAGTCATGATGTCCAGTGAAAATTATTCCAGATTTAGATGAGTCTGATGGCTTTTGTTAAAACGATTAAACAGCTGTTTCTGGACAAACAAAAATAGACCTTACTCTTTAACAAGAAAGTATTTTGTTGGGATCCTTTCTATAATCATCAGACATTTATTCTAACAACCCGAGCCTGTCAGTGGCAAAAACAAGCGCTTTTGGTTGACGGACACTGACAGTGCGCGAACATCTTCAGGGATTAAATGGCAGTGCATTTCGTGGCTGCCGGCTGTTGCGCTCTCCTTCAACACTGAAAAAAACAATTAAAAAAACTGATGTCTCCATTAGTCACTTGACATGGGAAAATATGTTCCATTATCAGATAATATAGGTGTAACCCACATGGACTGCAAAATAGTCCTAAAAATCTGATTAATGTCCATGTAACAATACTACAAGTTGCTCTTTTAATAGAGGTCCAACTGTGAACGAGAGAGAGACAACTCTTGTCGAGTCATTAATATTGAGAAACTCTGGTGAGTGACCCTGATGTCTGCTATTATGTTGCTGTTAGCTGCGGTGAAGGAAGGCTGCTTTAAACTTATTGCTGAGTCGAGATAGTTTCATAAAAACCAACCGGTGATTGTGAAAATGTGCTCTAATGTTCATTACATGCTTTGGTGCAACTGTATCATTGTTTTTATAATCTGAAAAGATCGCTAGCGGCTAATCGCTAACTGCTAATGTCTAATGGCTAAGCTAAACGCTAGCTCTGGCTAATGGCGTGACTGTGTCTAGGACCATTACATCGTTTTTAACATTAAACTTATGTTTTAATGAGTTTATCCACTTTAATGTTTGTGACGCCATTAAATGGTGATTTAAATGATTTTGGTTGCTAAATGCACATGTTAAGTGAATCATAAAGGATCATTTAAGTCCTTTTCATGATTAAATTAACAGCATATTAAAATGGTGCATAAAATGCACCAGTACAATGTTAAAATACTAATTGTTTTGACATAAGAATTCATGAAGAATAACTTATTATCCTGCACTTTCTGTGTACGTTGTTTTTATTTTTTAGAGACAAACCCAGAGAGATTTATCATCAGCTCAGTTCCCCTCAGCTCTACAGAGCTTTCGAGTCCTTATTTTGATTTTCTGTTGCAACTTTTGACACTGTGGGTCAGTGGCAGCTGGTAAAAAAAATTCTTGGTGGGGCTGGTGTGCCGACAGATTTCCCTGCCTAATCTAGCATAAGCATTCAAATGAACAGTCGGAAAATGACTACAGTTCAACGATAATTTAATTTCACAGTTTACAGTTTCACAGAAAAAGTAACAATTTACAGCTATAATAGACTTTATGCTATCAAATAGATAAAATATCACGGTTTTTATCTACCTCTTCGTCGTGCCTTCTTACAGCAATGCGGTGCCCATCATCTAGCTACACTGCTATGCTAATCCTTCTGAACACAGCTAGCTTTACGCAGTTTTCCATGTGAACTTTGGATCTCTCATGCTTCTTGATCCGTTCAGAGAGGTGCTTTAAGTCAGTTAGTCCAGTCTTTGTCCAAGTCGAATCACATTTGTCACTTCAGAAGAGGACACAGGGGAAACGGAAAAGTGCATGGGCTGCACCACAACCTGCCAGCCACGTCTTACGGTTGAGCCAGCTCCGACAAAAACTCTGTTTGTACAGTTTATCTTTCTCCTTGGTTTGCTGGAAATGTCGTTTCAGGCTTGTCGGGTCCCAGCTCCTTAACGAGAAGTTTTTCCTCCATCATCCGTCTCGCAAAAGGGTACGTTAATAATGATTTCATCGAATTTGGTGGAAGCTGCTCTTGAACTCCAGTAGTTACTGCCATCGCCATCATCTCTCTTCCTTGTTGCCATATTTTTTTTTCCCCCCGTAGGACAGAGTCTGGGAGTCGCACTACAAAAAAAAAAACGCTGGCTCCTCATGTTGCTCTAGCAATCCTAAACCTTCACGCATTTTACGCAGCAGTTGGGGCTACATTTCCAGCGCCCCACAGGTGTTAAATTTGGCGACGTTGAGAGGCCAATTATTCATCACTTTTCCCTAGCAACCATAACCGGATTGGCTATTTAGCTGAAAGTTAGGTGCGCTTTGACGAGCACCCCATGAGAGAATGATACGCTGTCTGTCAGTGGAAATTCACTGTGGAAATGTTGTTTAAATTATCTAAATTGCATGTAGGCACACACACACACACACACACACTATTAAGTAAAACTGACATTGATTAAATAAACGCAAAGATATTTTTCCCCTCCACAGCTGGTGGGGCAGAGCCCCAGCACCCCCTATGGGCCAGCTGCTGCAGCTGTCTGTGGGTGTGTTTGTGCTCAAATGGTTGATAGAAAAAAAGTTTTGTTTGAATTTGGAGGAGCTAGAACACATGATGAGAACGCTCAGCTATGACCATCATTCTAGAATGCTGACATCATCGTGAACATCTTGGCTCTATAAGATGTCTCTTCGGAAAAACCTCATTCCCATCTGACAACCTGAACTGAGGACTACGTCTCTGTCTTTGGTGGAAACAAACTCTCAGCTGTTACAAAATACAACATATCCCTACATTTACAAATTTATCTTCTTCTATATCAGAAAGTACTACAACTGTGAGACTACAGTACAGTTTCAAGTTGAACTCCACCTGTGAAACACAACAACTGTCTTCACTGTCACTCCTCTATCTTCACTGAGCCAACATGGACACAAGATCCAGCTCAAGAAACTGGGTAAGACCTCCTCATTTGTTCCTGACAGACTGTTTTCAGCACTGCTCCTCTCTAGTTCAGCTGACTTTCTGCTGATATTTCTTCATATTTTGTCTAAAGCTTCAACAGACCAGAGTTTAACTATTGGATGGATATAAATGTGTCAGAGAAAGAGAAAGGTCTATTTAAGACAGAAAACGTCAGCAGAGAGAGGAGACATTCAATTTTTTATTGGTATTTAACTGAAATCACAATATTTCTCCAACCTTAACCAAAGCACTTTTGTTGCCTGAACCTAACCACAATCAGAGTCTGGACCTGAACCCTGGATTCTGCTGTCACAGTCCTGCACTTTGTATAACCACCATCCACCTGAAAAACATCCCTGCAGCTCCCGCTCTACATAAATTTACTGTTTCAGTCACTTCAGTCAACAATTTAGTAAAATACAAACATCATTTCTGAGAGTCAGGGCTGCTGAAATGGTTTGTTCCTCATCTACAGGCGTGCAGCTACAGAACAGCTGGGTCTTATCTGCTTTACCTTCTGCTGTCACGCCACAGCTCTCACATCTGATCTCACTTGAGCACAACAACAAGCTTGGAACATAATGTCACTGAACACTGAGTTTGATCAATGTCTCTCTTTCCGAAGGGGTTGAAATTATCACTGTAAGAATTGGAATGTGAGCCTTTAAATGTTGAAATTGAAGTGTGAAATATTTTCTAAATGCTGATAACATTTTGCTGCAGATCTCATCTCCAGTGAAAATGGTGAAATGTCAGAGGTTGAATGAGGTTTAGCACAGAGAAGCAGCTTAGTCCCGCCTGGCTGAGAGCAGAAGGACCTGACATATAGATGAGACATGATCTCACCAAGTGGGAGATTCTGCATTGATATTAATAATGGAGTATTTTAGGGGCTGTGCAGGAGGCTACACAAGACAAGGGGAGCAAGCAATGCATCCATATTTTATTATCATTCTGCAGACCTGAAGACACAGCTGCTTCCCAGAGACAATATGAAAGCAGCAGCGGTCTCAATTAAAGGCCATGAAGTACAGAGAACGACGGCCTGGATTCTTTTAAAACTGACGTCACACAAACATACATGGCTTTAAGGTGTGATGGAGAAAAGGAGTCACTGAAAAAAGAGCAGACGTTGTTGTTGCTGCATTTGAATTGTGAGGCTGAACTACTGTAACCTGCAGCCTTTACTCAGTTTGTAGAAGACTGAGATTCAAACACAATTTCTATTTAGTATCTAGCAGAACATATGTTGACCTGAAGTCATGTTGTCTGTTCTCTCCACTTTATTTCTGCAGATATGAGTCGTGGTTTCCATCGTCATCGTTCATGCTGTGTGTGTGCTCATCATGAATATTCATGTGTGTGTAGCACAGTTTCAGTGAACGGCCTCTCTGTGGAGTCTCTATAAGACTCGTAGTGATCCATCAACAAGACAAGTGTCATGTTGGAGTCAGTGGCAGAGCACGTATTGTAACGTCTGTAAATGATTCTTTTTCATTCATGGAAGCACAATGTGTCTATCCTACATTATTCTCATCAACCCACTCACATTGGCTGTCATCCAATCATATTCTTTTTTGATTAATGTCAGAAAAAGACGACTGAATGACAACTGACAAAACATGTCAGTATTCATGTGATGTCAGTGGACTTCACACCTTTGTTCTGAGCTCTTCTCTTCACTTTACAGAGATGACTTGGCAGAGGTGCACCTGAAGCCCACAAACCCCTCAAAACTCCTCAGTGTGTGTTGTCTGCTCTGGTTGGTTACACAAACTTCATGATGCACAGCAAAAATACATTTTAAACTAATTATGGCAACAGCTCTAACAAGGCAGGTGATGCTTCCAGCTGTCTTCCACAACTGCTTGTTGTCTGTATGAAGACCTTCCCTTTCAGCTGACTGACTCCCTGCAGACGTCTAACAGGGAAGCTTCAACCTCACACACGTCTGTGCTCTTGTGCACAGGCCTCTTCTTCAGCTTCATGCTCTAGATTTTTCTCTTATCATAATTTGTTCAGATGAACTTATCATCCATGTTTGGATAATGAGCCCCCCTGTCAGTTGGCTCCAGGTCCCCTCCATAAATCAGTCTGTTCTCATGGTAAGGGGAACTCTTGTGAGAGCACGGCTCTGCTTGCCAGGCCTGAACTCCCCGTGCGCTCGTCCTTCAGAGCAGCCAACTGTCTGTCCAGCTGTCACCATGCTTTCATGATCGTCATGCAGTCTGTCGCTGCTTAATACTCAACATTTAGTTATTCAAAGTATCAGGTAAAGAGTAACTAATACTCTGAAAAAGAAACAGAATTTTAAATGGGCAAATTAACAAAGTATAACAAGGTCTTTGTGTATTATTCAACATAATATTAAACAGCAAAGTTCAATATGCAGAGATTAGTGTGTGTGTGTGTGTGTGTGTGTGTGTGTGTGTGTGTGTGTGTGTGTGTGTGTGTGTGTGTGTGTGTATGTGCAGCTGTTGATAACCTGCAGCAGGATCCTTTTAATATCTCCACCACGCTTCATTTGTCCTGTTAATTAACACTTAATCTGCAGACTTAAAGGACGTCAGAACCACATGCAACATTTTCATTGGTCCATTTAAAGGCTCATGTCTGTTCCTAAGACAAACACACTTCGACAAGTGACAAATCAGAAGCTAAAATAAATGAACAAATCAAGATTTCTTTTCAAATTCTAAGCGATACTGACAGTTGGACAAAGCAACATTTAGCAACAACCATAAAACTGAAGTTGTTCATACTCAACTAACTACTGGGTGACAGAAAGTTGACCAATCAATCTCTGCTTGTGATCATTGTGCATATTTACACTGAATGACTTCACAAAGGTCTCTCACAGAGATCGGTACATTTCATGATGTTCCATCATCTCACATCGATCCTGTTATATTCCTGGAAAACATGTTGAAGTCTTTCTTTTCTTCTCTTCTTTGACTCTTTTTTCTGCTCCTCTTCCTCCTCAAAAAAATCACCAGGACTGAGTCTCATTTTTCTTTTGCTTTTAACCAAAGTTTACTTATAAAAGACAATCTGAATGCAGCATAGTGGATGTGACAAATGAGACGGAACTTCAGCAAGACTGAAGAAAGTAATGAAGCCTTGATGCATCTATCTGTCACTGCAGGAGGGAAGAGACAGAGAGGGAAATAAAGACACTAACACTGAGCACAGTTTCCTCCATCCAACTCTCTATCACTATGACGATCACTGCACCTAAAGTCCAAATATAGTGCACTAGAATTAAGACCTAGAATACCTGTCTGTCTTTTCTTCCTTCTTGCGTCTCCTCTCAATGTCTCTTTGTCTGTCTCCTGTCTCCTTTTGTTGTCTCCAGTTTCAACACAACGTTAAACTGAACTCTGCTGAGCAAGCCTTCCTCTGAGACTGCACACACTCTGATCCCAACCACGACACTGACCCCAAACATGCACAACAAGTATTTCATGAGCTTGTTGTGGGACACAGTAGCACAAAGACCAGAGAGAGACACTTCCTGATTCAGTCCATCCATCTGTTCATGCTCTAAAGCTCTATTTCAGGGTTACAGGGGGCTGCAGCCTCTCCCAGAATGCACTGCACACAGAAAGCATGGTACACACTGGTCATGTTCTGATAGCTCAGGCTGAGAAAGTTCCTTCTTTATGTGGAAGAGTGACAGAACACCATTTTTTCTTCCAAACCAGCTCTGAGATGAACAACTACAGGAAATCACACCTGCTGGTTTCATATTTGAGCCAAAGCATTCAGTCAGTGGGGAGAAAGGCGGCTGTTAAAGGGCGACTGGTGAGAAGCTGTGAGAAACCCTGATCACTAATGCAACTGGATTACCTCCTATGTGCCCTGATCTGGCCTTGATTCTAGAGCAGTGAATAACCCTGGTGAAAACCAGAAGAGAGGCTGATGACAGACTGCTATATGAGCAGACTGATAAATACCCTGAATGTTTCTCTCCCTGCCGACGTCTCTCAGCTTCTTCTCTGTGTCTCTGCAGGTTTGCATCACTCCCTTCCAACCTTTACCATTTTTCAAGTCTGTCTTTGAGGGTCGTTTTCCCAGTGACAGAGCTCATTACCACAGCCAAGAGCCACACCAAAGCATTTCACTCAACACATAAAAAGAGAAGCAGAAAATGCAGCACAGTGCATCACACTGTCCACACATGCATGATCACACACTGGAACGAGTGTCAACATAAATGCACTAATGTGCTCATTCCTCTCTGATTGTTTGGAGGGTCTCAGCTATGAGCAGGACAGAAATGTCAGACCAACCAGTTCACACAAGACACACCTTTCACTCCAGAGTGTCTTCAGCAAAGACATTTATGTCAATACGAGCTGCTCTCAGTTTGCATTTGCAAATAGTTTCTAGCCAAAGTTTGGTTCTTGCAAGTCAGCAGCACTCAAGAAACAAACTCATGCAGCCACGTTTGCTTTTCTTTTGCTGAAATGCTGTCATGCTGACTGACAGAACAATGAAACTGTATGCAGCTGTGGCTCAAATCACACTCATTGACCTCCCAAACCTGCTTATCTATCCACCCAGAACACGTCACATTTACAGTATGTCAGTGAAGTTGTGGAGTGGATGATCCACAGAAGCCAAGGACAGCATCAGTTCACTGGCAGATGTGTGGACGCCTGTCTCAGTCTGTGTCATGAGTCAGTGTCTTTATGGCAATGAAACACAGAGAAGCACAAAGAGTTGAGACCTAATGGTCCTCTCAGTTATACTCCATCCAATCAAAGGGTCAACAAAGGCTGTGCAAGCCCAGTTACTGAGATCCAGAGTACAAGGAGCAATTCTCTGATTTGATCTTGAAAAAAACAAGTGGGAGCAGAAATGTGCTCTGATATTGATCAGCAACATTTCTGAGAAACTTACAGACTCATAAAAGGCTCCTTTCACAGTGAACGTGACCTTTTGTTGTCTGGGATCTGTGTGTGTTGAGCTCTCTGACAACACTTCAGCTACGAGCTGCGTTAGAAGAGAAACTTTTGTCCAAATGTTGTTTTCATTTCATCAATTCTCCTTCATATTAATCACCAGATCATATATTTTATTCCCTCACGTTTCCTTTGAATGTGTCCACATATTTAATGCTTAAAATAAACTTCCAGCTCGTTCTGGGTGAACCGACAGTTTACGCCTGGAGTTGGATTGTGTGTGTTTTGGACAGTAAATGTTTTCAGTCTGATCTCACAGACAAACAAAGAAAGTCAGCTCTTCAGAGAAAACTACGATGCTATACAAGAGCTTGTCAGGTGATGTTTTTATTGTAAAGGAGCATGAAGCTCAGCAAAGGAGAGAGATGATCTCTGATGAGTTCAGTTTGCTCTTAAACACAGATGCTGATCCTGTGTTTGTTCCAGCTGTTGATTTCCTCACGAACATGAAAATCTTCTTAATACTCTAACAGCAAATGAAACCTCCCTAAATCTCTGCTGTGTTGTGATTTCCAATGAATCCAAATAACAGTTATTTGTGTGAGCAGGGGATGCAGTTCACACTGTGAATAATAAAATCCAAGTCAATATCATTAGCAGGAGAGGAAAGTAGGACTTTAAATCAGTGGTCGGTCTGTGCTTTGGTTTCAGTTTCAGGTTAGTTGGCTTTATGGAAGTGGAGGAGCTGAGCTGAACCTCCAGAGTCCTCCATCCACCCACTGTGTGTTAACCATCTGCTACAACTGAACACCAGCAGCAGGCCGATCAGAGCGTTAAACAAAACATGACATGGACATTATTGTATGACAAAATCATGTTTCCGAACAATACCGCTGGAAGATTTCAACTCTCAGTGCTGCTTGCTGGTGTTTAGGGTCACCATCTGCAGCTATTAATGAGCTCAGGGTTGAAAACAATGCCAAGTTGATTCATGTTGTGCTCAGAGTGGTCAGCCATGCTAACAATGCTGACAGCAGGGGACACATTAAAGATGAAGAGTTGGTTGGAGCTTTGGAGCTATGAGGCTGTACAGGCTGGATGAAGAGTGTGAGATCAATTTATTATGCTAATTTAGCTGCTGTACTCACACAGCTGAAGCCCGAGTGAGGGGGTGTGATGTGAAATGTGTGTGCGTATCAACAAGCTGTGTGTTCACTGGACTCTGTGTGTAATGGATGTAATGGTTTGGAGTGCAGAAGTGAACAGGTGAGTGTCAGGCTGTGGACTGACTGCTAATATTATTATTACACTATATTTCCTAACTGTCACTCACTGACTGTGTATTAGACAGCTGAATCCCCTCATGGATGAAAGTGTGTGTGAGAGGATCGACAGCACGGAGGCTGCAGAAATGGACTGAGGACAGTCAGGTTATGGACTGACAGCTCGTCTCAAGACCTGTCCAAGAAGAGACGACATCAGTCTACTGAGCTGCACCTGAACGTTTCACGACCCGTGAACCAGACCGACTAATGACCCACAGTCACAGCGAGCAGCAGAAACATGGTCGTCATTCAGCTGATACTGAAGAGTTGCTCTGTTCATGATGTGACACAGTGAATCCATTACTGTGAAACAACAACATCACTGCAGTTAGCAGAGATGCATCATGCTAGCAAATAGCTGCTTTGACCATCATTGACTTTGCTCTAATATCACACTGATGACTTTCACAACACATTAGATAAACTGTGATGAATGTGTCACTGCTGACAGTCAGTCATCAGTGTGGTGCTTTGGTTCAGGGAACAAACCCACAATAATCTCCACTGTTTGACCCCACTGACCTCAAAAAACACTGTTCAAGTCTGAGAGTGAAACTGTAACTTGACTCAGTGAAGGCCACATTAATGATGCCGTCAGTCTAAACAATGTCTCTGTTGGTCATTTCAGTGTTCAACATCCAGACAGAACAATGAGCTGCTCAGTGAAATGTTCAGCTGTTTGTCATCAGTGAAGGTTCACCTTGTGTGAAAGTAAATAAATGACAGTCAGAGAAACGTGTCAGAGGAGACTGAACCATTGTGAGGAACACAAGGTGACACAGTTGTGTTTGACTGATGATGCTCTGCTCTCTGGGAATCTCTGAATGAATGCAAGCAGCAGAGAAGAGATGCTGCCAGAGGCAACGACTCTCCACTACAGCTGTACACAACAAAACACAGCACACACATATCACTGAGACACGACATCAACATGACGCACACAGCGAGGGACGCCATCACAACATAATTACTAATAAAGCAGAATGTGAGGAGGACTGTGAGCTCGAGAGAAAACACAAGCAGAAACTACAGAATGAAGCAGGTAGAAATCTGCAAAACACACACACACACACACACACACACACACACACACACACACACACACACACACACACATACACACGGTGTGCCTGGCAGGATGGATAAAATCATCCAGCAGGTGCTGCAACACTTGAACTGCAGAGCAGATGTCTCACACACACACACACACACACACACACACACACACACACACACACACACACACACACACACACACACACACACACACACACACACACACACACACACAGAAGGCAGTGCTGATGAACATGTGAATAAACTGATGTTGTAATCTTGATGTTGTGTTTCTGTTGATGAAATCATTCTAATAGTGGAACACAGCAGCTTGTTGGACTTAATTTCCCTTTAATTTGCTTTATTTAACGTCTGAAAGCCATAAAAAGTCACAACACTGATCTGATGCTGCAATGACTGGGACAGAGTGTTACTGTGCTCCTCTTCACACACACTCTCCCTGTTTGATGTGAGCAACGCTGCAAAAATGAAAGTGATCAAAGAATCATCTTCTTCATCTTCAACAAGGTTTTCTTCTGGAGACGTTTCAGCGTTAGAATAAAGTCACAGTTAAAACATCAAATATTTGATGAGAAAACAGCTCACACGGCTGCAGCAGCACTGAGTCTCATTAAAGAAGAGAAGCTCCAGTTATGACCACCTGCAGCGGATCAATGCAACAGAAGTGACACCATGTGACGAAGAATCAGAATATTATCAGCTCAGTCATGTCTGATCGTGGAAACACAAAGCTGATAAATCAATGAAGCAAAAATATCTTGTTATTTAGTTCCAGGTCAGTTCTCAGTGATCTGACTCAACACACAAAACAGTCTTCAACAAGCTTTGACACTGACACACACTCTGAATGTAGAGTCTTACTGTCTCTGCTGAGGTCCAGTGTGGAGGTCAGGAGGTGGTGTCCTCATCACTGCGCACGCACGCACGCACGCACGCACGCACGCACGCACACACACACACACACACACACACACACACACACACACACACACACACACACACACACACACACAGAGTGCAGGGTCAAAGTGGCCGCTCTTACCTGAAAGACAGAAAAAGAGGAGAGCAGACTGTGAAGATTTCACTCTCAGGTTTCAGGTGTTCTTTCTCTTCATATCATGTTTCCCACAAAGATCCACCTTCTGTCATTTGTTTGTCAGCCATGAAACACTTTCACTGTGAGCACTTTACATCCAGCTGAACTGTGACTTTAAGGCGCCTCCAGAAAGAACAAATGAAGCTGACCGTTTCAGAGACATGTTTGTCCTCTCAGAGGAGTCCTTGTGAACAGTGATGTGAACACCACATGAGATGAAAATGAGACTCCAACAAATGAGACCATGAAGGCGAAATCAGCCAAGTGTTCCTCTTCTCTGCTGGATTCATGGCTGCATTTCACTTGATAACAGCTTCTCGCTGTTGCTTTGTGTCTCCTTAGTGAGTCCTTCACATCACAGGAGATGATGTGAAATAACACTTCTGGCTTCCTCTGACCAACAATCTGTCTGTTCTCACACATCTGATGGTCTGCAGGCAGAGAATATAAGTAACACTATTTCAGGACATCATCGTAAACTCCAGCTGTGACTCATGAGAGGACAGAGGTGAGGAGGCGTGGAACTCCTCGTGAGTGATGACAGAATGATGGAAAATAAGTCACGTCAGGGTTTCATCTTTCAGTCGATAATATGAGGAGAAACAGCTTCTCTGTGAAGATGAAGCTCTGAGCAGCAAACTAGAATGTGCAAACATCACTGACAGTGAGTCCACACAGTGATGAGGAGCCTCCTGTGGTGACTGTGACGTCCACCTGGCAGGAATCAGGCTCATTCAACGTTTCACCTCTCAAAAACGCTCCTCTACAGGTAGAGAGAGAAGAGGCAGACATGACGCTGATTCACCTCTTGACTGGAAATGTCGCTCCATCACATTTCCAGTGATGACATGAAATGAACAAAATGGGATAAATGCAATAATCTCCAACAGCGGTAATTACTGTTAAAGACTGACTCGTTCATAAATACTGTCAACAGCAGCTCAGCAGCTAGAACTTCTGCAGACGTCAAGCAAACACACACTGATCATCATCACGAACACAACCAAGTGACTAACCAAGAAGCCTGAAGGGAAAAAGCAGCAATTATTCATGACAGCATCAATTATAGAGCTGCTACAAACTCAAATGAAACGGCTGGAAAATGTGTAGATTTTAGAGGAAGAAAACATCCTCAAACTGTGACAGCACACAGCTACACAGGTGAATGAAGAAGAGGTCATTCCCTGGTTTTCACTAAATCCTCCCTGAGGCTGTGTGGCTGCACAGGCTGGATGATGCCTTCAGGCTCCTCTGTTGCTTTTCAGCTGCTGCTTTTCACGAGGAAATGAGAGACAAGACAACAGAGCGTCTGTCTGCTGTCTAACTCTGTCCACCCCCCTTAATCCCCCATTATTTCATCCCTCTGCTTTTAGAATATGTGGGATGTTCAACCCTCCAACCAACCAGTGCAGAGACAACAAGCCCTGCAGACTGGCTGAGACAAAGACATTGTCCCCCTCCCTCTGAGGGTAGAGACAGCATCACATGAGGCTGTTCACCACAGCTGAGCTGCTGTGTGACTCTGAAGTAAAGATGTTTCAAATCAGAGCTTCAGTCTGGTACAAACCAAAGGAATCATACAATAAACCTGATGTTGTGTTCAGAGGCAGTGATGAAGATCAGCGGCTCACAAACCCACACACAGCTTCCAGCCGATGAGTCAGGCAGAATTAACGAACTGACAGCAAGTCAAAACTGGTCCAACTTCAGAGGATGGACTGTCCCTGGTGGACATCATGGATGTGTTCTTCTCTGAGTTTACATGTGGTGCAGAGAGCAGAGAACAGCAGGTCAGGAGAGGTTGAAGAGGTTCAGAAAAAAGAAAGAAGAAAGAAAGAAAAGACAAATGACGGTGAACCAGAGGCAGGATTCTGCTCCAAAGGTTTTTGGCATCAGGAACAAAATATCCTGATAATGTGTCAAAGTACCGTCAACTAAATGCAGTGAGGCGCGTTACACAGACAAAGTCTTTTCTCTGACCCTGCAGGAGTTTATCTACCAGAGCTTAGTCTGATCCCACTGCCAGGAGGCGAGCAGAGGACATGAGCAGTGAAAGTCCAGCAGGACGGACAGACTGCAGGACGCTCAGTTCACCTCCACGGACAGAAAAATGAACAGATCCAAAGCTGAAGTCAACGTTCTGACAGAAAAGACCACAATGAGTCAAGAAACGGCATCACACAGTGAAAGAGAAGAAACACACACACAGAGGACCAACACACACACGGAGACAAACTCAAAGTTTGTGACACTGAACAACAAGAGAGTAAAGTGAGAGTAAAAACATGAAACACAGGCCTCCACACACACTTTGACTCCCACACACAGATTGGAACAAAGCTGTTTATCCACTGCCTTCAGTCAGAGAGCCCATTGACTTCCAGCTAGAAACAGACTGAACGAGTCAACACACAACCATTCCTGTCCTCAGTCTGGATTTATGACCTGAACACTGGAGGACTGTGTCCACACTGCAGGGGGGACATGGACAAACACTGTCTACATGTCAAATTCATGTGTGTCCCAACACGTCAATTTCTACATGATGTGACTGAAACAGGACTGACGTCCTGTCAGAGGAGACGCAGGTGGAACTGGAGATCCAGACTCAGCTGTCTGTCCGGTCCATATGGACGACAGCGTCCTCCAAACAAAATCAGATCTGGCTTGTTTGCAGAGGAAAAAAGGAAGAATTGAGACTATTTGGTTTGATCAGTGCAATGAGTGCAGGCTGTCCGCCTGAATTTGCAGCATTTCTCACTCAGCTTTGTTCTCGATCATGTGACTAATTTATGTGGATACTTCCTTCATCAGCGGCTGGACGTCATGAAATGAACAGGCCTCCAGTTATTATAGTGGCACATATTCAATAACAGCTCAACAGACTGGAAATATACTGCTGGCTTCAGGCCTCTGCTCTCTTTTGTAAACATCTGAATCCACTGATCAGCCAGAGAAATGACAGAATCTTCATTCTGGGAAAGTCACTGAAATGTGGATGAGCAGCATGATGCAGTATCAGAGGTGTTTTCTTCAACAGGATTACCTGTTTGAATGAAGGATTCATAGAAAGCACATGTGTGGATGTATTTAATGGGTGAAGACTTAAACCAAGCAAAAGGCTTTAATCCTGTAATCCCATAATACACTCTCACCTCTGATTGTTATTGGCTCTAAACTGCAGAAACAAACATCTCGTCATTTATTTGCTCAGTGTGACAGAAAGCGAACACTTTCAGCACTCTGCTGTTTGCTGACAAAGACGCTCTGATGACGTGACGTCAGCAAATCAAATGAACTGATTTTTGAGGCAAAAGTAATTCACTGTGCCCTGCAATCGGCTGGCGACCGGTTCAGGGTGTACCCCGCCTCTCGCCCATTGTAGCTGGGATAGGCTCCAGTCCCCCGCAACCCCGAAAGGGATAGGCGGTATAGATAATGGATGGATGGAAGTAATTCACTGTCCACCGTGTGTGCTCCCTAAAATTTAGTGATTTTATGAATTATCTCTGATCCAATAATACTGAGAACTTCTTTTGTTGTTGTTGTTGTTGTTGTTGTTGTTGTTGTTGTTGTTGTTGTTGTTGTTGTTGTTGTTGCTGTTGTGTTCACAGGCAGCAGGGATTTGTTGGAAGCACCTGACAACAACCACAGCTGAAGGGAGGACGCCTCTCCTTCTGCTGTCAGTCCAACTGTCACACATAGTGTCAGGATTCATTTACTGCACCACCGTCTACTCACAGCCTCACTTATTATGGGATGCTTCACCATAACCTGTTTCTGTTTCATTGACAGAAACAAACACTTTACTGCTGCAGGTGTTAAAGGCCATTTTATTAAAATGTGGAGAAAAATGAAACATACTGAGGTCATTAGAGAGCCGCATGTTGGTGACTGAATGGCTGAAAGGCTCCTCTTTCACTGACAGCATCACAGAGAAGCATCAATAAGAGCACAGGACCAATACTGGTATCAGTAAAATCCTGAGTCCATCCCTGTGTAACATCATACACTACATGTATAAAACTACATGTATTCATCCTCAGCCTTTTAGTCCTGGTCCTCTGTTTGGAAGAAATGTCGAATCACAGCATCATCAGTCAAATATTAGAGGGTCAACTGTGTATTGACATCGTTCAGCTCAGGTCAGGTGATGTTCTGTCTCTGGAAACATGCGAACTCACCTGAGGAGTGAGGCACAGACAGACTGGGGGAGCGTCCTCCAGCTGCAGACACAGCGATGTCCAAATGCACACAAGCTTTTGGGTTGATCACAGTGGATATGTGACCACACACAGTCATGAAGAACAGAGCTCTCGTGCTCTTTCACCTGTGCTTTGTTCACCTCTGGTGACAAATCCTTTAACCTAACAAACCTTCAGCAGCACGAGCCTTTCAGCTGCCATCTCTTCCTCTGAAAGAGCTCCAATATACAGCAGCCTTATGGTCCAGGCCATAATAATAATAATACTTATTATTACTATTCATCCAATCGTCGAAAACATCCAGTTTTGGCAGAAAGTGCTTCATCCTCGCTGCTGCACACACACCTGGAGGCATTCAGAACACACACATAATTACAGCCATCAAAGGCTAAATGTACTCTCAGGTCCCATTGGTGCTCCAGGACAGAGTAAAGTGTCTTTGTAAGAAGTTAAAACAACATGAAGCAACACAAACAGAGACCTCACTGTCGACGAACCCCCTTTCTCTTCAGGAGGAAACAAGTTCCATTAAAAGGACAAAAGTGTCCAGATTCTAACTATGAATCTTCCAGAGAGTCCGAGGTGAGGAACTTCACAGGAAAGATGCAGAGGAGATTAAAGGAAACACCAGACTAAATGTTTTGGCACCCAGAGAACATCTCCTGACTGATTCCCACTTTCAGAATAATTAGGTCCATCAGATAAAGTCTGATTTCAGCAAAATCACAACAGGCCTGATGAACAAAGCCAAGACCAAACCACCTTTCATTTCTAACGAGAACTCCTCACGAGCTCACTTTTCTCTTTCAATGAGGCGACTTTGTTTCTGCCAGTAAAAGAGAAGAAAACACCAGCAGAGCCTGAAACTCAGAGACAAACAGTTTATCTCAAAACCACCAGCAGAGACAGAGGAAGAGGAGCGCACACTCTTCAGCTCTGATGCACGATGAATTTCTCTTCCCTGAATCAACCATGAAGTCCTCTGCTGCCAAAGAAAAGACGTCCATGTTTTGCATGTTTCCATGGTCAGAGACTCCCAACTAGGGCTGGGCGATAGAACGATAGCGATATGTCTCGCGATAGACACGTCATCAATATCAATATAAAATGCGTTCGATAAAGCATTCGATAATTTTTTTTTCTTCGTTGGAAGAAACCTGAAGTTGCGAAGCGAGGTTGAACAAAGGCACTCGCTCTCAGGTAACCGAGCAACGTAGGGAGTAATCGCTAATCAGTGAGAGAGACACGCTAACACGCCAATCATGTAACATTATCAAGTTCGGTTGCGCCGTGTCGTTGTCACGTGTTTGTTGCTCCGCGAGGAGCGAGATGAGAAATAGAAAGTGAGCGCTGCAGCGAGCGAAGAAATCGTCGATAGAACAGGGAAAGTCAGCTCAGTATGGAGTTTTTTAGATTTTATAAGTCGGACCGTATTCAGACCAATGTGGTCTGTGACTTATGCAAGACTGTCGTCCCCACCAAGACCGGTAACACCACAAACTTATTTAACCACCTTAGCCGCGCTCACTCTTTGGAGCGCAGCCGTATTCGCCAACGTCCGCCAACCGCAGCACCACCGCACAAGCAGCTGACCACCATGCAGAGGTATCTGCTTCAGTGCCTGATGATAAATCACCTAAAAGCACAAAGACGTAACGGAGGCAGCGGCATATCATATAGCTAAAGACATGCTTCACTGAGCACTGAGGAGAAGCCAGGTTACAAACATCTCTTACATGTACTTTTTTTTTTTTTAAACACACTCGCAATAAAAATATAATAGAATAGTTCATGTATGTTTCGAGTAAGAAGAGTGACTAAAGTTGTTCATATGTCTAGGCTGGTTTTATAGTTCAGTCAGTGTTACTGTGCTGTTTATCATGTTTGTTTGTTTGTTTGTTACAGATGTCAAGTCTACCTCAGTTTCTGCTATGTTTCCAAAACACTGCACATTTTATTCAGCAGAAGGTGAATCAGCTTGTGAACTTCCTGCACTAAACCTGCAGAAAAAAAGTTCTCAGGTTTCTCTGTTTACATTTTTACACTTTTTTTACATTTTTTATTTGAGTGTTTTCCATGGTTGTGTTGACATTTCCTTTCCTTTCTACCTTGATAGCTGAGGGGATTATAATCAGAGGAAGGTTAAATTTAAAATAAAAATGTTTAAATTGAATGTATTTTTCTCCTGGTCCTTATTTTAAATAGGTCATAAAAATATCAATAATTATCGATATCGACCAATATAAAACACTTATATCACAATAGAGTTTTCAGCCATATCGCCCAGCCCTACTGTGAACCCACCAACACTGAATCACCAAAAGATGTCAGAATCACTGAAGCACAACTTTTACAGCAAATGATCTGTTTAAAGCTGCAGCCGGGAGGAAGATGAGGATGTTTTTATCCACTGTGGAGTGAAAGAAACTGGCAAACATGAATATCACTGACAGTCGCTGCTCATGTTGATCTCACTGATGATCACAAACTGTTTCTGTAATGTTCACTTCTTCCAGCATTTTCTCCTCCGTCTCTCTCCTGCTCATTGGTTGCACTTTGAAAAGCCAGCAGCAAACAGGGTCTATGGGTAAACTATGGATCTTTGATTCAACTCTTATCACGTTCCCTCTCTTCTTAACAGCAGATGAGCATAAAAGGACATTATTTACTACTGAGAGAGAAAAACACACAAAGAGAAGCCGAGTGAGTCCAGTCAGCACCTGGACTTCAGGTCTGTCCTGGTCCTGGTGTCTCTGACTCATCAACTAACATGATTTCCTCCTTCATATTAACCCTCTGTCCACTCTGACTGCTGTGTGTCTGTGTGCTTCGTGTGTTTATGTGCTGAGCTCCTGTGCTGGTGTGAAGCTGTGAAAAGCTGCTGAACAACATCAGATTCAAGAGCTTCAGTCTGTTGTTCCAAAAAGCATCCTGGAAAACAAACAATCAGCAAACATGGAGGATCAGGTGAGAGCTTCTCCCAGTAAAAAGGCTCCTGCTCAGCAGCGGACTGATTCACAGAGCAAATCAAAAGACATGAAAACATGAACTGAAATGTCTCAAACCACTGCTGCTGCAAACACACTGTCCAGCTTCTGCTGGATGTGAAGAAGAAAAACCTTTTACAGACACTTTTCAGGCCTACAGGGGCTGAGTGCTCCACGTTTAAAGACATGACAGGGAGGAAAAGCACTTCAGGCTCATTGGACATGAAAATAACCTCAACAGAGAGACTCGCTTCCTGTTCTGAATCCAAACAACTTTCATAAACACACAAACACAAAACTCATGAACAGATGAGTGTGATGTTAATCCAGTGATTTCTATCATTTAAAGGAACATCAGCGAGAGGTGAAGGTCTTTATGTTGGTCTGAAACATCAGTGTTTTCATTTCCACTGAGCACAGAAACGCTTTAACTCCTGAACTGACCAACTGCTCACTGCTGGCTCAAACACTGACCCTGAAGACCTGACAGTGTTTTCTCACCCAAACTGATTTCCTCATGACGTCAAACTGAGCAGCCGATCGATCATTTTACCAAACGTTCACATTTCAGAGCCGCTGGACTTCCAGTGTGGAGAGCATCATCGCTGACATTTAATTACAAAAGCAGACGAGAGAAAAGACGAGAAAACTAAATCTTCCTCATCCTCCATCCACCCTTTCTCCTCTTCATCCTGCTGCCGTCATCTCTCCTGCTCACAAGAGTTGCCTCTTCCTCCTGTTTCACACCACACACTGTTTCCTCCTCCTCCCTTCACTCAAGTGTATCACACACACTCTGTCTCATCCACCTCACACACACTCCTCACTAATAAGAGTCTCTGCCAGCACAAGAGCAGCACCAGAGGAAGACTGACTGATCCAATCTACGATGCAGACATCATGAGTCCAAGAGAAGAGACGTGTGTGAAGACATGAAGGTATTTCAAGCAGGCTGAGAACCAAAAGTGAGATAGAAATGAATTTATCTGACAATTTGCACACACACACACACACACACACACACACACACACACACACACACACACACACTCCATCAGAGAGCTGACAGTGGAACAGCCTCCACATGTTGGTGCTCTCCTCTACTCCTCTGCTGAAGCTGGCAGCTGGACCATCAGCCTCTGAGGCTGCTCTCTTCTCTGTGTCACACACTGCTGCTGGACATGAAGACTGATGTCAGATCAGCTCAGCTCCACTCATCACTAACTTGACTGAGAGCAAACACAGCTCGACTGTAAAGTGTCAGGCTTCTCCATGAGGAGCTCTCTCTGTCATGTCAGCTGTTTTCAGGAAGGGAAGTCACTTCACATACCTTCAGAACTCGAGTCAGCAGCAGACGGACAGAAGCACAATAAACATCCACGGTAGCTGTCAATTCCCTCTCAACTCCGGTGTTTCCTAGTGGAAAACGTCAGGACATGAAATGAAAAGAATGAAACGATCCCTTGCCTTGAAATCCAAAGAGGAAAGCGACGCCGGGGATCCACACGGTGTGTATCCAGAAGGAAAGCATGGTGTCCTTTAACCAGCTGCAAAAGCTCCGCGCTCTTCCCGACGAAGCTCCGTCTCCAGCGGTTAATTTCCAGAAGAGAAAGCGCTGCAAACGAAGCCGAGCGGAGGAAGAAATCCCGGTCTGAACGATGCTGCTCAACACAAGAGCTGGAGACTCTGTCGCTGCTCCATCTGCTGCTTTCACACGGACAATAGCGACCCCTACCGACACTCATCCACAGAGGAGAGTGTGTGAGAGCGGCAGTCCTCTGCGTGTGGATAATATTAGTGCCGCAGTTTCTACTTTTCACACGTAATTAAAACACAAAAAGGTCCTTCTAGTGTTTCTACAGGAGCTGCTTGGTCCCGTATGGACCAATATCTGTTAGAGCTCAGAGTGAAGAGAGTCTAGTTGGTCTCTGCAGAGATCCAGTTATCTGTGTGCAGACACGTGTGGCGTTTCACCCCAAAGAAATCCTCACAGCAGATTTCTTCCGGTTCTCACAGAGACACACAAGCTGCAGCTTTAGTTTTTCTGTTGAACTCCAGCTGCAGTGAGAGCATCTACAGAAGACCAAACTCATGTCACAGAAATATACTTCGACTCAGACCTGATGGTCAGATTTGATCTCCAAATGTGGCAACATTAAAGCTTTAGTCATGATCACGGTCAGAAATATCCTCACATGTTAATATGAGAGCAGTTGATCCTCAGGGAGAAAAACTGATGATTTAATTCTACTAATAAGAAAGTTTGTCCACCAGGTGTTTTCTGTGATGTCACTACATGAAGTGGACTTGACTTGTTTTTGGATCTTTGCCCTCACACAGAAGGAACAAGCTGCTCGGAGCTACATTTACTGTTATATTTGTATTTTATTGTGTTTTCAGTTTTGTTTCCTTTTAGTTTCCATCTGTGTTTCTCTTCCACAAACGAGACCTTATGGCACAGGTGACTGCGTTTGGAGGGTTTATTCACATTCCTCACCTGCTTCACACTGTTCATTTGTATTTCAGGCGCAGAGGAGAAGAATACTGTTTTCATTCTAATATGCCAGCAACAAGAGAAACAAAGCAAAGGTTAGATTGAATCCCACCAAAACAATCTGATGAAAAATATAGTTTACTGTCACAGTCAGTGAAGTGAGACTGTTGGTTCTCAGAGAGAAGTCGGTTTCACGTTGGAGTCATCAGTCAGGTGGATGAAATGTAAATGATTTCTGCAGACACACTGCATGCTGTCACACATGATTCATGACCACATGATCTGTGTGTGTGTGTGTGTGTGTGTGTGTGTGCGTGTGTGTGTGTGTGTGTGTGTGTGTGTGTGTGTGTGTGTGTGTGTGTGTGTGTGTGTGTGTGTGTGTGTGTGTGTGTGTGTTAATAGTTATCTTTACATTTTCCAGGTTCTTCAAAGTCGAGTAACAGAATCATGATGCCAGTCTTCAGTGTGAGTCACATCAGTTAACACACTGTAATCACAGACCATCTCACAGCCCGCTGTGTGAATTATATACACACTGTGAACTCACACACATCATTTAGATTCAGACTGAAAAGTGGGCAGAAAGAAAACAGAATCTGTTTGAATGATGGCTCCATGCAACAAACTGCATGAATATGCAAAGCTTCCAGCAGACGACTGTTTGGAATGAGTCACTGTTTGTGGGCAGATGGTGGAAAATTATTTCACATTAGCTCGTGTCATTAATTTATTTGCAAAATACTAAAATCTTACCAATGTTGGAAGGAGACATTCATTTTACAGCGTGCCGTCCACTCATGTATTATCATACCGAGGCCTGAGTTCAAAGCTGCTGACCTCTAAGTGTCTCCATTCATAATTCATTTGCAGCCCACAGTGTTTCTGTCCTCCAGCAAAGCTTTGGCTGTCAGTGTGAAAGCCTCCAGCGAACGTTGGTGAACGTGCCGCTGCACTGTGAGGAGGAGAGATGACATCATCTCCCACCAGAGACTCTCAGCTGTGATTCTTCTTCCCTGGAGACTCTTGATGAGCAGTCCATGAACAAAACTCTCCCTCCACTCTGCTCCATTTCATCTCACTACAGCTCCTCACAGGCGTCCTGGAGGGGCTGCCAGGGGCTTCTGGACAAAGAGCGTCCATCCATCTCCTGCAAGGAGGTCTGTGGGACTTTTTTCTGATCTTTATTCAAGAGCAAGATCTTTCAGTTTGAGAGCATGGCTTATTGATTTCACATTCAGATTTTGTAAAACGCTGCCCTCACACTCAAAGAGCCCTTCCTTCTGCTTAGATTTGTGCACAGAAACAGGCTGAAGCTGAACCGCAAGAAATCTGTGCAAGCATCTGTGTGCAATCATACAGTTTAAGCAGCAGCAGAGAGAAGTGATAGTGAGGGCAGGGTTTGACAAAATCTGAACGTGGAATCAATAAGTCACGCTCTCAAAATGAAAGACCTCACTCTTGAATAAAGACAGGAAAAAAGCCCCACAGAGGTCAGCAGAGACAAGATTTTCAGGCGGTGTTCAGTTCCTCTTCAAACAGCAGCATCAAACTGGAGTCCAGTGAGTTGATCCGTCCTCCCAGTCAGCACCATGGACAGAGACAGAGCAGCAGCAGAGCTCAGAGCTTGGTTCACTGTGGAGACAGAGCTCTGCAGAGAAGACTGCTGATCTCACTGCATCAATGAACAACGATCAGTGTCAGAGAAAACCTTTTCTTCAGTTTCAAACTGATGGAGACACTGTTGCTCAGTGCATCAGCAGTGATCTGTGTTCCCACATATTTCTGCTCTTCTTTTTCCTGTTTGCTTTCTTAACAAAGTTTGTTCACTTCTCCTGTTTTCTCTGTTCACTCTGTAATGTCCAGTTCTCTGCACTGCAGTCTGCTCACAGCTAAACTCCACTGTTGGCTCTGGGATGCTGGAGACAAATCGATTTCTTCCTCAGTACACATGATCTGTTCCAGCTGCTTCTTCTCACCTGCCAGAGAGGAGCTGCACCAGACACCAGCACCAGCAGCCCGACTCTGACCAGTTACTGTAAGATGGAACAAGTCTGAAAGTGGAAGTTCACTGCTTGACTTTCCATCCATCAAGTATCAGGATGCAGCTCACAACAGATCTGCATTGATCGAACTTCTAAATGTGACCCCACATTACACAGCACTCTCTGCTCTCTGAGCTGTGACCTCCAGAAGTGGATCATTTACAGTAAAGCTGCAGATACTCTGTGGTACTTGTACTCTGATGCTAATGACTCTTGGAGCTCTAGTTTCCTCTGCTGTTGGTCTCTGTCCTGAATAAAGAGCTCCTCTGTCTATTTCTGGTGACTCCATCCCAGTGCTTTCCATCACAGCAGACCCCAGCTGATTACCTGTGGCTCTGCAGAGAGCGTTGATTTATGACTGTTTTTCTCTGATTATACCGGAGCTCTCTGCTGCAGCGCTGCAGCTCTCAGCTGGCACGCAAACGTCTGAAAGATCCCCTAAAGACTTTGGTTTGATAACAGTTTGCCTCTGACACAGAGCCAAATGTCTGAAGAGCAGAGCATCACTTTCTGGTTCAGATCCAGTTTAAAGTGTGTTGGTCTCATTACGAACAGAAGTCGTCTTAAATACTCAGACAGGGAGAAAAGAAGCGAGACAAAAAGAAAATTAAAGAAGAGTTAATAGAAAAGCAGGAATTAAGGAGATTCTCTTTCCACTTCACTGCCTCTCATTACTGTAGTTCTTTGCTGTGAACAGAGAGCCGCCAGCTGCAGTGTCTATTCACAGATGAGTGAGAGGAGGAAGGACGATGATGGACAGCAGCTAAAAAGACAACAATGGGATGTTGTTGGGACTGCTGGTGTCACTGTTCAGCCATCTTGAACCAGAACAACAGATGAAGAAAAACATCCGCTGAGGTGGTGGATCATCAATTCACAGCTGCAATCAGGAATAAATGGAGTCACATAAAAAACAAATGTGTCATTGATTGAAAAGACAAAATCAATATGACTGTACTGTCGACTTGTTCAGCAGAATGTTTTTCTCACTTCACTTAAAAAGTGAAATCACTCTCTGTCATGAACCCAAAATGTTGAATATCATCCATCCATTATCTATACCGCCTATCCCTTTCGGGGTTGCGGGGGGCTGGGGCCTATCCCAGCTACAATGGGCGAGAGGCGGGGTACACCCTGAACCGGTCGCCAGCCGATTGCAGGGCCACATGCAAGGACAAACAAACATTCACACTCACACCTACGGACAATTTAGAGTCATCAATTAACCTAATGAGCATGTTTTTGGTCTGTGGGAGGAAGCCGGAGTGCCCGGAGAGAACCCACGCATGCACAGGAAGAACATGCAAACTTCACACAGAAAGGCCCCGCCTGACCCGGGGATCGAACCGGCAACCTTCTTGCTGTGAGGCACGCGCACTACCTGCTGCACCACCGTGCAGCCCATGTTGAATATCAATGAACAAAAAATGAAAAAATGACAAATAGTTGGAGGACAGATGTCCTGAGTTAAGAGGAGCTTTGTCTTCACACAACAGAAGAAATGTCTTCACGATGGACTGAATCCCGTCCACTGGCCTTCAATGATGCTGCCTTTGGAAAGCTGAAGGTGAAGAAGACCAGAAATCTCTGACGCTGAGTTTCTCTGCTGAACGTCAGCGAGTGTGTTCAGTCTGTGTGTTTGCAGACAACATGCATGTGATGTTTGATTAAACCTGGATGTCGTGTGTGTGGATGTTTGGATCGGCCATATTTCCTGAACTGGCTGAACAGGGAAGCAGAGACCTCGGCTGTCCTCCTGAGGATCGTCTGGTTGAGTCTCTGCAGACTTGTTAGCTCGTTCACTTCCACATCTCCTGTCAGATCAAATCCTCTCGACATCGCCGACCATGTCGAAATGTGTTTTTGATGTGTAACTTTTACACTTTATTTCATTCTGTCAAACGCTGCCATCACCTCAACGAACACCAAGCAGCAACTCTGCAATATATAAACTATGATGAAGATCTAGAAATATATGGGAAGCAGCAGTTTTATTGAACTTGTGTTCTGACATTTTTCATGACAATGCCTGAAATGTGCTGATTCATCATTTTAACACACACCTGCCAGCCAATCAGAAGTGAGTATTTTCTGTCCATGACATCAGCAGTTCCTTCATGAAATCATGACAAACTAAAGTCATTTACAGGCTGACAGAAAACATTGTGCAGGACTCAATCATAGAAATGTGTCACAAGCATCAGTGGGCTACTAGTGGCAGAAATGTAACCATGGAAACATCTGTAGCTCCAGCAGCATCACGTGCTTCACTGCAAACATGAACAAAGACAGAAAGATGAGCAGATAATTGATCATTTTATTGTGAAATGAGGACTTTGTCTGCAGTCTTTGTTCTAATCTTTGTCTTCTGTTAGCGACACATTAACAATGAACAATAAAGCTGACACTGCAGACTGCAGGTTGAAATGACACAAATGAGCTGCTGCTGATTAAACTAATCACAGTCCCACATACAAGGAGGCTGGAAGAAGAAGCTGCAAAAGTCCAGAGCAGAAGCACAGATTTAACTCAAAAACAAACTATAAACCTGCTTCACCTTAATCGTACATTCAGGACAATAGCAGAGGTGGAGGAGGGTGGTGTGAGCAGCACATTATTGTAAAGGTGTTACAGTGTGAAGAGCAGCAGTTTAAGACTCGTTCTCAGCACATTAAGGAAGCAGAGAAGGAGGTAAAGGAGGCGCTGGTGATCATCTGTGTCTTATCATAGCAGCAACCACAGATTTGATTCATGCTAATTACAGGCTAATTGTTCTCACACTGAACTGAACTAACTGCTTCACATCGTTGTCATTAATGTCACTGACCAGCAGAACAGTTTATCCCCTGTGTGCTGCATCACAGGCTGCTGGCCGGCTTTGATAAATCAAGCTTTCCTGCGGCCTGTCGGTAAACATGACATTACAGCCTCAGCTGTTGTTCACTGTTTTGTTAGCAAAGCTAAACTGAAGCAAACTGTGTAAACTGGCAGGAAAAATGTGTGTGTTTCAAACTGAAATGAAGGGCTGTCTCTGTCCAGCAGGTGTCCTTGTCCAACACTGACTGATAATAATGACTCCAGACCTCAGAGAGGTTTCCTGTAACATTCAACATAACAATCAGTCCATCAGTAGAGAACTGAACACACACACACACACACACACACACACACACACACACACACACACACACACACACACACACACACACACACACACACACACACAGGACTGTGAAGGTCATAACACATGAGAGTCTGATCAAAAGTCTGAGAGTCGTACTGAATGTGGACGAAAGGTCAAAGGTGGTCAGTTTACTTCAGTCCAGCCAATCCAGCTGCTGAAAACAGAGCAGGTCTATTCCCAATAAAGTTCATGAAGAGGAACAAGAGTGAAGTGTGGAGGTGGAAAATGGAGAAGATTACTTCCTCGAGAGAGGAGCTGAATGCTTCCCACAGAAAATGAAAGTCAGTGACGAAGAGACTAAAGAGAGGAAGACAGAGTGGGAGGACACAGAGAGAAAAGCAGATTTTAACAAATCTCACTGGAGACTCAGCGCTGACAAAGAAAATGTCTTGAGACTTGTGAGGACGGCGAGTAAGAGCTGAGAGAGAGCGATGGAGAGGAGAAACTTTCAAATCAGTGAGTGAGCATGATTAGTTCAAACTCCCTGATACTCGTCTTCAGTGTTCAGTCAGTGAATGATGAGATTTCCTGACAGTACAGGAGGTGGTCGTCTGGACAGAAACTGTGAAAGTGAAGGCGGTTCTTCATTTTACTCCAGTTATCAGGATTGGATGACTCAGTAACTCGCTCTTTGACTCACTAAGTCCATGCAATAACTCCAACTAAATAACTAACTAAAGCTTGAATGACATCATGAAAATACTTCTTTACATACTGAGAACATTTGATGTCTGATGTCCTGATGTCTCTGTCTCAGCATGTCTGTCTTCCTGCTGCAAACCCAGCAGTGTGTTCATATCTATGATGTCCTGTTGTCCATCCAGGTGATATAACTCACTGCTCCTCTGAACTCACTCTTTTGTCCTCAAATGAACAATCAACCAAATGTCCAACAAATCAAACTCTGTCCTGTCCTTCCCCACACGTCCTCCTTCAAACACTGAGGTCGACTCTCAAGTGATTTATAACACGACCAGTTCAGTCTGAGCTCAATCCAGTTCAAACACAGTCAATAGAAGAAAAAACCCAGACTGACAGAGCGTCTCCTCCTCCTCCTCCTCCTCCTCCTCTCTTTGTCCTCCTCTGTCCTCTCAGCTCTACAGTCAATGGATTGGGTGTTTTCTAGCTTGTGGAACTGAAGCTATTAGAAGTTATTGTACTATTGAAACAGATGACAGCATCTTGTTCTGAACACCACTCACTGACAAATGAGGAGTTTCCTTTCAGCTCTGATGAACTGATCTCAGACCTGCACGAGGACACAATAGGACACAGCTGCAGCAGCACAGAGGAACAAACATCATCAATGGTGATTCATCAGAGTTCATGTAACAGGATCAGTTTGATGTTTTCGTTGTTGAACCAGCAAAGCTAAAGACTAAACTCAGCTCTTCCATCATTTCTTCACAGGAAAAAGATGAAATGAACGTGTGATTCTGACGACTGCAAATGAAAGTCACAGCAGAAAATGAATGGAGGTGTGTACTGAAAATTAAAGAGGATGAACTTTTTTAATTTCTTAATTGGAGGAAACGTCAATCAAACTGTTCAGTGAGGGCAGAGGAAGAGTGAACAAAGGAGCAGGTGGTGGAAGAAAAGAATAGATAAGTGGAGGAGGAGGAGGTCAACATAAAGGTGACAAAATACTGTTTCCAGAAATGCATCAATGAAAACAAGGAGCCAAATCATAAAATCATCTGCATACAGCCTTTAGCAAAAACTGAAATAAAAGATGTCAAGAAATGATGAATGATGTGAATTCCAGATGAGGAAAAATGATCAAATGATCTTTCTCATGATGATCTTCACACCTGGAGGCCTTAAATAAATGTAATAATGACACTTCTGAATGTTTTCAGTAAAAAGGATCAAACTGCTGTGATGGATCCTATTTAAAGCTCTGCAATCAGTCAAAGAAGACAGCAGGACAGAGACAAAGACACGACTGAAGGAGACGTGAAGGTTTGTCCTGGTTTCATGGACAGAAGATGGAGGACAGTCTGTGTGTGGCTGCTCTGTCTGTGGAGTCTGGAGGAGAAGAGACAGACAGAGCTGAGGTCCAACCACTGACAGGACACAAGGATCAAGGACAGGACACTGAGGGGACACACATCGTCCCTCTGGTTTACCAAGAGGACAAACACTGACTTCACAGAGTCACAGAGTTCACATCATATGAGGACGTGGTCTTCATTCAGACTGAGGACTGCAGGGTTCTGCTCTACATTTACAAAGAACTGATTTGTTATATTAGAAGGAAATAAGTCCAAACCAGAAACAGCTCAGTGTGATCACACACAGCACACACTCTGTAGGTTCTCCTGATAGAAGGAAAAGCTCATCTCATTTCTCGTCAGCTCACCACCTGCTGGACGACAGTGTTGATGAGCTCAGCAGACGTGTTGTGATCTTATAGGATCAGACAGGTGTGAGACACACAGGAGACAAACAGCTCTGCTCCAGTGAAGGTAGCTGGACTAGAAACAGTCCACACAGATAGCTGCTGTCTGTCTGTCATGAACACGGACAGACAGACACACAGACGTGCAGGAGCTGCAGGTGCACTCATCGTTCATCTTGTTTGAAAGTTAAACTTTAAATTCATTCTTGATCATAAAAAACATCATGTGAGCACAAAGAATCCCTAAAACTGCTCTGAATGAAATGAGAACAGCTGCAGAGCAAACATGTAAACACATCTGTCTCCATGACAACTGAGCAAAGTCCATCTGCAGATGAAGACCATGTGATTTTTGTGGAAGCTTCAGATAAAGAAGGTAAGTGGACCTTGAGTTGGTGTTGTGTCAGAGTATTACTGCGGTCCTTGTTTCATCACAGTGTTCATTAAAATTCAGGATTCATCCGAATGATTTGTCCTGATGTGCATATAAACACATCAGACATGAAAACATCACCTTTTATTCCACATGTTAAAAACTCAACAGGTGGTTCCTCAGCTGCTTGCTGACTCTTCATTAGAAAGTGTTGGAGGTCAGAGATCTATTTCCTGAAGCTGGAGCTTTGAACAGTCCACATTATGACAAACATTGAGAACAGAAGAAGAAGAGACTCAACAATCTGAGTGTGACTCTTCAAACCTCTCTGAACTGAACAAGCTGAAGCTCTGCTCCACTTCAATGTGCGTCCTTGAAAAAGTTCTGTTTGGAGGTTTGAGTGAATGTCATCTTATTTATTATCGACTGACGGGAACAAAAACACTTCACAGTCATTTCTAGCAGCAGCCAGCAGACACACACTCCTCAGAAGGCCTCTTCACCTCGCTCTGACAAACACATGCAGTCCAGTTCAGCCTCTGTGCAACTCTGAAGAACAATTACTGGAACACTGCTGTGATGGAAGTCGACTCAAACACATTATAAGATCGTGAAAGAGGAGAGACGAAGATCAAACCCCATCAGAGACTTGGAAAGATTTGGACAAGAATATTTTCAAGCTTTTAGTTTTCTTATTTCACTGCACACACACACACACACACACACACACACACACACACACACACACACACACACACACACACACACACACACACACACACACACACACACACACACACACACACACACACACACACACACACAGCTAAAGCATGAAATTGTCTCCTCTGAACACCTCTGTGACAAATCAAACTGTGTCCATCTGGTGTCTCAGTGGAACATCAAGTGCTGAAATGTGGAGGAGGCTGCTGTTGTTGGCACAGTCACAGATGTTACAGGAACAGCAGAGGCTGGATCAGGATTGGTGTGTGTGTGTGTGTGTGTGTGTGTGTGTGTGTGTAATGTAAATACAGTGTTTGTGATCCTTTGTTGCTGCTGTCCTGACAAAACATGCTGGAACACGTTTTATCAGAGTGAACTTCAAACTTTGGTCGTTTCAGTTTTCTGACTTGAAATCCTGGACTGTGTGTTTGCTGCTGGATTGTCTGTGAGACATGACAGTCAGCGTGCTGTTATAAAGTCCAGCTGTACAGTCGTGTGACGCAGTGAAGGAAAGTGATTGAGGTCTGGTGTCACTGCTGCCACTGTACAGGGGAAAGCCCTGTAAGGCTGAATCAGCTCGTCATGGCTGAGCATCAGCATGCAGACTGCAGTGAGCTGAGCTGACGGGATGAGAGGCTCAGCCAATAAAGCCATGTTTGAAAGTGAAGGCTGTGTGTGAACGGGTCCAATATTTTCTGAAAAGGAATCATCTGCAGTGCCCGGTCAGTGTCACCATACATGATATTCTTAAAGGTCTCTGGCAGTGTCAGAATTGGGTGTCAAATAATGAAACGATGATCCATGAAATCACAAATGTTTGATGAAGACTGGTCTTAGATCTTCTCCATGTGGAGAAAAACACACCTTGTTATTGTGAGCTATTTTTGAAAAAGATAGATTAGAAGAGCTGCCATGATGACTGCTTGGCTGCACTCGATGTATTTTTTAAAGTGACACGTCCAACTCGTAAACATGGGAATCTTCCCTGTCTCTCCCATCGATGGATCCCATGTCACATGAACATGGAACAATGAGCACAAGCATTAATGAGCAAACTGATCACACAGTGGATTATGGGACACTGGAGCCTGCAAAGGAAATGTTTGCGTCCTTTAAATTCAGCTCAAGAGAGCTGCATGTCTCAGCTGCCTCTGTAGGAACCTCTGAAATGGGACAGGAAGACAGCAGGTGGAATTAATAACATTAACGATGGCTGCATGTCAGTGGAGCAGGACGATCGTTAGTGTTATTAGTGACACCTGTGTGTTTTTGATCTGACCAGTCAAAATGTGAAAACAGGCCTTCAGGAACATTCACTGACAGCACAGACCACATGACTCACTTCAGGACCAAATCCCAAAATAACAACAATTCAAGCTGCTCACTCAGTGATTCTTCTTGTCTCTGTCTCTCTCTGTGTCCCTCTGTTCATTGTTGTCTTTGTTCAGTGTTTCCTTCTCTGAATCAAGGGTCTAAGGATACAGGGTGTCCACTGCTGTCCATATTTTAATGCCCCCTGCAGGCAAATTGTGACGTCTAATATCAGCCAGTGGAAATAAAATTGGGCTGACTTATTGCCACTGGCTCTGAATAACCACACATATCTCTCTGCAGTTTCAGCCTGAGGGTTTCTGTATGAAATAATGACCATCCAGTATCTACTGCAGTCTGATAACACAAAGCCTCACCTGTCAGCTCCGACACAAGGCCAACACTCTGCTGGTAACAAGGCTAACACAGGTATCTGCTGGCTTCTGCTGGAAGGGGAGCTGAGGAAGCTAACAAGCTAATCCAAACAACAAAGAGTCAACAACAAGATGTCAGTAAATAGTTCAAAGTGCACTCGACTCACAGAGTGATGAAATGGACCCTTGCAGCTCTTTTTACCATCGCAGCAGGAAAAGCACAGCTGTGATTAATGACATCACTAACGAGCGCATCTCATCCAGGTGAGTCAGGTCCTGGGCCCTGCTGCAGTGCTGACTGACACTCAGTGGAACTGAGTCATCATGAACTAAACTAGTGACACCTGTGCTTTTCCTGCTTTGACAGAAGAACGTCTGCTGTGATGACTGAACCATGAAGAAACTTATTTTCTATTCAATCATGGAGGCTGTTACTGGCAGCTATGAGATCATCAAGACAGTGAAGGTGAAAGGACTCTCCTACTGACCTGGAAGAGGGTGAGATGGGACTCATTTAAACCAAACTATTAAACATCTTCTGTAATATACTCTGATAAACTTTGACTCTCCAGCCTTTCCTGTACGTGTAATTATTTAATGTGCAGCCTGTGGTACACATCAGCAGCCTGATCAGTGTTCATTTGATACACACAGCTAACAAGACAGGAAGTGAGCTGCATCCAGTGAAGCACACAGGTGGCCAGCAGCGCTGTGGAGCACACAGCAGAGAGGTGGAAATAATGTCTCAAGCATGAACAAGTCCAGTGGTGGCCACCGTCTCTCTGCTGTGCATCATCACTGTGATGATGATGATGATGCTCAACATGGCTGTCTGGACAAGAGCCCCATTGCATGAAGGAAGAGGAGGAAGAGGAAATGATTAAACCTCGCTGGCATTCAGGATTCATCAATCCTCGACTCGTCCACCAAAACGCACACACAAACACACAAATATATAAGATTTCTCAAAGCACACATACGTAAAAACGCTCAAAAGAAGCTGGTCAAAAGTCGAGTAGAGAAGCAGCGTTTTAAGCTTTCTATTAAATGCTTTCTATTATCATGCAGCAAACTGCAGACACTGGAGCATTAAACAGAAAAGAAGCTTCCTCAGACTTCACTTTAATCCTTGAAACAGGCCTGTGTGAGACGGCCTGAGAGACCTGTTTGGCTCTGAAGCCCTGAGCAGGTCTGAGAGGTGTTGTGGAGCGAGAGCGTTTAGTGCTTTAAAAACAAGGAGCAGAGCCGTGGAGTCAATACTGAAGTCTGATAGAAGCCGATGAACTGATCTGAGAACTGCTGCTCCACAACCTAACCTGAACACACGGGAAATCCTGAAAGGCATTGCAGCCAGAGAGCCTGTGAGACACTTGCTTTCAGCACATTCAGACGACTCTGCTAACGTTCAGCAATAGGACAGACCTGAAGCAAAAGGACAATAACCTGACACATAATCCACACTCTCTCCTCTCATGAACATCCACACTGGAGTTTCTGTGGAAACCACTGCTACCACACGACTGCATGAATATGCAGGAAGTTTCCCAGTCGCTGTGTGTAAATATTGGATTTGTGATCAAGTCCAGAGGCCTTGCTGATCTTGGTGGAACTGAAGTGTAAAAGCTCAGTGAGCAGCTCTAAATACATGTAATCCAACAGAGCCCTGGGGTGGCAGCATTAGAGAGATGAAACAGAGCCTGAATGAAGAGTTTGTACAAGACTGACTTCACTGAATGAAACACTAATGTGTGCACTGACAATGAATTTATTCCTAATTAATACTAAATGACAGAGGAAAGATGCTGTTTGTACAAGCCTGTATGAAGCGTTAGGATTATTCTAATCTCATATTAAATTGATATTTGGGATTTTAGATGTGGCCTCACCGCAGACACACATATTAAAGCTCACAGTAAAGTGACAAATATCAAAGTTTCCCCCAGAGGGAAAGGGGACCTTTTCTTTGCTGCAGAGCTGCTCAGGTCCATTTCTGGGCTCACTGATAATCACTATATCGACCTGACAGGGAAACTGGCAGCAGGTTTTATTCTGTGTGCACATTATTTGAATTCAAAGGAGCTGAAAAAGGTTAACTGCACCTGAACTTTGAACAGTTCTTGTGAAAAACTGGTTTTGCTGCAGAAGGTGACAGATGAATTGTCGTGACAGAAGAAAAATGGAAATATTGCCTGTTCTGACTGCATGAATCAACATTTCACACTCTTTCTCTCTCATCATCTTTCTTCATTTCTTTCCTTTCTGCCTTCTTTTCTCTTGTCTTTTGTTTTTCCTCTCTGTCAGTTTTATCTCACTTGATTTTTCTCCCTCTACCCATCCTCTCTTCCCTTCATGTTTTCTTTTATCAAGTATAAACCACATTTGCACCACATTGTTTGTGCATGTCGAGCATTTTCTCCATTTTCTGTTCAAATCAATCTTCAGTTTGACTGTTTCTTGTTGCTGCTCTTCCATTCATTCAGCTCTTTTCTTCCTCCTACTGTTTCTCTTGTCTGCTCTGGGCGATAAGGAAGGTTCAGCTTCTTTCAGAAGGTTTGAGAGAGAACAGAGTTTGTGTGACGAACACTGTGGTGAACCTGATGAGGATCTGAAAAGGGAAATGTTGCTGTTGTTTCTGCCTCTGGACTGAAAAACGCTGAGGCTGTTAGTCTTTTGCTTTAGTGCAGCAAACAGCAAATCCTCACACCTGCAGATCCTCTGATTTGAGAGAAAGTTGAAGTTTGAAGGAGTCCAGAGTGCAGATCCTGATGGGATCTGGATAAACTCTTATTTCTCTTCAGTGTGTAGAAATGCTGTCATGACGAGTTGTGTCAAATCTTCTGCTATTTTCTCTTTTCTTGTTGATAATGTGAGAAACCTCACGCTGTGATCTGATGTAGTATTTGCTGAAGATGATGATCATTATTCAAAGGTGGTTGAATAATGATAATAATCACGTCAGGAGGGAAACTGTTGAACTGGATCAAATCCTCATTGATCTCCACATGCACATTTCCCTTCACAGCTGTCACCATGTTAATGAGTGGAGTGGGCTGTGGAGCTGTTATCTGAGCGGATCACACTTTTCTTTCTATCACACCCAGAGTATCTGCTGCTCTTTGTCTATTTACCTCTTTTCCCTTGATGTTTGTGTCCAAACAGAAATGCAGCATGAAATTATTCAGAGTGGAGCCGCTGAATCAGTCTGTTTGCCACAATTACTGCCTGAAAGGCTGAAGAGGGAACGACTGAACCTACTCTGAGACCTACACTTGTGGATGAAAACCAACACTGCTTGATGTGCTGATGCAGAGATAAATGTGTTCCTACAGACAAACATCAGCTTTGATAAACATGTTCCTGTATGTGTCTGAGTGCAGAGTGAGGAATCATCAGTGGACCAAAAGAGACACAAGGCCAACAAACCTGCTGCTGCTTTGACTGCTGACATGTGATTCCATTAGATTTGCTGTTTGTGTCTTTTGATCTTGTATCTGAGCTTTGGGACAGATTATGTCTCTTTGCTCCCTCACTGGTCCCATCCTGTCCTCTCTGCTGTGACAGGCTGCTCCTTGTCCTTGGCCGTGGCTTCAGGCTGTTAATGCCAGTCAGCTGCTTCAGTGGTGGGAATCTTTCTGCCAGCCAGCTGGGTAACATCTGGCAACGTAGCTGTGTGTGTGTGTGTGTGTGTGTGTGTGTGTGTGTGTGTGTGTGTGTGTGTGTGTGTGTGTGTGTGTGTGTGTGTGTGTGTGTGTGTGTGTGTGTGTGTGTGTGTGTGTGTGTGTGTGTAACCTTGGCAGTGGCCCACTAAACAGAATCTTGCCAAACAATGAGCAAATCAAGGAGAATACCTGGAAGCACAAAACCTAAATCAGTGTCAACAACACTGATCAACAACAAGATGTTCAGTCACAGATACAGCAGTAACACATTGGACAAACAGAGAGAAAGACACACTGAGGATCATTTAAACTGGAGAGCAAAATAAAACGACCTGCAGTGACACATCTGAGCTTGATGACGTCACAAAAGATGGAGTAAGATCGACTCTGTTTGTTGTTCTGCTCAGTTCTGTGCTTTAAAGGCCTCACACAGTAATCGAGGTGATGTTTTCTCCAGCCAGCATTAGAATTCTGAGTAGAAGGCAAACTCGCTTTTTAACAAATCACTGCAGTGCTGACTGTATTCACATCATGTACAATAATTAACCATCATGGCTGAAAAACAAAGTATTTTTTCAACCATTTATTTGTCATTTGTTTTGGATAGACACCTCATGCAGCTTTGAGAATGATACAAATTGTATTTTTTCTTCAAAATTACTTTTTTCCCCTTTTTATCTGCAACATAATTATTTCCCATTGAGGATCCAGTTTGTTTCCCTCAGTTACAATAAAAAAGACATAAACTTGCTTTTCTCTTGTCTAATTCCTGCTCTGACACAAGATCCAGCAGAACATCATCCACCTGTTCTTTATTCTGCTGATCCTGTTCAGTGTCATGTTGGTCTGGACCCGATCGCAGCTCACTAGAGGACATCAGTTCCGTCGTAATGCTGAGAAAACAGCAGAAAATGAGTGCCAGATGGGTTCACTGATGTTCCTGTTTGCAAAAAGAGCCGTCTGTAAGTAAATACAGGATGCTGTCGACACCTCAAAGACCTGAGCTTCAAAGATGGAGGACAAGATGTCTACAAACACACTGGAGGTGATGGACATTAACACACACACGCAGACGGTCAGGAGTATCTACAGTAACACAGACACACACATTAGCTGTTACAAATATCACACACACACACACATTCATAGGCATTCACAGAAAATATTGGTCAATAAGTGTCTGAAAATAAGAACAAACTGAATCTCCTCCTGACTAAGTTTTCCTCTTCTAGCTGTAAGAAAGGACGAAGGCAATGATGAAAAAATCAATAAATGCATCACATGTGTGATTACTGGGTAAAGAAAACAGCTCCTGATGTTGTGGTTTTCTCTCGCGGCCTCCTGCCTGCTGTGTCTCTCTGAACCTCTCTGAGCATCACATCCACTCCTGCAGCCTCTCCTGACACTGTGGCCAAACCCACAACACAGCCAGCACGACCTGATCATCACAACAGCAGAGCCTGTCCACATGTGTGGCACAGCACCCACAACACCATGCGTGTGTGTGTGTGTGTGCGTGTGTGAGAGAGAGCAAGTGTGGGTGTTGTTGTTTGTGCTCTCAGTATGAGTCTAATTAAAGTTTGATTCAGTGTAGAGTACTACAGCATGATTCAAGAGCTAAACACTGAGCATTATTCACAACCTCTCTGACAGGAGAGAGGCAAGAAAAAAGAGAAACAAACAGTGGAAACATGCAGCGTCAGCCAGAAAAAGCTCCACTGAAAGCTTTCACAAGCTCCTTTTGTTGTTGTGTATTTTCTGCTGAAGCGCTTTGTGTTGTAATCTGTGCAAACATCACAGTAACATTCAGTGTCTTCATCTCCACAAACCTCTGCACCGGCTCAAAGAGGACGAAGAGGTGAACCTCCTCTTCACTTCAACACGAACACACTGATTCACTCGGTCTCCTCGAGGAAGTCCAGGCTGTTTAAATCCACAGTCAAACAGCTTCATTTAACAGCCAATCAGAGCCACAGTAGAAGTGTCTGTAGCTGTTAGTGTGAAGAGTCGTGCAGCACAGCAGCCTGAGCAGCTCACAGGAAATGAAGTGAGGCTGGACTGTTCAGGAGAAATAAGAGCGCCTGCACCACTTCAGCTGTTTGTTCAAGAAGCTTCAACTCCACAAGGAGTTTACAAGAAGGTCAAAGGTCAATCTGGAGGGCAATGACCCTTCAACATGAGAGACTCATGAAACCATTACAGAGCAGCAGAAAGAAGATAGATAGATAGATAGATAGATAGATAGATAGATAGATAGATAGATAGATAGATAGATAGATAGATAGATAGATAGATAGATAGATAGATAGATAGATAGATAGATTCTTATTAAACCAAGACTTCTAAAAATCAGCACATAATATTGACACCAGCAGCTCTTCATAAACAGCTATTATGTCTCACGGTGCCTCCATATTCAATCTGTTCCACTGCTGAAAGAAAATACTCCTTCATTATTTTTTTCAATAACAAGACTGTGAAGCTCAAATCTCAATTTGATCTTTTTCCCCTCTGACATACAAAGTAGGTGTCATTCATTTGTCTTTCTGCTCTCACTTTAATAACCACAGATGGTTTTTACAGTCACAAATGTTTTGAGACCTGTTCTCTGATTTATTTGTTGTTGTTTTTTTGCTCTCAGAGATGCTGTCAGTGTTGAAAAAGCTGAATTTATATTAGATTTTTCAGATACCAACAATAAACAGAAAGAGAAATCACACTCATTGATCATCTTAGAAGGTAGAAATCATGCTGGACAAGCTGCTCATTGTCTCTTCTGTATGTCCTCACTCAGTCTCTGTCCTTCACATTTATCATCCAGCTGTCTGTTGTTCTTGTAAACAACATGACAGCGATGGAGGACGCTCTGTGTGTTCATGCTGAACATCTTTGTCGCTCAAACAGCAGACAGAGTGTTGTTTTTATCTGTGAGTGTGGTGGAGAGGGCATTCCTCTCAAATTAGAGCTGTGTGTGTGTGTGTGTGTGTGTGTGTGTGTGTGTGTGTGTGTGTGTGTGTGTGTGTGTGTGTGTGTGTGTGTGTGTCCTGTTGAGGTCAAGAAGTTATCTGAGCAGTGAAGACCAGAGCTGCTGGTGAAGCCAATAAACTGTCCTTCTGTGTCTCTGTGTTTCCTTGTCAAGTCAAACCTTATTGATCTGATCTGCAGCAGAGACAGACGTCACTCTTTGCCACCAAAGTGCTCAGTAAAGGCTAAAAAGTGTCACATTATCTCCACTGCTGAGGCACTAAAGGCTCCACAACACGAGTAAACAAGCGAGCTGCGACAAAAAGTGTCCATGGTGACACTGATGTCTGAGTCCACAGAGCTGCCATCCTCGAGCTCTCCACTAGATGTCCTCAGTCTTTCTCATCAGTCCTGGCCACCTGACATCTCCTCCCACCTGCACACCTGTTCTCACTTTCCTCATCAGCACTGGTACCAGCCTCTTGTCCCCCAGTCAGTGGGGACGTCCCAACTCTCTCAAACTGCATCCACATTTCCCTCATGTGCATCTTTTCCTGTCAGTCGTCTTTAACAGCTGCAGAGACGTTTGATGAATTTGTGCCTGCACACATGTGCACTGTGTTCACACTAATAAAGACACACAGTTATCAGTGCCAGAGCAGCAGTGTTTCCTCTGTAGCCTGTTACCTGTTGAACAAACACCTGCACATGAACAACAACCTGCACTGTGTATTTATACTGAGTGCTGAGTCGTGCTCAGAGGCACAGGAACCATTTCTACTGGCAGAATATGTTTATATGATTTATTCATTATTCGCATCTGAATTTATTGATATTCTGAATGTGAAATCCTTATTTAATAATCCAGAATATGATAATTGTGTCTTTTACACACTGGAAATCATTTCATTGGCTAAATGTTTGAGGGAAAGTGAAATGATGTAAACCCAGTCAGTCTCACATGTGACTGAATGGAAATGAAGAGAAATGATGGAAAAAGTGTCACTTGCTGACAGACAGACTCTCCTTCTCTCTCTGACTGACACTATTGCTGCTAAATGAATTTCCCATGTTCACTTCCTGCTTTAATGGACCACCTGACTGCTAACGTGAAACATGTGACTGTCATTTAAATCAGGTCTGTCAGACGGAGCTTGACGTCTGTAGTTGGTGAGAAACAGCTTTCAGCATTCAGCTGTTTGTTCATTGAAAGTATTTTGTGTCTCTCTGGCATTCTGAATAAAAAGTGTAGAAAATGTCAAATAAATGTCTGTATTGTTCAGATGTTGTGAGAGAGTGTGTGTATGTGTGTGTGCAGACAGTGGATTAGCATACATTGATATGGACATAATAGTGTGCTCATAAAAATCCCCAATATTTGCTGCAGGGACAGGATTTGCATCCATCTGCAACCAAGAAACTCCTGCAGCTTTCACATGGAAAGTTACCGACTGCATCCAGAATAACAGGACAGCAGAGCCGTGGATATTGTTCTGATCATGAAAACAATGTCAAAGGAAACTGTGAGGCTGATCAACTGTGAACTGATGGAGCAAAACATCAAAAAGCTCTTACATTTCATCCTCAGCTGCACACCGTTCATCTTCTCAGCATTGCATATCTATAGAAATGTCAATAAATTAGAAGGTGTTTGTTTGTTTTCTTCTTCTTTTTTTTACCTTCAGTCAAACAAAAGTTAAGGTCGACTCTTTTCTCTCTTTCAGTGTCTCTCTGTGTCTTTCTCTCTCTGTCCACATGCAGACTCACTGACTGTTTCTGAAGCTCTCATTAAATGTGGAAGTCAATGAAGTGATCAGGACCTTTTGCTGCTGCTCGTCACAGACACAGACACCTGTCAATGGAGGAAACCAATTTCCCAGAGTGCAGCAGATCAGCAATTCAATGTGCTGAGCAAGGCTCTCTGTCTGTGACACTTAAAGAACACACTGATCATTTTCATTTCAGCTTCATGCAAACATTGACCAGGAAGGACCAACAGGAAGAAAGACACATTCCCACAGAAACACCAGGATCGATCCCTCTGTCCATCCGTCTGTCTGCAGTGCTGACATTTGCCCTGAAGGAGACATGAAGTGCATGAAGGATGTTCAGTATTTCATCCTCATGGATCTCCAGACATTTGAGAAACTCTTCTTCACTCTTCTTCGTCTCTCAACTCCCTCACATCAACAGCAGTAACAGTGTGGACTTCTTGACTTTGTCCTTTGACTTTTCATCCACAGTCAGCACACAAAGCTGCTGATAACAATCACATGGAAAAGCAGAAAGACAAGATGTCCCAAAGGTCAGAAGTGAAGGAGGAAAACAACATTTGAAGAGCTCATTCGTGACACTTCACTTCCATTTGAGAGCTTGAAGTTGAAATCAGTGTGTCCCTGCTGCTCCTCCATCATCAGGCTCTTCTATGTTTCAGGAGGCTCAGTGACAGAGCAGCAGAGTCAGTGGGCAGCTGGACTTCTTCTCTCTCTGTAAATACCAGGTCCATATCAGTGAGGCTGTAGGTGAGGCCTGTTGAGCTCAGCACAGCCTGTGTTGAATGAAGCCGCTGTGGAGGCTTTCACACGGAGGCTGACTGGAAGAAGCAGATGAACTAAAGAGCTTGTTCATGTTATTCATGGGCTTCAGTTGGGAGCTGATCCTTTCAGTTTTCACAACCTCTGGCACACAACAAGGATGTGAAGCTGCTCTGTGTTTGTGTCAGTGTCTGTTTATTTCCAATGGGGGGATTTAAGGCTTTATCTCACTTCCTGTATGTCTCCTTTGTTGTCTCTCAAATCCATTGATACTCCAATTTCCAACAAAAGGGAGTGATCTCTGTGATGTCTGTGACTGGATATTTCTAAGCTGCTTCTCACCGCTTGTTTGTGCTCAACATCACTGCCTGGTTTTCTTGAACACAGCCTCCACACTGCAACATGTGCATCCTCTCTCCACCAACAACAAGCACAGATTACACACGAGTGTCAACGTCAGACGGTCGTGGACATCGTGTAACAGCTGAAAGCAAAACATTGAACTCAAACGTTGTTCAGAGTCAAGCAGAGCTGACTTTTCTGTTGACTCACCTGGAAACAGACTGAATGAGGAAACACACAAACATTCCTCTCCTGAAGAAAGAAAAGGACGCACACAGACCGTCATTGCTACCAGGAGATGTTGAACTGACACCTGAAGCTTCTGTCTCAGTGCTGAGTGTCGACGTCTGCAGTGAAATATCAAAGTCAAACTCTCCTGTGTTCTGATATCCAGCTGAACTCACAGTGGGAGGCACAAACGCAGCACAACTACAGCAGAGAGCAAAATGCCAGCTTGTGCCATGTGGAGATCAGTTCATACCCACAGAGGGGGTGCAGACTTGTTAAACAGAGATCACATTTTCCTCTGTTGTTTGAGGAATTCATAAGAAGTCATGCTCACATGGAGCCAGTGGTATTTTTAGAAAGTGTTCCTGCAGACTTGCTCAGCAGATAAAAGTGGAATAGAAAGTTTCAAACATTGTGTTTTACTGTGCAGATAGACGAGGCTGCATGATCCAGAGAAGAGCATCTGCTCAACACTCAAATCCAAAACTCAAGCCGCTGCAGATAACTGGAGATTATTTCTGTCCATTGTGCACTGACACAAATATTTGTAGGAACGTTGAAGCTGAACCTGACCCACAGACAAAAACAAAGCAACAAACCAAAGTCAAACACAGGGAGTCTGACTCAGTCTGACAGGAGACTCACTGGATACAAAGCTTCAGCACAGACATCAGAGATCACATGAACTCACACTGCAGACTCCAGGTCAGCTGTCACACGTTCTCTTGTTTCATTTGATTTTTCTTTCTGGGAGAATTTGGAATTGTTCTGGTTTGAGTTCATCAGTAAAATCTGCATCTCATGTTTGATCTTCAGCTCATGAAGAGAAAGAAAGAAACACAAAATGAAAAGCTGCACAGAAAACAAGTGTGTGTGTGTGTGTGTGTGTGTGTGTGTGTGTGTGTGTGTGTGTGTGTGTGTGTGTGTGTGTGTGTGTAACATGAAAATTAGATTATTTTCCACCCAATTTGCTCCCAAGGCTTTCTCCGTGTGTGTTGTCGGTGTGTTTGACAGGAAAGTGAAGGAGGTGCACTGATACAAACTAATGCAGCTCAGAACAAGCAGCCCTGCAATAAATCCTGCCTGTTGAGCTTTGTCATATTCACTGTGACATGTTTGGATTTGGGTGTCACATGTTGGACTGACAGCTTCAGTGTGTGTCAGGTTTCAAACTGGGATAGAGAGACTTTAGACGAGCTGGTCTCTTCTGGTTCCAGCAGACCTGATGCTGAGTTTGCACTGAAAGTGATTTCCTGATTACATCCAGCTGAGCTGCTGATCGATCGCTGTGTTTCTTTGTTCCCGCTCCATCACCTGCACACCTGTCAGGGTGGAGCTGCTTACAGTCTGAAGAGCTTCATGAATGCTGACATTCAGTTACAAAAGTCAACAGCAGACGAATCGATGAAACCAGAAGTTTTCCCTCTTTATCACTTTCACTGTATCTTCTCTGACTCTGAGTCTTTCTGCAGCTCTCTGCATCCTCGTGTCTCTTCATTCTGCATCTGTTTGACTTGAGGGGCCAAAGAATGGTCATCAATGGTGAGATATTCAGGAAGTAATGAGGGATTACTAACTACTCAGTATGATGCATCACTTCATTTGTGTGGTGACATCAGTTAAAGCTCATCTATGGAATAAGCTATTAATCAATCATGGTTTCTTTAAATGAAGTATTGAACACCTGCTGCAGGTTCATGTTGTCGGCTCTGCATTCACATTCACACAGAGTTCCACTCTTTGATTCAAAGGTCGACCAGACTAAAGGACGAGCGACGACATGCAGCGCAGCAGCACACAGGACATTTTCCAGTCTGAATATAAGAACTACAATCTGCAGAACAAAGGTTACAATCACCATCTCTTCTTCCTCAACAGTTTCTCTACATCAACAGTTGAGACTCACACAGAAAGAAAGAAAGAAAGAAAGAAAGAAAGAAAGAAAGAAAGAAAGAAAGAAAGAAAGAAAGAAAGAAAGAAAGAAAGTTCATCAAAAGTTCAGTTCACAATTCTAATTCACATTTGAAACTTTCTCAAAATCCTGGACCTCTTGCAGCTCCTCGCGGGGACTCCACGACCTCCATGTCTCCTACCAGTCAGTGTGCAGTGAAAACCTCCAAAGGAAAACACTCAGGAGCTTCAGTTCAATGTGTGAGCTGCTATGAGCTGATCCACTGATGCATTAATGATGCAGTATTGAAACAAACTCCTCTGAGTCTCAGCTGGATCCCTCCTCGCTCTCTGCACCACCCATTTGGTATTCAACACACATCCCATAAGTTCATTTGTGACACCACAGCAGGTAATTGGATGACCGGCCTTTCAAGCCTGTTGATTAAATGACTGATTATTGACTGATTACTCCCAATCTCCTGCTGTCATCAGGCACAATTAATAACGTGTGTAATGAAATAATTGAGTGTGTGTGAGTGGGTGGTGATGTCACATCATGATGGTGAATCTCTCAGTCTGATATTTGTTTCATGGTGTGACACTGATCAGCATTAACTCAACATGGTCTGGATTTCCAGTGGTGGAGTCCATTGTCTTCACAGACATTATGACGAACACTACAAATGAAACACAGTGTTTAAACACACACACTGCTGACAGAACACACACTGAAAATAACTGTGCTGTGTGTTATGAGCTGAGACACATCTGGATGCTTCTGGAGCAGAAACATGATTCTACTCATTAAAGTGGAGGTGTAGGTGAGGCTCTCATGTTTAACAGATGAAGACTACAGTGTGTGTCCTATTTCACTCCAACACAGCAGTCAAAACATCTCATTAGTGTTCTGGGACTGTGAACTCATTAATGGAGACGTGAGGAGATTAAGGATCCAAAGAAAACAGAGCTCACTGACACTCAGTCTTCCCCTGACTGTCTCTCTGTCTCTGTGTCTCTCACTGTGAACTCAACAAGCAAACAAATCTCTCATTAAGAAGACAAAGTTTCATTTGTCCTAATTAATTGGATGAATCCTCCAGAAAAGGGCATCAATGCTGCCCTGATGAGCAGTGAAATATCAGACAACAAGCGTCAGTCAGCTTGAGGAGCAGCAGAGCAACATGAAGGAGCTTCATCGTATCAGCTGCAGAGCTCTTTTTTCTCTTCCTGTTTTTCTCTCATGTCACACTCGGCTGATGTTGGCAAGCAGCCAGAGTCAAAGTGTCGACACCCTGACCAAAATCTATCAAGGTGGATGATATTCCAGGAAGTACGCTCATGTAGTAGACAAAGAGACACAACTGTGTGAGCTCTCAGCTCCTTGAGAAGGGCCAGATGAGCTCTGTGAGCGGAGCCATGATGAGACAAGATCTGTGAACATGTGACCTCTGAGACACATGCACAGTATGAAGACAAAGACAGCAGATATATGAAGCTACTGAAGCACACAGTGAGCCAGGTGGAGGTGACACACAGCAGGAAAAGCTTGTGGCATCCTTTTGTAAATGCACTGCTGAGTGCTGCACCGCCAGCCACCATCAGCTGCCAGCTAGAAGATGGAGGACACAACGCTGCTGATGGTGGTGGCATCAGACCAACACTGGTCCACTGATCAGATCTGCCAACTTTCCATCACGGTTTGGCTGCAAATGTAGCTGAGTGGAGGAAGAAATCCCACACTGAACAATCCTGATCAATACTGAAAAAAAGGATATTTATCTATTTATTGGTTGTTTATTGAGAGTTTATCATTTACAAATGAGCCAGTTGTCCATTGGAAACTGTCATTTTGTGTCAGGAGACGAGAGTTCATCTTGGGTACTGACATGTGAGACGAGACAGGTGATCAGGTGATCAATAATCCATGTGAAAGAGAAGGTTTGGACATGGTGAGAGTGAGGATGAGCTGTTTTTACCAAACCTTCAATATTAAAGCAGAAAGTATCAAAGTGAGGATCCAGTCTGTCTCAGGCAGAACGATGAGAAATTCCTGATATTTCTGCTCTTGTTAGTGTTCTGTGATGTGCTCTGACGGCAGTAAAAACTACTTATATTAGTGGTGTATTTCCTCAGTGTAACCAGCTATAAACAGCTTCCTCTTGTTCGTGTCATTCTGATTTTGTGGTGGCGACGCTCGACTCGACGTTGACCAATCAGCTCTCACTTAAGTCTCGTCCAGTTCAGCTGCCAACTGGAGCAGCAGCTCAATAGCAGAGAAGCTGTTTCTGTGAGAAGGCACCAGTGCAGTGTGTCTGTGAGCTGGAATGAAGGTTTACTTGGAAAACTGGAGTTAAATTAAATACAGCAAGACTTGTGCTGCTGGCATATTTTCCATTTCATTCTGTGATCATTTGTTTTCCTCTCAGTTTCCCTCTGTGGGGCTTCAACACATGAGACCTTCAGGCGCAGGTAGACTGTGTGGGAAAGTTCATTGACATTCCCCTCTCCTTTCACACGGCTCACTTGTGTTTTCGACTCAGAGGAGAGGACAGTGTGTTCATTATAATGTGGCAGCAGCAACACAAAGGCAGAAACAACACAAAGCTTCAGTGGAATCACCAAATAAATACGATGACAAAGAAAGTTTGCCGCCAGTCAGAGAAGTGAGACGATGTGATGGAAGTGAGAACTGCACTGACATCCACATTATTCATGATGCTGTACAGTATGTGAGTGTATGTCACCCAGTGTAACACACTGTAACACCATCACACACTGAACATGTGCCTCAGTCGTGGGTGACTCACACGCTGTACACAGCATAAACACACCTGATGTGTTTAGATGCAGATGGAGCAGTACACAGAAAGCTCATTACATCTGCTTTGAATCGAGGCTCCATGAATCAAATTGCATAAATATGCAGACAAATGTTCCACAGATGACTGTTAAGAGGAACTCTGTTGTGGGCAGATGGCAGCTTTAATGTATTGGAAGAAAACAAATTCCCAACATGTTTTTTTTTTTTTTTTTTTTTTAAATTGTGTTTTCTGAAAATCAGACAGTCGACATGAGATTCCTGTGAATGTGCCCTCAAATCTACCATCCACTTCAATCTGTTCCTGTTAACAAGTATAGATTGAAGCAGAACAAACTGATCACTGCAGATGAAGAAACAGCTCGTTAAACTCCCTCATTAGGCAGAAAATTCATCTTGACCTTCCACAGTCTCGTCCACGCGTCTCTCAGACTGAACACAAGGTTCAAAGCTTCTGACCTCTGGCTGTCTTCACTCATAATTCATTTCCAGCCTGCAGAGTTTCTGCTCTCTGACTGAGCTTCTGCTGTCAGTGAGAAAACCTCCAGCTCAGGATGTACAGTCAGATTGTCTTGATATCTGTGTGTTTGTGAGCTGAGCAGCTTTCAAACTCTGTGATTCTCTCAGGAGAACTTCAGAACCTCAGGGCCGACTTGAAGTCGCTGAGAGATTTTTGTCTTCATGCTGTGTTTGCTTGTGAGAGGAGGACCATAAAGTTCTGATCATACAGTGTTTTTACAGTGAGAGCAGCAGAGTTTGAGGCAGGTAACAGCTCACTGTCCATGATGCACTGAGACCCACGAGCATGCTGGGATTGAAATGAACACTTTGCTTATCCCTGGATCAAACCTCAGCCCAACTGCAGACAGAAGAAATGAAGAGAAATCAAAACAACATGAAAACAATGTAACAAAAAACAGTTAAAACAACACGAGTCAGCAAAGGTGAGACACATCTATGATCTCCACCTCTGACCTCCATGAATCTCCATCAGTTTGTCTCTGCAGACTCTCAGCTCGACTTCCCAACAATCCCAAGACAAGACTCGTCCATTCTGCTTCAGATGTCTCATGAAGCTACGAGCCATTAAAGCTGCTGTCACTCTGTTCTGGAGGTGTTTCCAACAGGAAGTGGTCGGACAGCTGCTGCTGAGCTTTTCTATGAGACTGGTTATTCTGAAGAGGAACTGTGACTGACAGAAGGAGAAGAACTGTTTTAGGCTTCAGGAAAACTTGTCTGAAGCTTTGAATCCTCATTCATGTCTTTTCTTCTCTAAATGAAAACACAATGGACATGTTGTCTGTCCATGAACAGCAGGGAGTCTCACTCTGACACAAAGAGTGAAGTGGTGCGTCCTGTGCATACAGACTGTGTGGACGTCTCCAAGCACATCTGCTCTTTGGCTCATGTCATAAGTAATGATGGTCAGTAAATTGACAGACTGAAGTTGGACGGACACAAACTGACCACAGTCCACTGGAAGCAAACTCCAAAGTGCTGCCATGAGTCAGTGATTGAAAACTCTCTGTTCAGTCACTTTTCAGTCACAGCTGTCGCAGCATTTCTGGCCTCTGCTAACAATCTGGGAAAGCTTTGGACAGAAGTACAGATGGTACTCTGAAGTGAAATGTCAGCATCCATCACAGCTGTGATACACACTGCACCGGTGTGATTGTCTGTCAAGGCTTTGAGGTATAAGTTGGCAAGTGTAAAGTGATGTGAAGTGTGAGCCGGCAGTGAGCACTGACTGAGAGGAGCCAACACCATTCCTCAGAGCAAGAGAGAGACTGATGGCCGTCAATCAAACACTCCCCTTTAAAAGGCTCAGCCAGTGCTGAAATGATGTGTTCATGTGTTTATGTGCAAAGTTCCAAAATGAATTAGAAAATAAGAGACTAAAGCAGCAAATAAAATATTCAGCACAGGAAAGACAAAAAGGAAAATAATATCCATCCATCCATTATCTATACCGCCTATCCCTTTCGGGGTTGCGGGGGGCTGGAGCCTATCCCAGCTACAATGGGCGGGAGGCGGGGTACACCCTGAACCGGTCGCCAGCCGATTGCAGGGCCACATGCAAGGACAAACAACCATTCACACTCACACCTACGGACAATTTTAGAGTCATCAATTAACCTAATGAGCATGTTTTTGGTCTGTGGGAGGAAGCCGGAGTACCCGGAGAGAACCCACGCATGCACGGGAAGAACATGCAAACTTCACACAGAAAGGTCCCGCCTGACCCGGGGATCGAACCGGCAACCTTCTGCTGTGAGGCACGCGCACTACCTGCTGTGCCACCGTGCAGCTGGAAAATAATATATTAAAGCAAATAAAAAGGAAATAAAAGTTCAAACAACTGACTAAAGCAGATGATGAAAGGAAAATAATGACGAAAATAAAACACACTGAAAAGGACTGAATGAAAGGCTGGGGATTTCAAAATAAAAGCTGCATGACTGTAGAAGTCCAATCAATCACTTTAAGTTTAAAGCAAATACTGTCACCTTGTGGGCTACAGTGACGTGTTTCTGAATGCTTTTACTTTTCCAGCCACACAGTCTCATCTGGTCATTGGAAATCTGACCATCAACCTTGTGCTCTTCAGCCTGATAATCGAACCTTTAGGCCTCTGACTGTCTCTGCTGAGCTCCAACCAGATGCATCATCAGCTCATTAGTCCATTTTTCATGTAAAACCAGCACCACATTTATTCAGACTGAAAAGATGTCATTTGTTAATGAGAGCAGAGGAGTGGGCAATGAAAGAGCAGGTGGCAGATGAAGAGAAAAAGCAAGTGGGAGAGGAGGAGGCTGAGATCAGGATGTACTGCCATTAATAGATGCTGCTAATGGCAAAAAAAAGTGATTTTGATCAAAATAAAACACAGTTCATTTGAAGAGGAGCCTTCTGCTACTTTCAAAGGAAACCACGTGTGTCCAAACTGGAAATACCTCTGGGCACGACACTGAGTCTGAAGGCTTAATGGAGGTCAAAGCTGATCTCACTGCTGTTATCAGCTGATTTAATGTTCATTTCCTCCATTCTGAACGGTCATCAGCTCACCATCTGCTGGGCTGCAGTGTTGATCGGCTCAGCAGACGTGTTGTGATCTAACAGGATCAGACAGGTGAGGAGACATGCAGGAGAAAAACAGCTCGGCTCCACTCTGCACACACACATGTGAATTATGACTGATGAAAACACTGATAATCCCATTTCATTTCAGGCTCACTGTTTGTTTCTCTGCACCGTTTGACTGTTTTCCTGTTTCAGGTGATTCATCAGTGACACATGAACTGACAGACTGACGAGTGCTGATGGAGGCTGCTTATTATTACTTGTCAGAAAATAAATACAAATGTTTGGAAATGAAAACAGAAACTATGAACATGAATAAAGCTGAGAAACACAAAGACGCTGGAACTTCACAAACAGGAAGTTTGTGCTCCAAAAATATGAACTTCATGCTGCAACAACTGAATGTCAACACAGTCCCTGAACCTCACATGAACATCTGGACATGCGGTCCTCAGTGTTTCTGAGTGTTCAGTCATTATGTGCTTATTGTGGACAGAATAATGCAGCGCTGCTATTTTTAGCTTCCCCGACAGGTTTGATGGTGATCAGAGGTTTTGTTTTGTAATGATGTTTTGTTCCCATGTGGTTGATTTATCTGTGAATAAATAAATGATCTGTCTGTATCTGTGCAGTCATTTCTCCCAGCAGCCTGCAGACAGACACTCATCAAACCTCTCAGTACCGTGCCTCATCAGCACGACTCACCTCAACATGAAATTCAAACTGTTCATCTCTGAGTTGAACTCTGAGCAGCTGAAATCATCACTGTGTTTCTTCCAGAGTTTGTTTTCTCCACTTTGCATCAGCACCAACAGTGAAATGTGTCACAGCAGAGACAGCACTCACAAATACTGAGAGGCGGACACACACACACACACAAAGCTGAGCAGACACACACACACTCTCTCTGTGTCGGTAACCTCCAGATGTGGAGAACCATGAAATCTAATTTCATCGCACTGATGTCTCAGTGCAGAGACACATTTTGTCTCAGTGTTGAACGGTGCAGGAGGCTGCTGTTGGTGGTGGACTCACACATGTCGACAAACAGATATAAACTGGATTTGTGTGTGTTTTCAATCAGCTTTGCTTTGAACGAACCCCTCGGATGAGAGAAAGAGTCTCACACACGTCACAGCAGGACTGATGCATCACAGCACACAGTGCAGACTGTAGACTGAAGGGAGCAGAGGACGGCTGAAGCATCTTATTCTGCTCTCATTCCTTCTTGTTCAAAGATGCTTTGGGGTCCAAACAAGGTTTTCTTGTCTCTACTGGATTTTCCAGCTAAAGCTAAAGCCTGAAATGTATTCTCTGATAATCCTCAATCACACTAAAGTCCATTAATATTGAGTTTATTTTTCCTGTCATGATTAATCAGTCTGATTATTTTTTCTGCAGTTCTTCTTTGAGATCCTCCAGCCTTGAGAATGTGAATAATTCATGATGAATATTAAACAGTAATGAGACTTTAGTGAGCGTTTCATCTCTGTGATATAATCTGGATTAAGAGGAAACTTCAGACCACACAAGGACTGAACTACAGTGAAGCTCCTCATTCAAGTTCATTTATACATTTCACACCATGGAGAGACATTAGAAGCCCAACTGATCTCCATCTTCTGACCAAACCTCTCTGACAGTGACAGAAAGACTGCACTGAAGTTCACAAACAGTAGAAGAAGAAAGTGTGAACAGGAACAGACTCATGGCTGAGTCGACAGATGAAACAATGTGCTGATACAACAAAGGACAATTCATCATTCACAGCACATTAACATCTTCAGAACATGTTGGAGAAATCAGCTCAACTGAAGTCAATGAAAATGGCCTCTGAGCTTAATAATAATGACCAGTGGAAGACGAAGAGCTTGTTGTCATCAGTCCTAGAATATATGTGAAGTGTCAGGCTGTCTTTGTCATGGACGCAGGCGGAGGGGGAGTTCAGCTGCTCTGTTCATCAGCATTGAGCTGGATCCACCTGCACACATCATATGATCACTAACAGAAGTCTGGAAGTCAGAGTGACATTAAATCACTGAGCAGTTTGTTTGAATGAGGAAGAAAAGCTCCACTGATTACCGTGGCAACAAGTGATTATTCCAGCACGTGTGAGACTGAAACCCTCAAATGAAGTGAGATTAAATGTCAGATGTCTGATGCAGTCTGGATGCCTCGTCCTCTCTGGTGGAACTGAAGTGGAATTATTCATTTAAAGCAGCTCTAAATACATCAAATCCAGCTGAGCCCTGGAGAGGCAAAAGATGAAGCTGACCACCACAGAAGAAGACAAACGAGGTTAAAAAATAATGTTGTTTTCTCTCTACAGGCCCATCCTGATTCCTTCTCTCTTTTGTTTCTTTCCTTTCTTCACATTTTCTTTTGTCTGTCTTTATCTTTCTGTCCCTCTCCAGTCTCTCCACCTCTCCCTCTCCGATCATCTCTTTAAAATTCTTAAACCACAGTTTCCACAGCTCTGTTTATTCAGGAGGACCGTTTCGTCTCCAGATGCCAAGCTTTTCTTCAAATCCATTTCAACACCGTCCTCATCCTTTATGCATGTCGGCTTCCATTCATTCTGCTCTTTTCTTCCTCCAACTTACTGTCTGACTGATAAGGAAAATAGATTCAGCTCCTTTGACAAAGTTAGAGAGAGAACAGAGTTTCTGTGTCTAAAACTGCTGAATTTGATCAGTTTTTGGAAAAGAATCATTGTTCTTGTAACTCGTGACTGAAAGATGACAAAGGAGGGATTTTTGGGATCGTTATGACAGTGAGTCCACATCTGCAGGACTGAAGTTTTCTGTTGTTATGTGACAAAAGTCAACGTCTCTATTAAAATGCAAATAAATAATTAACATTTCTATCTGTCATGAATACATATGATGTCATAACAGCTTCAGTATATGTATAATGATGAGGTTCACTGAGATCTCAGCCTGTTCAGATCTGACTGCAGCAAAGCAGCAGAGTTTCATCTGCTGCCTCCCCTCCACGTCCCATTGGCTGTAGCTCACAGCTGTTTAGTGTCAGAGCTGCTGAATCACTTCAGTTAACAAGTGGAGAGTTTGTGAGGCAGCGTGCGCTGGACTGGACACACAATCTGGCAGACATAGACCTCCACATAGCTTTAAGTCTGATGTCTGACTGCAGAGCAAGTCTCCTTACAATCATCCAAAGAGTCAACACGACACAATAAGCATTCAGTCTGTTTTACAACATTGAATTAAAGTAGATCCAATGTTGCTGTTTTCACACTGATTGACAGAAAAAGATGATTTCATGTCAAAGTAAAAACAGATCTCTAGAAAGTGTCTGAGTTACTTTCAGATATAAATATGAAATAGGTGTTTGCATCAGTATTCAGCCCCTGCAGTCAGACTGAATCATTACCAGTGCTGCCATTTGGTTTTAAAAGTCACACAATCAGTTCAATGGAGATCATCTGTGTGAAGTCAAGAGGTTTCAGTTGATTATAGGGAGCAGAGCAGAGGATCTGTTTTCATCCAGGTGCTGCCAATGTCAGCAGTGCAGATCAGAAGGTAGAGTTTGATTTCAGCTTGAAATCATATTTGCTTTTCTGACTGCTGACACCTGGTGTCACACATGCAAGTAAACGCAGCATTTCTGTGGCTTCCTGTGGTGGACTTTGGCCTGTTTCTCTGATTGGATGGTACTAAGCTTCATTAAATCTTCTGACCATGCAGGGGTCAACAGCAGTCATGGACACTCTTTGAACTGTAAAATACTTTGTAATCCAGTTCATCCATCTCATTAGGTGTGACTCTGCTGCAGGTTAATATGATCCCTCCCTTCTGAGGAGACAGAGAGGCACCGATTGGGACATGAGAGCAGAATAGTTCTTTTCACAAGTTTACATTGAAGCCAAAAGTAACTGACCTTTGGCACTTTGTATGGAACAAGACATTTCTTCTTCCTGTCAAACTGTTTGTCAGCTGTTCTGTTCTCACACTGTCTTCAGCTGTCAGCTTTACTGAGCAGATAAACCAGAGCCACAGCAGAGCTGTCTGTCTCACTGAGTCTGAAAGAGTCCTACAGCACAGCAGCCTGAGGAGCTCAGAGCAAATGAAGCCAGTTTGTTGAGGATGATGTAGCTCCTGAGTTTCTAATAAGGTCAAAGGTCATTCTGGAGGGAAATGACTCCTCCATTTGGGAGACTCAAACAATCAGAGCTGTGCTGAGGAAAGATGTTCACTCAACAGATCGTTACTTTGGCTGAGAGGAAAGAGAGACAGCGGCAGTGAGATCACAGCATGAAATGTGTTGGATATAAAGCAACAAAATGTGTCAAACATGAGCCGAGTTTCCATCTGATCCAATTTGAAGAGAGCTTTAGAAACGTCACTAAAAAGAAGAAAATGTGAATTATGAGCATTTCCATGAACTGGTTTCGAGCAAACAGTAGTAATAGTTAGTGAGGAATCAGAACATGAAGTAGTTTGTACTCACACAGAAACATTCAAGCAGCTTCCTCATGAACAAAATGTATTCCTGTTATTATTCCTGAATTTCTCTCCTTCCCCTCCAGAGAGGAAAGAATCCTTCGTTACACTTCAGCAAACTGAGCTGGAGGAGCTCAAGCTTTGAATTTTCTGTCTCAACAGCACAGAACACGACATCAGCACCTTTTAATCAGAACTAACAACCAGCTCCAGTTTCAGCAGCGAGAAACAACCAACACTGACATGATGAAGCACAGACAGCACCTTCACTTCAGGAAGATTATAGTGAATGAATTGTGTTTTAATTGTGTCTTTTCAGATCAGAGCTTTAATGACTGTGTCTTTGTCTTCTTATCAGCAGATTATGACAGCAGCAAAGACACAGATTGGCCACAAATGTCTTGATGTCACCAGAAACTCCTGCATTCATCTGCTGCCAAAAGGAGTCTTTCCACTGTCAGAGTGACAAACTGACTGTCGTTGTTCAACATACACTGAGAGAAGCAGGATGTGAAAATCATTTGCGTGGATAATCTGCCCTGTCACACTCACCTGCTCCAACAGTCTAATCCAGCTCAGTGTTTCTGCAGCAGGTATGTGGAACATATTCCAGCTGATAGGTGACAGCAAAGACAGAGCTGTTCAACCTGCTGAACTGTGACAGAGAACTGAACTGACCCTCATATTTCAGCCCTTTTCCTCAGCCTCTATCCATTTAGTAATGGCTTCCAGTAGAAATAAACTGCTCCTCTGCGTTGGCATCAGTATTAAACACACATTCCAGTCTACAGTACACACACAGCTCATGCTTTGGCCTTTCTAAATGGACATGTTGGCCTGCAGTGGTGGTCCTGCTGCTGTCTCCCTCCACTGCTCTCTGACACTTGACTGAACTCTCCTTCTTCTCTCTCTGCAGGTTTGAAGCTGCAGAGCAGCTTTTTAAAGTGTTGCTTTGTTTCTTATCTGCCTCACATCCTGCAGCAGGAGTCACACTGCATTTGTCACATCTGATGACACTTCACACGTCCACAGAAACCTGACAAATGAATGATGCTGATGCTGATATTGATAACTTTCTCTTCAGCTTAAAGGGTTGACATTTAAGAGGAAAAGCTTCAGGATCAGAATCTGACTGTCAGACTTTAAAAGATGAAAGTGTGACAGATGTGTTGAAATACAGTGATGATGATGAAAATGGATGGATTTCAGGTGAGACGTCGTCTCCAAAGAAAAAGAGAAAATATCAGAGGTTGAATGAGGTTTAGCTGAATCCCACATGACTGAGAGCCGAGCGTCCTGGAATATGGACGAGTCCTGATCTTTCCTGCTGGGAGATTCTATGATACTCACAATTATTTATCTCAGTTTCCAGTCAGCACTGAGTGGTATGAACTCAGGAAATCAGATCAGTTTAAAACAGGATGTTTGAGGGGCTGTGGTTTATCTGAAGGTGTCCACTGGATGGATAATATCTAATCAAACATCAAAGTCTTTAATTACTTTCATCATGTACAGAAAACATTGACTTTATGTATTCAGTCCTAATTATCTTCATGTTATTAAAGCATATTTGAGTTGTGTTTATTTGGTCCATCACAGTTTGTCTCACTGCTTATTTGTGGCAGCAACAACTGATCTGTGATCTGATCTCAAGGCTGATGTGGCTCTGCATAAACTAACATGTCTTTTCTTAGTGCAACAGCACTGACAGTTCCTCTTTTCCTGACTGGACCATGTTTACATGCAGCTCCACTTTGTTGCACCTGTCCTCCCAACCTTGGAAATAATTTGTTTCTCTTCTTGTGACCCTGAAGAATCCATAACTGATCTTCATTCAGGTTAATGAAACTATTTGTTGGACATGGAGCAGCTTTAAGGAAGCACTCAGCAGAGAGAAACTCAGGAACAACACATGACACTGATGCATCTGCCTGAAAATGAAAGGTTTGTTTTTTGTGTCTGTGTGTATTTATTGTTGTCCTGTCAGGCCTTGTTGGAAGAGTTACTTGTGCAAAATATTCGATTTATTAAAGTAAAGTGAGATCTTAAACTCATTATGGATGGAAAAATGAACACTTTGTTTGTGATTTGATTCAAATGAATATTCATGGAGGCACATTGACATTTGGTGGCACACTGGCTGTGTTTAGTGGAGGTGGTGACACCTGGAGGAGGAGATTCTTCTAATCTCTCTGACACACTTCATTTGGCCTCTAATTAACACTGAATCCAAAGGCCAAAAGGACCTCAAAGCAAATGAAGCATTCAGTGCGGCTCATTTAAAGTTCTCTCTGGGAAGACAACAGTGCATGACATTAAAGCCATTACGTGTTCAATAGTGACCTCAGCTCATCATTCTCAAACACATTCAGATTGCATTTCTAACGGCTTCAGACATCAGAGCTTTCTGAAGTGTTCATGTGTTTATTTCTGCGTCTGTCTGCATCAGTGTGATTCAACAGAAAATGTGCAGGACTCTCTGCGGTCATCATCATCTCAACATGCTGTGAGGTAACATCACTGTTCAAAAGTCCTGTCAGACTCTGTGCTGCACTATGGAAATGTAAAAACCCTCAATTCTTGCTGTGAACAAAGAGAAAAACAACACTAACTCCCATCTGCTGCTCATCACATTTAACCATCACACAGTAAAAAAGGCTTCACCAAAGTCATCAAAGTTCATTATCTACACATTTCTGCTTTCTGCTTCCTCTCAGCCCGACAAAAAGCTGTTCCCTGCCAAAGTCTGTCTGCAGCCAGAGTGTGTGTGACTCTCAGGGAGCTGTCAGTCTGCAGGGAGTTAAGGCCAGCTCTTCTCTCTGCTCTGCTGCAAACAGCCACACTGTTTCCTGACGCCTGTGAGAGGACCAGCTGCTCCTGTTTACATGATGGCTACAAGCGCCTTCCTACCACCCACCTGAACAGCAGGCTGCGCTGGTGAGGAATAAATGTCAGTATGTGTGTAACTGTCAGCGTCTTCAGCTGGACAAAACGCTATCGTTCAGTCACCACGTGAGCCAAGAACTACTGGTATGTGGCAAAGGTTCAAATGAGTATTTTATGTGAAAGGAATACTGTCGAAGTCTGATGAACAGGGACGTCATTGGCCGTGGAAGGTGGAATCAACAATGTACGAGGAAAGTTTTTAGATTTTAGGCTCAAACAATAAATACAACTGCCTTCAGCAACTAAAGCGCAGCGTTCTGTTATTAAATGAGCATCTCAGACCTGTCAGTGCCTGTGCCTCGATCAAAGAAGGACAAAAAAAGCCTCCACACACATTAAGCTCTGTGATCGTGTTGGATTGGTGTGTTTGATGGTTCAAACAGTGTGAGGCTGCAGAACGATAATCATAAAGGTGTGTTTCACTGAGGAGACTGACATAAAGACCAGGGGGAGGATGTCATCTTGTACCATTTCATGGAGTAATTGCTCCATCAATCACAGAGCAGCAGAGAGAACAGCTGTGAAGACGCTGGACTCCATTTCAACCAGACAAAGTCATGTTGGCTCAAACACCGCAGGAGTTTTCAGGATGTCGAGCGGTTGTGTGTCTGTGCTGAAGATATTCGTTACTCTTTATGTCGCTGAGACTCGACCACCAAAAGTCTCCTCCATGATGTTCAGACACAGTCTGTCAGCAGGCCAGTTAAGGAGGGAGAGGAGGAATCTCACTGATTGTGTTTTCACAAACTTCTATTTTCTCTCTCCGTCTCTCTCAGTGATAGATTGATGTATCAGGGCTTCATTACTTTCAGTCCTGCTGCAGTTCCATCTCATTTGTCACTCCCATTATGCTGCATTCAGATTGTCTTTGAGAAGCAAACTTTGGTTAAAGGTAAAATAAAAAATGAGTCTTGGTCCTGGTAATTAGTTTGAGGAGGAGGAGCAGTGAGTGAGATAAAATGCTTGAGGCAAAGAGGAAAGAAAATGAAGAAAAACTAAAGTCTGAAGTCCGGCTGAAATATCGTGAACGGCTGAAACGATTACTCAAAGAATTCAAGTGCACAGATAATAATCAGTGTTGCTTCAAGAGCTGACGTATGCATTGACCACACAAGCTGAGAGTGGAGGAAAGAGAAAAGAGAAGAGGAAGAAGAGACGACAGACAATAAAAAGACGAAATGATCAGAGTTTCAATTTGAAGGCAAACACGTTGCTGGGCCACAATAAATGAACTCAATGACAAAAATAAATATGAAATAAACAAACAGTTTTCAGGGCCAAATGTCTGGCACCATAGTGATGCTCTGAGATGACTCTCAGGATGAAGTGCTGCTGCCTAAAGTGGTGTGAATGCACAGTGTGTGTCAGTGTTCATTAACATCTCCAGAAATCAGAGGTTTGATGTTTGGATCCACACATTCCTCAGGTGAATAAACCCTTCCTGACTAAACGTGGATCCTTCAGAATAAAACATGCTTCCTGTTCTTCTCTTGCAGTAATTGTGTTTTTCTCACCATGTGACAGCGCTGATAATCACACCTTCAAGCAGCCACAGAAGAAGGAATCAGTGAAATCACCTGCTGTGGTCTGCAGCTGGAAGAAAAACGTGTTCTGAGATACCTGACACATGGTTTGACAGCCCTGATCTGTCACAAGCTCACAAAAAGGTGCAACATGCTCATCTTTAAGAAGGTAAAGCCACAATACAGCAAACTAAACCTGCAGGTCCATAAAGAAACAGCTGAGCCCGTTTCCAAGCTCTCTGTTCACACAGATCATGTTCAGAAAGACAAAGACAAAACTGAACTAGACTCCATGGAAGCAGTTATTAATGTTGGCTAATAATTAGTGTCTGGCTCCAGAGCATCAGTCAGAACTCACAGATCCATGCAAGAACAAAAAGCAGCAGAGATCCCAGTTTTTATCAGTTTGAACAACTCAAACATCTCAGAGACTCAAAATGTCCTCATGCAGCTGGTCCTGATGGCAAATACCACCAACAACAAACAACCTACATCAGCCACTGCAACATCAACACAAGGACACATCAACATGCAGTGCTCACTGGCACCAGAAGCAGAGATTTAGTAGTTCAGTATGTGTCTGTATGACAGAAGTTAAAGAGCAGAATCACACACACACACACACACACACACACACACACACACACACACACACACACACACACACACACACACACACACACACACACACGAAGCTAACATGATAAGTGGGTGCAGTCTAATTCCTGAAAAAGACAATCAACAGAGCACATGCTGTGTTGGACTGCAGATAGTGAAGTATATTTATATCATTCATGGCATGTCGTCTGTGAGGAGCACTCGCAGAGCCACCCATCGTCCAGTCTAATGTCTCAATGCATCAGCGGTCTCTCAGAACCACAGGACATTTCCAAACAGACTGCTGCCTCACAGACACTCACAGCTCCAGCATGTGTGTCCATACGAGCAACAGACTGAGTCTGTTTCACTGCTGAGTGTCACAACTGTGAAGCAGCAACAGGCAGAGAGCTGGACGAGATACTGCAGACACAAACAAAACACAAGACAGCAGGAAACCAAAGAAGATCTCAGACTAAAGAGACAGCAGCTCTGCCTCAACCAGGTTTCTGCTGTTGAACACAGAGCCACAGCAAGAGGAGCAGAAGGACTCTGAACAGTTACATCAACCTGTTCATCAGAGTTTCATTAGAGAGCAATCAGTGGAGCATCATCTCCTTCTAAAGCTTCTTTCTCATTGGACGACAACAGGAAGTAGTTGTGATGAACAAAAGTAACATCTGCTCAGAGGCAGGAATGAGGGAAGATACATGAAAGAACAGACACAGTGAGGGAGAGATTCAGATTCTGTTCAGAGAGTTTCTGACAAGACACGAAATTCATGGAATCACATCAGCTGATCATCAGCTGATGATCAGCTGATCCAAAACAATCACACTACAGAAATATGTTCTTACTGTCAGTTCTGAGGATGACGATAAAGCAGGAGGTCGAGTCTTTTTCATCTAGCCAGCAGAAGACAGACACACACACACACACACACACACACACACACACACACACACACACACACACACAGTCGTCTTACCTAGAAGAGAGAGCAGACAGAAGACAGACTGTAAAATCTTTTCTCTTCTCCATCATCAACAGTGTAATTGTCTCTCTGAGGACAGTCAGAGCTTCACAAACTCTCATGTGTGGAAGAATTGGTCACAATGTCCTGATGATCTGGAAAATACCAGACAGGAAACTTCAATCAGCCTCTTGGAGAGTAAAGGCCGTGATAATCTGAGCGTGGACAGTAAAGTGATGGACCTGCTCCCTAACAGAGAGACACCTGCAGCCCATCTGTCCCCACAACAACCAAACAGCTTTTATTCTGCTGCCTCAGTGGACAAATCCAGTCAGAGGAGAGGAAGTTCACAGGAGAGACGGCAGAGAACATTCAAGGAAACACCAGACTAAGAGCTTCAGCGCCTCTTCAGGCAGATATTCTCCATCCTGACTAATTCCCACATCTTCACTATGATTCTGGTTCAGGCCTCATGAAATATGATCTGCTCTCCACTGCCAACACCAACACATGTTGGAGAATTCCCTCTGAGAAAAGAAATCTGCCAGAGGTTATTTCTCTGAAATCTGACCTCAAAGTCTTTGATAATCACACAAAATGCATCTTTACAGAAAGAAAGCTAGAAATGTTCCAATGAACTGAAGCACAACCTTTCAGGCACTTTACATTTTAAAGCTGCTGTTATCAGAACTATGAAAAGTCCAGTTTGTCCTCAACCTCGGGATGTACGAGCCAAAACACTGAACTCATTATATCTTCCTGCAGCTCGTCACCTTCAAAGGACCACACAGTGGGAATACATGCTGACCTCTGAGACAAACTAATGCTGCTTTACTTTTCCTCTGTGGAGTCTTTGTATGCTGACACTCAGCCAGCTCCAGTCTGACAGAAGAAACATGGAACAAAGTCACATGTTAGAGGAAGAAATGACTTCCTGATTTGTTTTACTGCAGTAACTCCAGTACAAACATGTTTTCTGAGAGTCGTTGTTCATGGTGACAAATTGATTCACGTGTCATGAGGGAGTTTTTCTAATTCATTTCCTCCACTTAGTTCTCTCTCATGAAGCGTCTCTGTCAAACGCAGCAGCAATGATAAATGATCAGCAGCCTTGTTAGAGGAAGACAGAAGAGGTGGAACAGCTACCTGTGATTGTAATGATGCTCAGAGGATGAAGAGCACTGACAGACTGAAGAAGAATGAGAGCAGATTGTTCACTTCAATGAGAAGCAGAAAGAGCAGAGTGAAGCTGAATCAACAGACTGAAGCAGATGCTGCTTCTCACACAGACTGATTCACACAGATGTTCACTAAGAGGCAGAAATGATGCTTTTACTTTGAGGGAAAGACAGTGGGACACTTCCATGTCGTTACATGGACCCTGTTGTCTTGTCTTGACTTTCCAGTCAAGAGTCCAGAGCTTCTCTATAGCTGATAAACTGCTCACTACAGGAGGGACCCTGAAAACCTGACGGCCCTTCATTCAGTCCAATCTGACCAACTGCTGAGAAGAAACAGAAACAGAAACACATTCTGCTTCTAGTTCTGGTTTGAATCCTGGTTCAGTGCAACAAACTGCACTGATGTGCAGAGCTTCACACACACAACTGTTAGTAATGAGTGCAGATGGCAGCTTTTATCTGCTGTGGGAAACATTTTACAAAACATAAAGCAAAAATCACATGATGCAAAGCATCATGGGAAATGTACGAGTCCAGCTGAGTCTGTAATTACAGACATTATCTCTGAGTTTTACAATGCTGCAATCAAAGACGGGTCACTGCAGGTAAGAGCAAACCCACCTCATTATATTTCCTCTTCAGAGACTTTTACACTGTTCAGTCCACACACACTAATTCTATGATGTGACCGCAGAGAGACTGTGGTCACACTGTGAACAAGAGACAGATCCTGGAGCTGCTCTGTGGACAGAGAATGATGGACAACAGGACACTGTGACAGCAGCTGGTTTTACTGTGAGATGGGAACATTTTCTGATTCACAGCTGTGAGCCTGCAGACCTGCACATGAGACTCTTTTGGGTGGAATATCTCAATGTGTCACTTGATGACATCATCAACCTGAAGTCTTGGTGCTCTGAAAATATTTGTACTAATATTGATTTTACAGTCTAAACTCACTGCAGCAGCACAGAGGAGGATTTTCCCTCAACGACAAAGTCGTGAACCTCGAGCTGCTTTGATCTGGATTGATGAGAAATGTCCCGCCTTCAGCATTTCAGTATTCACAAGGAAAACTGGATGTGAGTGTGAAACAAATGTCAGGGGTCTGCAGGGGACTCAGTGCTTTAAACAGGCATGGTTCAGCCCGGGCAGGGGTCCTCTGTGCTGTGACTGACAGAGGGAGAATAACAAGGCCTCCTTCTCCTCCTTCGTGCCTTTCTTTCTGGTGAGTGACAGCAGGGTTGGTTGGTGGAGTCTCACCAAGAATAGCAGGAAGCCGCACTTTTAAAGGAGTTCAGAGAGTCGAAGGTGGACGACACAGGAAGGAAACACACTGTGTGGACTGCTGAACAAAGGTTTGGTGAACTGAGCTCCAGTTCAAGTTCGAGTCAGCACCATGGACAGAGACACTGACAGCACAGAGTTTAACTCACTGAAAGAGACAAAGAGACACTTTGAAGACAAATCAAATCTTTAAATGTCAACACTCTGCATGTGTAACTGCAATATTTATGCAAATGGGCCATCTTTTGGATATTGTGTGACATGAACACCCTGTGGGCTGTGATTGGTGAAAGCACAGATGAGGTCACATTCTGTGTAATTTCATCCTGCAGCATCAACATGTGAAGTCAAGTCACACTCTCCCCTCCTGTGTTTCTACAACTTTCAGGCTTTTGAGCTGTTGTGGCTGAAAACTTGAGTTCATCCTGAGGTGATTCAGTGTCGTTCAGAGGGCGACAGCACAGCAATGAATGCACTGCACTCCTGTACTGCTGCACCTGATCACAAATGAAAGACTACAGTTTCAGTTTGGAACAGTGAAGTTGACTGAAACACACCAAATGTGTGTGAACACAGATGAACAAACAGGCCTTTTAATCTGCAGCCTGAAGAAAACACAGTGTTCAGAGGTGGAAATATGTGTGTGGAGTTTGTGTTTGTGTTCATGTGTTTGAGCTCATGTTCTCGAAAAAGAGAAAAATGTGAGTTAATAGAGATGAAATAATGACTTTGAACCTCGCTGCCTTTAAATCACAGCATGATGTTTCTTTGCTGTGAGTGAACCAACAGCTGCTGTGTCACTTCATCAATGAGGGAATGCAGGAGAGAAGATGATCAGCAGCCAGTTAAAGGAGAGTCGTGGGGTTTTGTTGTGATTGTGGTCTCAGTGTTCAGCCGTCTGAAACAACAACAGGTGAAGAAAATCAGCCGCTGATGTCAAAGCTCATTCAATTAAAGCTGCTCTTGGAAAATGAATGATGTTACATCAGAAACTCGGTCAGAAACAGACTGAAATTTCATTCATACCCAGACAATTAAAGCCACATTTTAGCAATTAAAAAACACACTAATGACAGCACCATTAAAATGTTGTTTGGCAGAACTCAGAGGCGTTTTCATGTGGTCTCTCTTCTAAACTTCACAGTGTTAACTCTGTGGGGATGTGGACACCACAGCAGGCTGATGACAACTGAAGGAAAAGACTTCAAGAAACCAGAAACAAACAAACACATGACAAAACAAACAAACATGACTGCTGCAGACAGCAGGCTCTACCTGCTGATTGAACTGGCTCATGCTCAGAGGACAAAGCAGAGCAAACCCTCCTTTCAACCAGAAGACACCCAACTGTCATTTCCACAACTTTCAGCCCAATAACATCATGTTTGATCAGCTAAATATCCAAATACGTGTGGTCAAGGCCTTGTAGTGTCTCGTGAAGCCAGCGAGCTCACAAACATTCATCTTTCTATGTTTGTTCTCGTCAAAGTTAGAAACTCCTTCACACAAAGCAGAAATCTCACCTGTGTGTCTCTTGTCCCAGTATGTTGTCCACTGCAGTCAGTCAAAGCTGTGGCTTCATTTAGTCCTTCAGTCACGTCTTCACACACTCAGTTCAAACCTGAGAAGAACTTTCTTTGTCGGCCATTTTGGCTCAGCAGTTTTTCCATCATGCTCCCTGAAACTGGATCTGTTTCCTGCTTGACTGACAGTTTCTGTGTGCTCCATTTCTGTAGTAAAGATCACAGCAGGCTCATTTTTAGATGCGGTGGAAACTTGCTCGCTTTGGAACATTCAGCTGCAAACTACCCAGCATGCAACACTGTCTTAAAGCAGCAGGTTCACTCCATTCAAACATCAGCTGTTGTAAAAACACAATAAATGTTGAGTTTTTGGAAATAAGTAAAGTTTTTAACATAATTTGTAAGAAAAAAATGACACATTCACATTTATTTGGGCCGCTACAGATTCATCACAACACAGTGACTTTGCAGCATTATAATGGATCAGCTGCACCCGAGCATCAGTAATGTGACTCTTTAACATAAACCTCATACTAAAGAATCTTTGTTATAAGTCAAACAATTATTGTGCTTTTGCTTTGGATCAAACCAAAGGCAGTGAAAAGCCCAGCTGCAGTCTTTCTGTGTGGAGTCTGTCCCAGCTCCCCACTGAGCCGCGGAGGTGGAGGATATTCAAATCACTATGATTAGCAGGAAACAGCTGAATGAAAGAGCCACTCTGCCCTGGCTTTACTAATGTTCAATTAGAAGGAAAAGGCTCTTAATTATAGCTCGAAATGAAATGATTTAAAATAAGAGTTGTTAGATAAGATCTAATGTTTTATATGTGTGGTCCACAGTTTGTCAGAGGGTTCAGGATTAGAAATGAAGGCTTTCAGTGGGTTTTCCAGTCTGTTTTCTACATATTTAAATCTTCTGTCGTCCTGCTGGCCTCAGCCTCTCTGCTCACAGAGCTCACACAGACCTTGTAGAGACTGTGTGATGGGCAGGGTTGCACAAGTATTGCACGTCTGACTATTATAATGTAGAATGAATAAAGAGAAAAGAGTGTGTGAAGTCGGTCAAATGAAAGTCAAGCTCCACAGTGAAACACAAGATGAGAGAAACATCCACACACTGCACTCCACTTCTTTCAGACAAAATGAGAACACAAACTGGAGAGACCGAATGACTCTGAGCTGAAGAGAAGGAAAAGAGAGAAGGTGGGAGGAGGACAAAGACAGAAAGGTGAGAGTGTCACAGCCCACGAGCGGCTCTGCATTCATGGAGGGAAAAAGAAAAAGTTTGGAAACTTGTCATGAATACTGTGAGAGGCAAAGACAGAGCAGAGGAGAAGACAGAGCCAAACTGGAAACAGCCACTGGCAGTTCAGCATGAACAGCAAACATCTTTCCTTTGAAGAGTCAGAATGACAGAAAGAGACGACGCTCCATCTCAAGTCAAACGTTCGACTGTGAGAGACGTCTGTCTTCTTTTTCATCAGAGGAGATTCATGTTCACAAACACACAGCACACTGAGGGACATTTACTGTCTGTCTTATACTAAATAGATGATCAACGTGGATCTGAAAAAGTCACATTCAGGTACTGAATCATTGATACGTTTGGTATTGATCCAACCATCACTCCTGTTCTGCTGCTGCATATTACTATTATTTTCACTTGGCGAGTGTTTCTGGCTGAACTGGAGTGTCAGTTCAGAGAGGACACGAGGGTCACATGTTGGCAGTCTGTCCACTGATCCCTACACACATCAAATAAAATCCCTTCTCATAACAAGGCGCTCTGTTGAAATGACCTGTTGCTCTTGTTCCTCCTTCACTGGCTTCTGTTCCTCTTTGCTTCCACCTCACCGGCCCTCTGCCTGCTGCTTCTCCCTGTTGAGTCTCTGGAAGCTTTTAAAGCATTAACTCAGCAGTGTTGCTGCTCTGGCTCGGCTCTGTGTGGACCCTCGGGCAAAATCTTCGGCAGAGTGGATCATCAGACAGCAGAAAAACTGGACCACCATTGGTTGCAATAATTGGTTTATTGGAGGGAAGGTGAAATTGTTCCTGAGTGATGCTGCAGGCCGACTGACTGAAAAGTCCATTTTCACTCCATTTCCTCACTACATTATAACTTCCCATGGGTCATTGAGCCATGGTGATATCTGAAGGAGTGTTGGTCTCCACAAAGACGTCGACCTTCTTTCTATTCAAACTTTAATAACACCTCCTCCATGAACACACTGTCTTCACATCTGATGAGTTCAAACAAAACAGCATGACAGCAAAACCAAAGAGACATAAGAAGAGCCAGAGAGGTCAGATGCAGGAGTTTCCAATAAAACCTTCATACTTTCAGATACAGCACAAAGAAAATGAGGACTGATTCAACCCTTGATAAAGTCCATTTAAATCTCAGGATCTAATGATGTGCTGATTTTCCACACTTCACTGCTTTTCTATGTAATTTGACTGATGAGTGACACACATCTTCACTGACAGGCTGCTGTCAGGGATCAGTCAGCTGTGTGAAGTCGAGGTGGGAATTAAGATTCACTGAAAAGTTCATGACAAGACTCTGAAAACCTGAGTCCATACAACACTATCTGAATGTGTCAGTGCAGACCTTGTGGAGACATGAGCCTTGAGACATGGTCAGTTCTGAAAAGACTTTTACACATCAAATAAAGAGAAGTTAAGAAATGTAGACGTTTTTGAACCATTTTAACTTGAAGGATTACTCGTTGATTGAAGCTCGTTCCACTCAAACGTGTGTCCTCCACAAAGTTCCCTCTGGAGGTTTTCTGAATGTGAGAGGGCTTATTATGGACTGAATGGATTGAAAAAACACTCCACAGTCATTTCAAGCAGCAGCCAGGAGACAAACAGTCATCAGAGAGCCTCTTCACCGCGCTCTGACAGAGAGATGCAGCCCAGGTCAGCCTCTGGACAAGAACAAATGACTGAACACTGCTGGGACTGAAGTGGGTTGGACAGCAGCACAAAGGAACTTGTGGACTTCAAATAAATGATGGTCGAATCACAGACACATTTGGAAGTTTGAGAAATTGCAGCAAGAAAAGCTCAAATCACTGATTGTTGAACTGATTTCATTCAACAGAAAAAGCAATTTCATCATATTATTTCTCAGGACACTGACTGAGGAGGGTCAGAGCATAAAACACTGTCTCCTATTACTGTCAAGAGCAGAAGTGTGTTCACTCCCTGTGACAATACAGAGATCAACACTGTCTGTGGGTGTGTTTGTGCTCAAATGGTTGACAGAAAAAAAGCTTTGTTTGAATTTGGAGGAGCTAGAACACATGATGAGAACGCTCAGCTATGACCATCATTCTAGAATGCTGACATCATCGGGAACATCTTGTTTCTATAAGCTGCCTCTTTAGAAAAACCTCATTCCCATCTGCCAACCTGAACTGAGGACTACGTCTCTGTCTTTGGTGGAAACAAACTCTCAGCTATTACAAAATACAACATATCCCTCCATTTAGAGATTTATCTTCTGTAACAACAAGATCTATATCAGAAAGTACTACAACTCTGAGACTACAGTACAGTTTCAAGTTGAACTCCACCTGTGAAACACAACAACTGTATTCACTGTCACTCCTCTGTCTTCACTGACTGTTTTCAGCACTGCTCCTCTCGAGCTCAGCCGACTTTCTGCTGATATTTCTTCATATTTTGTCTCAAGCTTCAACAGACCCTTTTAAAATGTGCCATCTTGTTTCTCTCTGCTTTGCCAAAGCAGAATATTCCTGATGTGAGTGTTGCTAAAAAAGGGAAATTTGCATTGTAACATAACTAACCAAGCGTGTGTTTCAGCCCTGATTGAAAACCATAAACAAACCCTAATTTCCACCAAAACAATCTCATCCAAATTTACGTCCAAACAGAAACAGTTCAAACTAATGAATGTGAGAGTGTGTCTGTGGTGTGTCTTTGGCAGTCAGTAAATAACATAATTATTCAAAAAGAGGACTAATACTCTGAATATGTCTGAATTTAAGGCTGGCTGTGCCAACATGTTGCTCTCTGTTGAGGAGTGCTCCAAGGATTGCCGTCCTTAGACTTCAGTAGGTTTGGCTGTGAATAAGTGCACAGTGAGGTGAGCTGAGGTCCCAACAGTGTCGCTAAAATGTTCACCAACAACATCTTTCATTTGTTTTCCATCAAAACCAGCAATGCACGATCCACTTGTAGTGACGACAGCATGATTCAACTTTTTATGGTTTTCTTTGGGCACTGGCAGCACTTGGTTCATGTTTGGGAAAGAGAATCTATTTTAAGACAAAAGGCAGCAGTGACCTGAGATGGAAGATTTTTTGTCAGCATTTAACTGAAATCACAATATTTCTCACACTTTAACCAAAGCTCATGTTTTTATTCTCTTCTCTCTCTTCCCTCCACTCTTTTCTTCCACAGTCCCTTCCTGTAAATTCAGAGACAGGGTGGTGTTTCAATGCTCTCTACTTCTACAGGACACACAGAATAAATCCAAGATTTTCATGCTTAAAAAATGTTCTAGTTCAGCCTCAAGTTCAGTCGATGTAAAGATACAACGTGCTGATATTACCAGATTTGAAATGCTTTGAAAATTAATTCTGTCTGATGGAAAAAAAAAAAAAAACTCTTTAGTGAGAAAGACAACATACTTTCACAGTCAAACTTCTAACTAGATCTAACAGCTTGTTAATTTCTCTAATAAACAGCTGCCCGGGTGTCAAAACTCTGCTCAGCTGTGCTCATCACACACATACACACCCCTCTCACACCGACTCCTACTGCTCTGCAGAGGAGGAGGAGTAAGAGTAAGAGCTCCATCAGCAGTGTGAGATATAAACAGCCCTTATGGGAGCTTTCAAACACCCCCTGCCTCCATTCACTCTAACATGAAACTGATATAGAGAATGTTAAATGTGTGATGCAGAGCCAGAGCACTGAGACATAAAACATAAGAGAAATATATCTGGACTGATTGGTGATGCATCCATGTCAAAGCACGACTGATGGTCCAGACAATACACAATCTACTGACTGATCTGGGAGCAGAGCAGAGCTGCAGCAACAACATTTTGCCTGCTTTCACTTTATTTGGTGATCCAGTGCCGACACTCAACTCAAGTCACTTCTATAGTCGGCTCTTGTGCCTCCACCTCACTGCTGAGAGAAGTCAGACTTTGTGAATAATGTTATACTTCATCACTTTACGGAGGTCTAAGAAACACTGACACTACGAATAACAGCAGACATACAACATTTATTAATACAATACGTTCTCGGTCTCCAAGTCCGCTGGTGGATTGTCAGGTTAACAGAAGATCAATTCTGTGGACTGTGACAATGAAGCAAAATCCATTTTGCTATTATTACTTTGACTCGATCATCGATCAGACAGAGAAGTTCTCCAGCGGTCCAACCTTGTGAACTTTAAATTCATTTTTTACTGTAAATATTAAAAAGTAATGACACTTGACTGATGAATATAGATTAGAGAGGAAACCTCAGGCTCTTAGAAGAGTTCTTTGAAGATCAAAATAATTCATTCTGCCGTTGGACTTCTGTGCTACTCATACATCCACAACTACCACAGCATTAAGGTTCATCATCAGGGGGTTTGGCACCAGAAAACTGCAGACTAATGATTGACGACTTTGACTTTATATCTGCAGGTGTGTTGAACAGTCAACAGAACTGGTAAAGGCAAACATGTACAGTGGGTGAACTGGGAATGTGTGACTGTGAGGACTTTGTCAGAATATTTCCTCCATCCCAGTCGAGCAGCTTAAAAAAGCCTCCATTGTTGAGGCAGAAGCTCAAAATCTCCATTCAAAGCTTCATCTGAGGTCATGAACTCTGAGTAAAATGAGCTTCCTCTGCAGGGAGTCTGGACTCACCCTCAGGGACAGGGTGAGGGGCTCTCTGAGGTTTACAGTTTTATATGTGTGTGTGTCTTTGTGTGTGTTTGTGTGCACACGTGAATATGTGGAGGGCGGTCAGTCTGATAAGAGGCTTTTAACAAGACAAGCAGCTGTTGACTCACTGTGTCACTGAGGCTGAACAACATCAACACACTGCTGCTGATCCCATTCATCATTTTCACTGAAGGACAGATCTCAAGAGACATTTTCCATTAATGTCCTGACACACACCATCTCTCTCTCTCTCTCTCTCTCTCTCTCTCTCTCTCTCTCAGTTTGTCTTTTTCCTTCTTCTTCTTCTCCTGAGAGGAGAAACTCTCACCTGTGATTCTGTCACTTTTCTACCTTATTTGCGCTGCCTTTCTCCTTTCTCTCCTTGTTTCACACACTGCAGCCTCTGTTGTCATGGTGACACTGATCATTTCAGGGATCATTGTTTCCTCCACTCTGAAGCACCAAAAGTTGAGTCCTCAGGAACTCAAATGTTCATCTCAAAGATGAATCCTCCTGCAGCTGTTTTCACTTTCTACTCTCTGCTGTTCTGTATTCCAAATGCATTTTTGCCAAAGGAAAATAATTAGCTTAATGTGTCATAAATATTCATGATGAGGTTTTAAAAGGGAGGAAAAGGGAAACTGTGAGGGAGGCCAGCGGTGACATTCCTGTGAAAGAGCATCTGGATAGCAGCTATTAGCCCACAAAGGGAGGAACAGGAATGCTTTGTTTGATTGTTGAGTCAATTTAAGGAATTTCAAAGCTTCCAGATCTTTCTGTGTCTTCACATTCATGCAGAACGCTGCCAGGAGGGAGATAACAAACTCAATGAAGACGTCACATTTAAAGGCAGAGAGCGTTATAGCTCCTGCTGAGCTAGCTGCTGTGACCTGTGTCCTCATAAGATTACACAAGGCTGCGTAGAAAAACTGAGTGAACGTTATTCTAATGATAAAAACATGGTTCTGCCCACACAGTGTCGCTCTGTGCTCTGAGTTCATCACTTTCAGCCACTTATCATTGACCTGCAACCTCATGTTTTCTTTTCAGGAAATGCAGCAAAAGATTTCAATGTAACATCGACTAAAAATGTATCGACAGCGGAAGATAAATGATGAACCTGATGATAATAATATGGTTGTTGTGTTGGAAAATAATAATGATGGGAAATAAAGCTCTTTGAGGAGAGCTGGATCTGAAGGCTTCGTTCCTTTCTGAGATTCAGCTCATGCTTTTTCTTTTTGTTTTTGTTGTTTTTGTAGGGGGGTCAGGGTCACATGGTTCATCAGTAAAATAATCATGAGGAAAACGATCGAGTAACATTTGGATCAGATTCAAACTGAAGTCCAACACATTTGGTTTCTTTTTACATGTGTGGACAAAGTTTAGTAGCATTAAATCTCTCATATTGTCAGACTGAATGTCAGTGATCTGCATTGTAAACAAAAGAAAGAAAAGAGGGAAAGTTAAACTAAAAACACAAGCTGACCTTCAAAGATCTCCTCACTGTGTCTGTTGAAGTGTCTTTGGATCGATTCGTGTGTTTCCTCGTCTCTCTGCACTTCCTGCTTTCACTTGTGTCAGTCTGCTCTGCAGCCACAGCAGCCTGTCCTCTGAGCTCCTTCTCCACATGCAGCTGGAGGAGAAGTGAAGCCACTGAGCTGTCCATCATTTCCTCTGTGCTTCTGTCATCCTGTTTCATACACTGAGTTATTATTCATTCAGCCATCAATCAGAGCCAAGATGATTCAGTGGGAGGTCTGAATAACATCAGACATGATGGAAATGTTCAGGTACCACCTGCATGTGGAACAGCTCCACCGGAAAATTAAACACAGGATTGTACTCATTCTAAAATAATGGTTGGTAAATGAACTTCCTGTGATGATGGTAATAAAAGTGGTCCAATCACTGAGCCCAGTGGTTCAGTCACACATTTCTAAAAGGTTCCTCTTCATAACGTTGGTCAGCGCTCCAATATATTCATACTGATGAATCAGCAGAGGAAATAAAGTGATGCTGGGCTGCTGGTGCAGTTCAGCTGTTTGCTGCAGACACTCTGGCTCTAATAAGGTTTCCTCAGAGGTCAAAGGTCATTCTGCAGAACATCTGTCCCTTGGCACGAGAGAGTTATGTAACCATAGAGATCACAGCTGGAATACAAAGGTGTTCGTTGAAAGATGTATTTCTGTAAAGTAACTTCAATGACTGTGAATCCTTCACACTGAACTCTTTGTGTTACCTGGGAGGAGTTAAAGACACATCACAGATGAGACTGTCAGCCTCAGGATCAGACATGGATTATCTAACTGTGCTGCATTGAGCCCAAACATTTCTCACTGAATTGTTTCAATCTGGTGTGTTAAAAAAAATCATTTTGAGCAGTCATTCTCCAAAATGACTGCAGCCCTCTCATAACCACCTGTTGTGTTCAGTTGTGTCTAAATATTCAATGTATTTAACTTGTGAAAGAAAACGATCCTTCATTACCGAGTGACAAACAAAACCTGCTGAGCATTCAGCTTATTTACCTCAACAACAAAGTAAACCTTTTCATCATCACACAAGAAAGAACAAATAATGACCTTCAGTGTGAGCAGAGCATTTAAATTCACTGTTTCCACTGAGATCACACTTGGTAGCATTTCGCTCTTTTCTGCTGTAACTGTAACACAATCTGACAGAGAAAAGCTTTGAGTCAGGAGAAATCCTTGGAATTTAAAGCTGTAAAAGGTGCTTTTACATTGTCTCTGATAACTGACTGCAAGTGTTGAATGTAGACTGAGAGAAGCAGCATTCAGGCTTCAGCTGCCACCAACCAGTTATAACCAAGAATTACAACATCCAGAAGAAACGTTTCCATGCACAGCTGCTCCCGCCTTGTCACACCAAGCTACTCCAGCACAGTCTAATCTGCTTTGGCACTTTTTATATCCAGCAAACAGAAACTGTTCCAGCTGAAAGGTGACAAGGAGAAAGCTGTTAAACCTGCTGAGCTGTGACAGAGAACTGACCTGACCCTCCTCCTTCTGCACCAAAACTGCTCAACTCTTTTAAAAGATAATTGCTTTAAAAGCAGCATCACAATAATGTTCATTCTGTCCACCAGTTCTTTGTCTCTCCCCTTCTCTTCACCTCCGTAACCCTCTCCATCTTTCTCTGTTGTTGTTTCTGAGGTTGGTGCTGGTTCTGTTTCTGTCTCTCTCCTCTGCGGTGTGAGATGTGACCACCAGTCAGATGTTTTCAGCTCCACAACAGCTGCCAGAGCTTTTCATTGGTTCTTGGTTGCCTGACCCCCTGCAGCAGGAGTCAAATCACATTTCTCAGCTCTGCTGCTGCATGTCTGCAGAAACCCAAGAAATAAATGGAAAGCGTCTCAGTGCTGAGAATAATAACCTTCTCTGTCGCTGGAGGGATGAGATTTAGCAGTAAAATCTGACATGAGACAGATGTCTGAAATAGTGCTAATAAATGTAATGGATCAGTTTTAGGGGGGAAATACACAAAAACATGATTTCACCTTTTCAGAGATTCAGCAGTATGTGTTTCAGCTGTGAGGCTGTGCAGGAGTCTGCATGAGACAAGTGAAATCATGCAATACATCCAGACTTCTGTCGAGCGCTGCCTGACTGAAGACACATTCACTGACCAGGAGCAACATTAAAACAACAGACGTCTGAATCAGCAGCCAACATCCTCAGTTAATGTCAGAACACACTGATTCACACAGCAGGCCAAATGTGAGTCACCACAAATTAGAGATCAATACTAGCAAAGTGACCATTCATAGACTGTCTGATGGAGGATTAAAACCACGATGGAGCATGAATCACAGAGAAGAAGACGTGTTGTGATATAAATAATTCACCTGCTGTGGCATCAGCATCATTGATGAGAACGAGCAGATCACAGCATAAAGCACACACACTCTTCATATCAGTGTGTGTAGATGCACAAGAGAGAAATGGTTTGCCTTTCACTCACACTTGTACTGAGAGAGTACACTCACTGCTGCTGCTGTTAAAGCAGAACAACAACACAGCTCAGCCCACAAACTGACACCTTCTGATCCACAAACACGAGCTGTAATCCCATCTTTGACTGAATATACTGGATTTACAGTCACTGAGTGGACAGGAAGTAGAGCAGGTGAGCTCAGAGGAGGATGAAAGGACATGTGGAGCTTCCTACAACCCAGTGTGAGTTCAGGTGATGGAGCAGATTGGAGCTCCCAGTGAGCCTCAACACATCCTCCACCTGCACACACCCAAAGAGATTTATGGAAAAAGAGATTTCACACTGCTGTTCAATGTGTGGACTCTCTAAACGATCGCTGAGATGTCAGAGTGTTTACTGAAGAGGGGGAAGGAAAACTCTGTTTGTGTGACTCTGGAGATAATATGCAAATCAAAAGGCACAGCTAAACCTATCAGAGAGCTTCACTTTAACTTTCCATTAAGATCTGTGAGTCACTGTGACAGTTCTGGTAGAACAACCTGATCGGGAGTGAGGTTCAATTTGTTTCAGGCTGATTATCAACCTGCAAACAGTCTGACAGTCGTTTCAGGTATGAGAGCAGAAAATCATGTAAACACCTGCAGTGAAGTCCCTTCAAAGATATACATGATTAATGTTGGGATGTGTGAGATGAAGATTTAATGGATTAAAGACAAAACATCACATTAGTGTGACGCCTGTAAAGAATAGTCTCATCGACTTCATGTTGGAGAAAAGTGTTGAATATGTTGAATGAACACAGTCTGATCAGTGGAGAAAGCTTCATTTCTATGATAAACAGAGGGAATATGGCTGAATCATGAGGAGTGTGCTGCTCATGTTGCATTTACTGTCTTCAAAATAAGATTCATTTATTGTCCACAACACCAGCAGACAAGGCTGAACCTCTCTGTGGCTGTGCTTTGTCATGGAAATGCTCCATTTTGTTTGAAAGAAAAGAACTCTGGGAAAAATGTGCTCAGTCATTTAAATTACCAGGAGTGGAAAAGTGGGACGTTTGACTAGTGTTCATAAAAACGTGGAAATGGAGGAAAATCGTTTAGTGCTGGATGAGAAACGTTAGTTTCGCCTTCTGTGATCCTGACACACTCACAGTTCATTCATTCAGCTTCATGAACACCATTGACCAGAGCGCATTTACTTTGCTGTTGTACAAAACTCTGAAGAATGAAAATATTCTAGCTGAGCAGCCCAGCTGGTTATTCAACAGCTGCTTTCAAAGAGAGGAGAAATCTGGAGTGGAGATTTAATGAAAAGCTGATCAATAGCAGCCAGATGTGTTGACCAGACTCTTCCAATCTTCTCCAGGGAGCAAAGTTTCAGTCTGCTCATGTTGTTGTGGCCTTGAGGAAACTGTTTCCTTCTTCAGAGTTCTCCCTGTTGGAAGATTCAATTGAAATTCAAGTCTGAATTTGACCTTTTGAAATGAGGAGTCCTCATTGAAATGTCGAGCTGCTGCACTCTTCATCTCTCAGTTGTCTTCTGAGCTCGAGGCTTCAGGTTCAATTCAAATATTTGAGTCTTCAGTGAATATAAAAGGCTGCTCTTAAAATACAAGCTGGACATGTTTGTAAGGCAGAACTGTTTGCTGTCTTTTATGGTGAGGGGACAAATATTGTTCTTCATCTGCATTACATGACGCTGCAGAGTCAACGCAGGCTGAAGTCAACAGCTCAGCGGCCTTGAACGGAGCAAAGCTCTCAGCATGAGAATGACTTTGTAAAACAGGGATTACTGCAGCTGAAGCTGAACACAGCCATGTCTGACAGTGAAGCACACAGCTTGAGATAAACAGAGCAGAAACATTTTGTTATTCAGTGACAGCACTGCATGTCTCCAGAGGTACAACTGCTCCATGAAGACTGTGTGACTGGATGAAACACTGAGCTCTAACATCAAACATGAATGAGCTCAAGTTTAGTTTTTGAACAGGCAACATTCCAGCTGCATGGCTGACATATTGGATGTCAACATGTTATTAACATATTCTGTTCTGCTGAAGTTCATTAAGTGCAGACTGTAATTTAAAGGAAGTGACAGCACAGAGAGATGAGCTGCACACAGCTGTGACAGATGGATGCTGGTTGTTGGTGGGAGGTGAGATGCATCATCAGCAGGACGAGCAGCAGCAGAAACAACTCAAACACATCATTATGATACGAACACAGAAGCTGCAGAGCACAGCGCCATCACAGCTGTCTGTCACAGGAACTCATGGATGTTTATTCTATGAAAAATGATGACTACATTTAGACATTTTCTTTTAAAAATATGGACAAAATGACCCCAAAACATCTGAGCTTTAACCAGAGGGAGGTGACATCATGAGATTTGGGAAAACAGAGCAAAGCCAGTCCAGGTCCTGCTGAGCCCCCAGCACTTTAATCACATTAGCTCATTCTTATGAGGACAATCATTTCAAGAGGACAAGATTAAGCTCTAATTAGAGTTTCCAACAGAGACCACAGAAAGAACATGAACAGAAGCTGCAGAACATCAAATATAATCCTGCTTTGAGTGGATGAAGAAAAAAGATTCTCTTTGTGAGAATTTAAAAAAACAAAGATTCAGCCAAACAGCTTTTCCAGAGACTGCAGAGGTTTGTCTTCTGCACTAAAGCTGTGTTTTGTGATGAAGGTAATTAATCATAAAGACTCTTGACTGCACAAAGTTAAACACTGTGTTAATGTAATAGGAAAAAAGCAAGACAAATTACAGACGAGAGACACAAAGATCTTATTTTGTATTCCAGAGACCGAACATTTAGATCCAAACTGTACATGCTGAGAGCTGTTTAATCCAGTTTTACGCCTCATTCTCATTGGACGACATTAGGAAGAAGCTGATGGTGACTGGAGGGAAACCATGGCCTCCTCACACAGATATTATTCTGTATATTCGGTCTCACAGATCCAACCCTTTCAGTGGTCGTACTTTGCTTTTTGCTGAACTGTGGTGAACGATGTCTGAAGACAGTGAACTCGATTCTCAATGAATCTCTTGTGAAGATGTTTCACATCCTGCCTTTGCTCTCAATTAGAGCTGCAGCTTCACAGTCTGGTACGAACCAAATGAGCCGCAGAATGAATCACACGTTCATTGGTCCCTGATGTTTAACAGAGTTGTGTTCAGATACTGTGATGAAGATCAGAGAACTGCTCACCAAACCCACACAAGACTGAGAGCAAGTTAGTCAAGAAGATACTGGAGACATGGAAAGATGAAAGTGGACAATATTAAGATGCTTTAATACAGCGTCAGGCAGAGTTGGCCATTAGCAACATGAAGTGAAACAAGAGATAAAATGAGGGCAGGAGAGGTTAAAGAGGGAGATTCAGACTGTGGCTGACTGATTAAAATGACACTGAAGCTGTCAGATGTGGTGTTGGACACACTCCTCCTAATGGACAGGATATATAACCCTAATATAGTCAAACACTGGAATATTTTTACACATGGCCCAGTAATACATGTCAAATATAATGATGTGAAAGATGAGTCAGGAGGATCTAGTCTTTATGTTCAGTCTGCAGATGTGGAACATGAACAAAACGACGTCCTTTTCTGCACAGACTCAGAAGAACATGAGTTTCCTGTTGAAACTGTTGGACTTTCTGCCTTTGAATTAACAGCAGAGTCCTGGTCAAACTGTTCAACACTGGTCAGAGAAGATGAGAAACAGTGGTGAGCACAGATTCTCATCAGGACCACAATATTTCACAGATTGGATGGTTTTCACTCCTGAATGGCACTCTGGGTGATTTGAGGGCTCTTAAGGGGCACTTGGACCTGAAACCTGATCAGACTGATCAACAGATCAACGTACAGTCTGTCCACTGACAGCAGAGCTCCACTCGATCAATCAGCCTCTGATCACAAACACAAACCTCTGTCTTACTGGACGACAACAAACCTGCTGTGCAGTAAAATAAAGTGCTGCTCTCTGATCTACTGACACTGTTGAGTGTTGCTGCTCGACTGAAACAAAAGCCTGTTTTCATCCTCGCTGTTCACCAGCAGCTTGTTATTCAGCACACAGTCTAATACAAGCTAATAGACGATAACAGAGTCATAACCAGCATGTCATTAGGTGCTCGGCCTTTAAAGCCTTCTGATTAAAAGACTTATCTGATTACCCACAATCCCCTGCTTTCATCAGCAATTATCTCATCGCTGATCTGTGGCCGTCACATAAAGAGTATCTGATCAGAATTTAGTGGCTGATTTGATTGGCTGAAACAGCGACAGAGGACAGAAAACACAGCGTTTAAACAGGATTTAAAGCTTCTCCACAAACACACTTCAGGAGCAGCTCTCACTGGGATTATAGTTTATGTTTGAAACTCTCCGTCTCTCCTGTCATGATTACTGCATCTGAGTCTGCAGTCACGCATGGATTTGAACAAACACACACATTTTGACTTCTAGGATATCCACATTTCACCCACTTATATGTCTGATACAGTCTGCACACAGAATATCAGCTCAGTGAGGCACACTCACACATTGATTGACTTTTTCTCTGTTGTACAAATCCACTACTGAAAATAAATCAAACTGCTCCACTGAGGCTACCTTGTACAACAAAACTCAAACTAAATGTTGTTAAAAGCTCTGAATGAATAAGCGTGAAGTCAAAATGTTTCTGTTCAATCAGCAGAACTGCTCTGTGTCGTGGCCAGAACCACGTTTTCTCTCTGAGGGAGTTTCACTGTGCTGAATGGATGACTGCACCAGAGTATTATCCAGTAGCTTCAGTAATTACTATTATTTAAATCAGTGAAATTATTATCTGTTCTTCTTCCAAGAAAAAAAAAAATCATCCCTTTAATACATAAATTAGACACATTTGTCTACAAAATGTGCCAAGCTTGCAGAACAGGAGCAGCCTGAGACCTTTGATGGATATAAATGAGCAGAAAGAAAAATAAAAAAACTCGTTTCATCATCACACAATGAATATAAGATTTATATTAACATGCAGAAAGAAATCCTGTCAAACATGTTAATTATACATTTAATTCCACATCAAGGAACAGACTGAGTGATTTGGACCAATGATCATTTGTTACCATTAAAACTTTGGAATATTTCGTCTCAATGACAGTTTCCTGAGTTCCAGATGTGAAGCAGATGTGTGTAAAATACCACAGAGAAGTAAATGTTGAACATGCTGCCAGACATCAGACTCAGTACAGCCGAGTAAACTTCCTGTATATCTGATGGTGAACTGGACAAACAAGGACACTCAGTCACTCAGAGATCCACAAACATTATTGTCTAAACCTCCTGTGAAAAACTGACCTGACAAGCAGAATAAAGATGGAAACAATATTCCAACATTAACCTGCAGGTTTTTCATTGTGTGTGACTGCATGTTGGATTTGTACTGAAGTCCAGAGGCCTCTCTTCTTTGCATTGAGCGTGTCTGACCTGTTCTGTATCCACACATACAGCAGATTCATCTCCAGCACATTTCCTGCTGTTCTGAACGTGTCAGAAAGAGTCTGTTGCTGCTGTGGTGAGAAGTGAATTTCAGGTCCTGTCATCCTCACCACATGTTCAGCTCTGCCTGATATCAACACACACAAACAGAGGAATATCCCGTCCTAACAGGGGGAAGATATAATGCATGTTTTAAAAGGACAGTCCCCTTGGCTTTGAAGAATCTCTGTGGAAATAGATTTGGTGACTCTGCGTGCCGTGGACATCAGCTCATAGAAAATGTGATGCTTCTATTTATTTACTGACTTTTTTCTATTCCAGCAAACAGAACAGACAGTGGAGGATTACCATTCAGACCCTCTGTTTGTCCTGTTCTAATCTCCACTGACCACCAGCTCACACAACAGAGCTTTCCTTTTTTCTGACGCTGAGGAAAAACAGCTGGAGCTTGTTCTGGAGGGTTCAGCTTTAAAACTGCGACTAAAACGTTCAAACTCCATGCAGGATCTGTGAAGAGAAAATCAGTGCAGGGCTGCTGTAAGTACACATGGACTGTCAGGGGCAGATCAGATGGGGAGAGCTTTCAAAGCGCATCACCATGAAGACTAAAATCATCTTCACATCCAAACTGCGTCTCCTTCATCAGCCCCAGAAGACCAAACTATAACTGTGGCAGATTCTTCCTCCTCTGCTTGTTGACATTCCTCACCTTCCCACTCTCTACTCTTCCTTCCTCCAAATGATATTTTGTCAACAAAATCACATTATTCAAATGTCTTCATAAATATTTATGATGAGGTATGAGGGAGGCCAGTCGAGGTTTTCTGCTTCCACCTTTCTGCTTGTTGTAATTATGCAACTGAATGTGAGAGATCCAGAGAGAGAAAGTGAGAGAGAGATTTCTGAATGATTTCTTTGAATGGCAAACTGTACAGCCACATCAATCAGCCTCATAATCTGCCAAAACCCACCCTCCATCATAAAGGTCACAAATGCTGTACAGGTGGAGGCACATAGCTGGAAACCAGCTGTCAGCAGAGTCTGAACATATTTCAGCCTCAGGCATTAAAACAAGCTTCATATCACGACTTCAGCTGAGACATTTATTGTCCCTCATGTCTGACACATTTATTGCTGACAGTGATTCAGTTCTCGTGCCAGATTATCAGTATTTGTTCAACATCGTAGAGTTTGTGCATCTGCTGCTCTCTCCTCCTCTCTTATGTTTGTGCTGTTGGACAGAATCAGGCCTGTCGTCGACACACACATCCTACTTTGAAAATAAGGTTTTTCCTCCTTCGTTGCCGAGAAAAATCCAACCCACACAAGCACTGTTTTAATCACAAAAACACAAGTGAAAGGCTGTGAAGAGGATGCCAAACCAACAGGCGGTGATATTACTCTAACCCTAAAGCCATGCTGGCCAATCAGAAGCCTGATTCCACAGCATTTTGAATGCAAAATCAAATGAACAGTGACTGTCTTTATCCACTGACAAGAATTTCCAGCAACTTCAGTGGATTCAGAAGCTCCATCAGTCAGAGAGCACATTCACATTCAGTTCATTCCTTTGAGGTTTAAAGAATGTGTGCAGAGCAGCTAACCTGAATCAACACTTAGCGTGAACAGAATGAGCAGAATTAAACATTAAAATCATTATTTTATTATCCCTAACAGCCATCTGAGAGGACTGAATAATGATAATAATCATGTTCTTCTGCATCAAATCCTCATTAATCTCCTCACACAGATTAGCAGGCAAAGCTGTCACCATGTTAATAAGACCAGTGGGTGTGTGGCTGTGATCTTACTGGATCACTGCTGACTTCCTCCTCACAGTTTCCATCACGCAAACACACACAGTATGTGCTGCTCTCCAACTGTTTGCCTTTTTAAAGATGTGCCCCATAAAACCTTGAATCCCATCTTGAATCTTGTGTCCAAACATGTTGAAGAGCTGAAAGGGAACATAGAATGAACTGATCCATTCCATGATGGGAACAATGGATGATGGAACAGAACATCAGGATTCTAATTCTAAATCTCTTCAGATCTCAGCCTCTGACTCAAACACACAAACTGTTGGCTGACTCCTAAAAAATTTCTTTATCATCAAATCCTCGCAAATGTTGAAGGAATACTGCATCTACCTGTCCGTCAACTGCATTTACCTTCTGTTGAAATGGCAAAGGTGAGATATTTGATCTATTTGTGTTGATATTGTGGGTGACAGTTATATTAAATTGGTTATGTCCAAGTCCAAAGACTCCCAGACTGGGCTAAATTTGGTTGAAAAGTGAAAGTATTTTACATGACTCGGTTTCATATAATCATCATTTCAGAAGTGTTTCAATGACTTTGTTTCAAAGTAAAACAGATATGAACAACATACTCAAATATTTTTTCGAAAGGCTTCAAAAAGCCTCAGAATCTCCTATTTCACTCATACAGAGGTGATGCCACTCACTGACTTATTATCCCTCGAGTAACCTTTGAAGCACTGTGTTGTACTTCTCTGCAGGATGCCAGAGCTGATCAGAGCAACACAGGTCTTTTCTCTCTCAGTCAGAGAGCTGGAACACAACTCTCAGCCGGTCTCTCTCTGACGGCACAGAGTCAGATCCACAGTGCCAGGTTGACATTTGAAACCTTCATCATTGCTCCTCTCTGCTCTTGTGTTTTAACCTTTGGACAGATTATTAGGCACATGTCTTATTTTGTAATCATGAGAACATGGTTGATGAAAGATCAGAACATATTCAAAAGGCTAATTTAGCAATACACATAATTGTGTCATAACTATGTGGCTGTGTTTATTACTGTCTGTGAACAACCATGTTATCAATGACCAACGAGCAGCTCCATAAAGCTGCTGGACAGAACTCATCCACTGTGCCTGATGACTTGTTCCAGCTCATCGAGGAGCAAAACAATCTCATGCAAAGAGATCCTGCTGATTATGCATTCAGCTGTCAGTCACAGTCAAGTGGTTCAGATGGAGGTCTGAATCTGACCTGATGATATGAACCTGTTGATAACCGTTTCTTCAATGTTTTTGATTGTCTCTGCTTCAGATCAGGAAAAAGTTCAAACAATCAAACATGAAGTCTGCAGCAAAAACAACACCAAGAGCCAAACAACATCCATTCAACAATAATCTGTATATTGGAAATGTTGCTTTGCCCTGTCAGTCTCCTGGAATGGAGAGAGTCTAACATGACACTAAAAAACACACTGAGCTGCAATAACAGAGTTGAACACATTCATAGACATGAAACATTTTCTGCAGGCAGAGCTTTCATGGTGTTTTCTCTGTGTTGTCATTTGTTCATCTCCAGGTCTGCAGCACTGCTCTGAACAGTCAGAGAGGTTCAAGCTGCAATATGAACTGAGATATTTTACACTGGAGTTAATATGTTGTTTTTATGCGACTGATGTTTGCATTCAGAAACCTCGTATCGTCACTCTGTGATCCACACAACTATCAGGAGAAGTGACCTCCAGCCATCTCATGCTCAGTCAATGATTGATGCTGAATGAAAATACGGCCACATTTTCAGGTGTGTGATTTACTTTTAAACTGTATGAGATTATTATTAACAGTGAGCAGATCTGTCCTGTCATTGTTCAGGTGATTCTGAAGGTCTTCAGATCCTCTCGTCTCTGAAAGAACACTTTTCTTCATCACAGTCGGCACTGGGAGAGCTGAGGTCAAACAGAATTTGCAAAGGACAAACTTATGGCCACATTCACACCAACTCACAGCTGCTCACTCACTGCAGAAAGCAGACAGGAAAGAGGAATTCTGTGTTTCAGAAAGTTACAAAAGTTTTCAGACTCAAGCTGCTGCAACACACAGCTTTATCCACAATGGTGCTTTCTCCAGCAGACAAACAGAAACTCTTCTAGCTGACAGCAGAGAGGGAGCTGTGAAACTTGGTGAACTGTGACAGAGAACCGAACTGACCCTCAACTTTCAGCCACACAATACCTCCATTCTGCTAAAGCCAAAACAAGCTGCTGTTGTCTGCACCTCCTTTCTTTGCCTCTCCTTCCGTTCAAGCTGTGGACGAAAGTTTGGGAAAGCTAAAGACAAAAATAGCTGGAGAAAGGGAACAAGAAAAAGGTCAGCTCTAAACTGCCCTCATCCCTGACTTCACCTTCATCATCCTCCAATTTCTGTTGCCCTTGGAAACAACACAACAATGATGGAGGACGGCCTCTGTGTCCATGTTGGACTTTGTTGTTCAAACAGCAGAGTGTTGCTTTTAGAGTGAACGTTTGGTGCTTGACTGGGAGACGCTGTCTTCAAATAACTGTGCTGAGATTGTTTCACTCTGATGAATAAACAGTGGTGCACAATTAAAGGCTACAAGTCAATCAGTGTCCTACAGTCCCTTTTTCCCCTTACTGCCCTCATACAGTATGCCTGATTCAGCTGTGCATTACTTGTTAAAATGCACTGAGAAGCCTGCTTCATGTCTTGTCAAGTCAAAGCTCATTAAACTCATCTTTGATGACAGATGTCACTCTTGGCCACCAACGCACAGCAAACAGGAAGTGATCTGAATGAAAACTGAGTGTGAAGCTTTTTGTTCTGTTTGAGTGAGGACTCACCTCACCAAGCCTCAGATCATCAACACATGCTGGATTTTAAGAATCCCAAAAACATGTTCACCAGAGAAGATATGATGAGGTTCAGAGCTGATGGGAACAACAATCTTTGTCATGTGTCAGAATGATCATTGAAAAACTGTTGCATCTATAAATTTGATCATGTGACTGCAGCAGAAAAACAGACAATGTTAAAATGAATGATTTTATCTGAGATTTCATCTCCAGTGAAAATGGGAAACTGGCTGAGGCTGAATGAGAAACAGTTTCGTCCCACATGGCTGAGATCAGCAAGACCAGCATGAAATAGGAGACATGATCTCAGCTGATGGGACATTCTGCAGCACTGATCTTCATCATGGAGGATTTTAGAGGCTGTGGGTTGTGTGAGAGGCTGCACAGGCCAGAGAAAAGCATGCAGAGCATCTACAGTCCATCAGGACATTTAAGTCCTGAACTGACTGTGGATTGAAGGATGATTTATATTTAATACGAGCTGAATTTGAATTCATGAATGTCCCGATGACACAGTAACATGAGCTTCAAACAACAGAGAAAAGAAGTGATGGGATTTAGAAACCAAAGCAAAGTCAGTGCAGGACCAGCTGAGCTCCGAGCACTTCACTCACAAAAGCTCTTTCTAGTCAGGACAATGAATTCATGAGGACAATAATAAGCACTAATTAGATTTTCCAGAAGAATCCATTGGAGGAAAATTAGCTTCCACTTGCCTCCTGACTCACAAATGTAAATGAAGACATGATCCTGCTTGAGTAAACTGCTGGAACTCGTTTCCTTTGTGAGTGAGTAATAGCATACAGCTGTTCTGACACAAAGCTTTGCTGCCACTGGAGAGGTCTGCATTATGTATAGAAGCTGCAGGAGGTCTGTGTTTAATACAGAGAGGGGAGAAGTGTGAGTCTCTGGACAGATGAACTAATTATTAATGCTGACTGGTGTCTGGCAGCAGAGCATGACTCAGCTTAAACCTGAGAGAGAGAAACCTGTCAGACAACACAGGTAAATGATTAAAGGTGTGGAACTTCTCTCTGTCCTCACACTTCCTGTCTCTGTTCATCACCTCCTCTCTGTCTAAACGAATCTCTCTGGAGCTCAACTGCCTTTACAACAACCTTGTTAATTCCAACCTGATTTACTGCCAAATGAAATCAGCAGCATTTCAGATCCAGTCTCCAACTGAGGAAGGTTTATTTCCCGCTAATTAGAATGGATGTAGATGGTTCACTCTCCAGTTTTTATTGGTCGAATACAGATTGTGTGCTGGAGTTGGTGTGCAGGCAGAGGCCTCTAATAATAATTCACAAGAGATTTCAATAAATGTAATACAGTTAAACAACAGAAGGAAACAGCATCAAGTGTGAATATGCTCTCTACCAAAAGCACAGAGACTGTTGAGGTTTCACTCTGTGACCGTATACAATCAGCAACATGTTTGTTTAAGAGGTTCAAGATCACGCTGATACGACACAAGTGGTAAGTGGCAGCCAGTCGGATGAGATGTCAGATGTCAGGACATCTGTGACTGTAGCAGGACAGTCAGGTTTGGGGGGCATCGCTACTCACTCTGCATGTTGTTTCATATCAACCAGCTCTACAGAGTGGAGGAAATGACAGAAGAGGAGCTCCACAATCAAACATCCCAGCATCTATTTATGGAGTGACAAGAAATCAGATCACTGCCACAACAGTAACTGATGCTGAAATGAGAGAAGAGCCTGAAACCAGGCTGATGCAGGTGCAGTGCATACTGGACAGACAGATGGATCAGACCACGGCAGCACTTCCTGTCCTGTCCTTCCTGACAGCAGCTGGATGATTTTCAAATGGAGCTGAAGGATTTAGATCTTATTAGGACGTCACAGTGACAGACAGCCAGCGAAGAGGCTGGAAATCAGTCAATTTACCAACAGGTGAGAAAGCCGACAACCACAGAATGAAGACTGGAGTGAAAGAAGTTCAGCTGTGCATCACTTCTGCAGACTTTACTGATAAAAACAGACCAAACTTTCACAAAGTGACACCCTCAACTCCAGCTGATTTATTTTACTGCAATTTCAATTTCATGAGGAAAAAGTCACTTTCAGCCATCTGTCAAAGCACATCAAGCGTCTCTCAATGAATTCCCAGTGTCTCAGCAAGACAACAGGACTAACTGTATATTTAACAACAACAACAACAACAACACATCAAGAAACAGAAACGAACACAGTTTAAATCATCTGACAATAAAGATTCAACAGTTCTGGCCCAAAGAGGTTACTGCTATCAAACACAGAGCCAAGAGGAGGACAGAGGCTGTGGACAATAACATCAACCTCTCATCAGCGCCTCATTAGAGGACAATCAGTGGACCCCTCGTCTACTCTAAACCCTCTTTCTTATTGGACGACATTAAGAAGCAGGTGTGACGGTGGCTGTGAGGAAGAACAGCTGACCCAGAGGGAACATTTCCTCAGAGGTCAAAATGAGAAAGACAGAGTGTGAAAGAGAGAAACTGGAGAAAGAGACAGTGAGGGAGACAGTTTTAAACCTCAGGGCTCCATCTATGTGTCTCCATGGTGTGTGATCGCCTCAGGAAAGGCAGCCATTGTGTCAGTCAGAGAAATGTGAAGCATTTGGCTGAAGAGCAGAGAGCAGGATCACTTTGGATTTGACAGATTCTGTTTGATCTTTTCACAAACATCAGCACATTGGAGAGTTTACACTGCGGCAAGGTGCCAACCTCGACCTGCTATCACAGTGTGTATTACAACACAACGTCCAACAAGCCTCTGATGTCACTGTGACAATGACGAGCAGGTATAGAGCTACACATCACACATTCACTGGTTCTGAACTGGAGACAGACTGTCCACATCTGCACTTGACATTAGCTGAACTGTCTTAATATGCCAGAAGAAAAACTCAGGGAAGCTTCAAAACTCTCTGACTCGCTCACTCGTATAAAAAAGGAGGAACATGGAGCATCTTTGCTGTGTGAATCAAAATCCAGATGAAACTTCACTGAACACGGACAGTGTTTGCAGGCATCCAATGAAATCTCTGCAAGTGACTTTAAAATGAGCACGTCCTGCTCTCCACTGGACTGAAGTGGACGACGCTTCAACTTGAAGAGCTTTCAAGTTCCTCTTCAAGGCGCACAGACAGATGTGAAGACCAGAGGACTCCACCTTCAAAAGCTCTTCAAAGTTCACTTCCTTCAGAGGTTCTGACTCCAGATGAATCAGAAATGAAGCAAATGAAGAATGACTTCACTGCAGCAGAGTCACAGTCTCAACAAAGAGATCTCATGAGATTTCAGCCACATGAACTAGAATCAGTCACTTTGGAAAATCAGCTTGAGATGAAGATTTTAAACGACAGCTCAGAATATCAAACTGGTCGCTCCTTCTCTCTGTGAAGGAAATGAGTGCACATCTTTTTCTTTTTGTTCCATTTCACACCCAAACTCACCGTCCAGCTGATTTACAGCATCTGGACCATTTTAAATCCACTTAAATACCCGAGAGAACAGAAAAACAACAGCCAGTTCATCAAGTTTAATATCATCATGAAATTATCTGATTTAACTGCTGAAATGTTTAATTTCTTAAAATGTTTCCATTTTTTCGACCACATCTGCACATTTTAGAGTAATGTGTTGAGTTCAGGCATCAAAGCACAAATGAAATGCTCTGATAGTTGATTTACTGTGTGATGACGTCATCTTTTTCCTGTTCATTGGTTCAGTATCTCAAAATGAATTCATGACTCTGGAACACCTCTTGTGATTGTAATGGGGGCTCTGAACATGAACTAATTACAATCTGCTGATTGGAGGAGAATTTTCCTGAAACTTATTGTATTTCAGTGTCGATGCAGCAGTGAAGCAGGTCGGCTCATGAATTCTCCAGTTTTCAGTAAATCCTCCTCGAGGCAGTGTGGCCTCACAGGCTTCACACCTTCAAGCTGCTCTGCTGCATTTCAAGCTACTTCTGGAGGAAGAAGAGGAACAAGTTCCACTGAAGAAGAGCAATTCAACAGGAAGGCAGCAGAGGGTAAAGAGGAGAAGTTCAAACAGTGTCTGACTGATAAAAATGACATTCGAGCTGTCAGATGTGGTTCTGTGGGGAGATTTGAAATCCTCTCCTCGCTCTCTGTTTCTAATGGACATAATTAATAGATCTAATGTGGCCACGAGACCCTGAAGACAAACACAGAGAGCAGAGGACACACAGATCCTCACATCCTCACATTCACACACACAGACATTAAACAGAAATGTCGCCTGTGCTCTTTGAAACCCTCTCAAAGCTCCACAGTCAGATTAGCTCATGGAAAAGCACCACAGTGTTCACCAGCGCTGTTCCACTGGTTTGAGGCAACACTCAGCATCACACACTGTACAACACCCACTCTCCCAACACAGCACCCTCTCTGCCTTCACTGCAGCCATTCCTCTCTTTGTTACACTCATTCTTTAGCAGCCAGACTTCCAGTCTAGACCAGTGGGAGTCCTCCCAGAAACATTTATTCCACCAGCTGCACACAGAAACGTGCTTTGCTCTCTGCAGGAGCTTCAATGGCCGACTGCTTTTTCTGTGCTGGTCTGACTTTACAGCCACACTGAAATACAGGATGCTGATCAGAGAAGACAAACATTTCTGTCTCTGCATGTCTTTGAGCTTGAGGACTCCTGTGGAGCATTGTCTGCCAAAGACTAATGAGAACTTTCCATGAAGCTGATTCATGGATCAATGAACGAAACACTCAGTTGCCTCTTTATTTGTTTCTGAATCCAACCTCAAACCAAAACTGCAAAAGCCTCAGGTGAGGGCATCTGTGCTGAGAATACAGCAGCTGAGGAAACACAACCATTCCTCTCCTCAGTCCTCAGATGTTTGTTACTCAAGTTTCTGTGAGACAAGAGTGAGCTGATCCCACCGATGAGTGAACTGTGTGACAAAGAGTCACAACATGATGGAGACAAACACAGAGGACACATCTCCATTCTCTTATTTCATATCTTCCTCTGTCTTTGCTTCACCTGGAAATCGAGCCACTCTGCCATCATTCAGGACGTCTCAGTTCTCTTAATTCTGCACAGACGATCATGAAGCGTGGAAACACAAACGCATCCTGTCACATGACTGGTAGAAACACTGAAGAGAGCTGTTGGCCAGTATGAGCAGTCTGTGGGTCCGGCTGGCTGTTAGATGGCTGCTCAACACATGTGGGTGGTGACAGTAACACCACTTTGTCGACTGTTGCTGAAACAAACAAAGGACTCGAGGTCCTTAAAGAGGAAAAGATGAACGGAAATCATCACATCTGTAAATTTGTGTCTCCTCTCCTGCAGAAAATGCCTCTTTGTCTCTCTTTGATCCAAACTCACTCTGTTTTCCTGCAACTTGTTCATTTATTTAACACGTTTAGTCTGAGTGAACTGACAATGATTCAGCGATGACCCAGCATGCAATTGGGTAGCCAGCCTTTTGAACCTGATGATGAGAGGAGACACCTGATTACCCACAATTACCCCATGAAAGCAATTACCCAGTGTGTGTGTGTGTGTGTGTGTGTGTGTGTGTGTGTGTGTGTGTGTGTGTGTGTGTACAAATTGAATGATGTTTCATTGCTCAGTATTTGCTCAAACTGTGTAAATGTTTAAGTGCATTTCAAGTCAATTTCAGGAAAATAAACTCAGCTTTTATCTGTCCAACAAATGTTGTTCCATATTTCAGCCTGCAGTCGTCACCTCACACATGTACAGTGTATCTGATCACAGTACAGTGAGAGCAGAGCAGAAGTTGAACTGGATTCAGTGTTTCTCTCCTCTTGATCTCCAGAGCAGAGCTCCCACTGGGATTCAGAGTTTGTGTTTGACTGCAGGAAAGAACAAAACACCTTCAGCAGTCTGTGGATAGTTTCTGTTTGTGTGCAGAAATGTGAAGATTTTCCCTGTTCAGACGATGACTTGACATCCAGAAGAAAAAGTCACATCAGAACAGGATCCAGCTCAGGTTCATATTCTGTCCTTATGAACTAACCAGTGCTCTTATTGCTGCTGTCACTCTGCTCTTCTCTGCTGTGCTGCTGTCAGTGTTGATGTCTACAGTTAATATCAACATCAGACTCTCCTGGGATTTGATACCCTGCTGAACTCACAGTGGAAGCACGAACACACCACAACTGAAGCAATGAACAAAACAGCCGAGACCATCAGTGACTGTAATTCAGTGATGGTTACAAATGTTTGAATCTTCTTTTTTATCTGTTCTTTGAAACCATCTTTACTCTGCAGAAGCTACAAGACAGATTCATGGAGTTCAGAGGTCACGGTCATCACAACAAATGTCGTTAGAAGCCAAGAATTATTTCTGATAATAATGGATCCTGACTCAAACTGCCAGTGTGGATAGATGTGTTGTCATTGTTGCACATCAGCCTTCATCTACACTCACAGTCAGCAGAGCAGCAGAGCCTCAAATGTGACCAGCAGCATGTTTTCATCCTGTACTGTACAAGAAACTCAGCCAGCTGAAGCTACTTTACACTGATGATACTCAGATAACCAAGAACACTGAACAGCTTCTGACTCTGCTCACACATTATTACAAGAATCTGTCGGCAGCACAAATCACCTCTGACCCTCACAGCAGTCAGACAGGAAGCGAGTCAGAGGGGTGGAGGCTTTCTGGTCCACTGGAGAGGATTGGTATTTCATGCTTTAATAAACACTAATGGCACTAAATGGACAGTGTACAACTACAAAGAGCAGAAAACTTCCTGTCAGCATGGAAACATGTTTTATTCAATTTCATGATGAAGACTGAAACAAGTTTTTGAACCTCAGACTTCATGACTGAAACAGATCATGTGGAATATTTGAGCAACAGCCTTAAATATGATAAGTGACGTATCACTCCAACCATTGTGTGATACATGACACGGCACAAAATGATGATGAATGAACGTTTGGATGCCAGAGTGACCTCCTCTCAGTGCTGCAGAGCTAATACAGGATTTATAGAGTTCCTCTGCCTCGAGTCTGTGTTGCAGTTCAAAGAGAGTCGAGCTGATTTCTTTGGAGAAAGTCACTTTTACTGTGTGTGTGCTGACTTTTACATGTTGATCTGGTCGTGGTTTGAAAATGACTCCACTCATTGTGGGCAGGTGACAGCTTGAACACATCAGTACGAATTAGCTTCAAAGAGCCGATGTGAGAATAATCTCTACAAAAGATTCAAGTTTTCACAACGTCACACACAGACAGTTGACACTACAAGACAAGTTTAGCAGCAAACCCACCAGTCCAGTGAAATCTCTAATTACAGACAATTCCTCAGGGTTTTACAGCTCTGCAATCAGAATCGTGTCACTGTGGGGAAAACAAGTCCTCCTCATTACACTCCCTCATTAAAGAGAAAGTTCACATTAATGCAGTGTGCTCATGTCTTCTACTGAACACTCAGTTGAAAGCTCCTGACCTCTAGCTGTCTTGATCTATAATTAATGTCCAGCTCTCAGTGTTTCTGTCCCCCAGCTAAACTTTGGATGTCACTATAAAAACTTGCTGTTATGTTTGACTGTAAAAGTTGTGAAACTCCTTTAATTTCTGAGGAGACGCTATGAGAAGCTCAGGATTGGCTGTGAAGTTTTACCAAGGGGAGCCTTGTGTGTAAAGGAGTTTGAAGAGCTGACGTGGACTGTACAGGTCCAGTAAATATAATTTGTTATCACAAATGTTATTATTCATACAAACATTCATTCATTCAGACAATGATGTCAAATTAAAATGTGGAGGTGTGAATGTCAAGATCAGAGCCTTTAATGAGGACAGATTCATTAAATCAGGACATTAATCACAGAAAATGACAAATGAAGCACTGAAGGTAACGCCTGGCTGGATGTGGTAAATAGAAAATAACGGGCTCAGTCTAATGACTGGCTCTTCATTAGTTTGGGTTCAGCACACAATGCTCAGACAGTTCTTCAGTGTATCTGGATCCAAACACAACATGTGGCTTCTCTGAAGTGCTTCAGGGTTTGCTGACAGTACAGAGCTCGTTGAGCTGAAGACGATACTGTGTCTGCGGTGTTTCATGAGGAGAGAGCACGGAGAGGCTGAATGATTTCTGCTGCTCGTTCTGAACAAGATGAGAATAAACTGGCTGAGTTAAGATTCCCTGATTGTGTGTAAAGACACTGCTGATGCTGCAGACCTGTCTCCTGGGACAGCTAACAGTGGGTTGTGTGTCTGTTTGCACGGTGGTTACATGTGGATGAAGATGGAGCATAGTTGTGTGTTGATAGTCTGCCTTTGTGTTTAATGTAGTGTATTATCTCATGCACACAAATGAACCAAAGGTGGAAACCAACTGTATCTTGCTCACACACAACAGCATTTTGAGTGCTCAATGCAGTAAAACCTATATTCTCCACATCAGACCCTCCTCAAACATCACTCAACAATTTATTTCTGAAAAATAAAATGCATCTAAAAGCAAATCAAATAAAATGCTGAAAACACTTTTTGATCTCCACTCGATCCAAACTCCTCCATTTAACAACCGCCGCAGAAAAAAGAATCAGCAAAGGTTTTGACCATAAAAGAGGAAGACAGCTCTGACCTGTTCTGTCTCTATCAACACATCCAGCAACAAAACCTTCCACATATCAGTCATTCTGCCACAATGAAGAATCATTGTCCCTCTGTGTGATGAGCTTCAGAACGAGTCACTTCATGTGTTCATGTGCAGGTTGTTGTGCCACACTCACAGCCTGTGTGGACTGATGAGTTCTGCTGACACTTGATGAATTCATGACACTTCACACCAGAAACATGCACACACATGAAAACAGCTCAGAGCTGCTTTGGGTGTGAGAACAGAAGAGAAGGTCACACAGTGTCAGAGCCTGTTACTCTGTCTGTATCCACAAACAGATGCAGGAAGTCCCCCAAACACAAACATCTTCACTTCACTGACTTGACCTCACTGTGATACACAGCACACAAACACACCAACATGTAACTCTGAAACTTCATCTGGATAAGAACGAATCATGTTCTCTCTCGACTCACACTGACAAAAATGCAAACAGTTGAAAGTGTTTTAATGTTACATACTTCCTGGTTATATTTCACAGCTTCTGCTCCAGAATAAGATGATATAGTGTCAGTTTGAACTTCCTCCATCATCTTCTCAGATGACAGGTGTGACTGTTATTTGAAGGTGTGTTTTGGCAGCTTATATTTTGACTTTCAAAGGTTAAACAGCATCAAAAGATTCACTGAGTTAATAAAATGAAGCAACATCACCATGAATCATGTAAGTGATGGGAAGTGATACAAAGCTCATCAAGACTGAGAATTTAGCAGCAGCATCTATAAAACTCATCTCTCTCTGTGTCTTTTGTTGTCGCCTAATTCACTGATGTCTCCTGCAGGAACAGAGGCTGACAGGATCTGGTGTGTGCCAGGCTGAGACAGTGTGTGTGCCAGCTCTGCCTGGCATGGCAGCATGAGAGACGCTGGCCTGAGGTCAGGTCTGACATCAGGTGAAAAGGGCTCAGTCTATTAGCAGATGGAGGCTGAATGGATTGATGTTTCGTGCTCAGTGGGATGAAAAGAAAGATTTCATAGAAGGGATTCAACATCCAACAGCAGAACTCTGCACAAACATAGAAAAGCTCTGCAAAGTCAATAAGTAGCAGCAGTAGTCGTATGTGGTCCATATAAAACATCATTTAGTCAGAATTATTCTCTGTGCAGCTTCATCATTCATCTTTTGCATGAGGATGAACATCCAGAGCGGCCTGTGAAAAAAGTGATGAAGACTTCACACAGAAAATAAAATCCACTGCAACAGAAAAAGTAGTTTGAGGAAGAGAGAGAAAGAGACAGAACAAAGAAAGAGAAACAGGAAAGAGTCCATGATCCATTAGCACAGAGGAGAAGGGAAGAAGAAGAGAGAGCTGAAAGGCTCAAAGCTGACATGGAAACTGTTCAACAGAAGAAGAAGAAGAAGAAGAAGAAGAAGAGAGTCAACAGTCTGAGTGAGTGATGTGATTCTTCAACCCTCTCTGAACAAGTCATCAGGCTGAGTGATGAAGCAGCCTCTGACAAACTTTCATTTGGAGGATTTGTGAGGGGGAGAGGACTTATTATGGACTGATGGGAAACTCAAAGACACTTGACAGTCATTTGTATCAGCAGCCAGCAGACAAACACTCATGAGAGCGTCTTTCCACCTCACTGTGACAGAGAGACGCAGCTCAGTTCAGCCTCTGCACAACTCTGAAGGACAAACACTGATGTCAGTGTTTAAACACACAAACGATCAGAAGCGGAGCGACAGTGATGGAGGACAACACAAGATAATTCATCAGAAACCTGAAAACCTGATCTCAGGTCAGTGTCAGTCAAAACAGAACAGGTTTTCTCTCAGTAGAGGATTGAACCAATGACAGAGTGAGATGAGAAGATAAACAGTGTCTGATTGGCTCTCAGATTCCAGGAGGACAGAGAGGAGAGGAGCTCACTCTGAATCTGCTTCTTATTCCTGCAGCTCCACAGTTCAGCGTCTCCTCAGTCACAGTAAGACAAAGAGAAGAATAATGGACTCTGACTCTCAAACACCCTGACGGCTCACTGCAGCCCTGTCATCTCTTCATTCATCCTGGATTCATGCAGCACTGTGAAACCGTCTCAGCAGGATCTCCTGATGCAGCGCGCTGCAATCAGTTCACACTCAGACCTGCAGATCTGCCCTGCTGGCAACAACCAGAGCTAGAAGCTGGAAAAGATTCCCACTTACAGGAGGAGGGACTCACACAGCAATCAGAGCTGAGACACGACAGACGTTCACCAGCTCAACATGAGCACAAGAGATGAGCGAGATCCTTCACGTTCCTTTGTGTTGGTATTGTAAAGCCAAACTGCGTCTCTACAGCAAAACAATGTGTTCCTCATCTGCTGCCGTCACACTTCCAATGAATTCAATAACAGAGCAATGGGCCATGGAGCTCTGAGTTTCCTGGAGTCTGTTTCCTGGCTGTTCTTTCTTTCCACTCTTGTGTCTGGACACTCGATGAAAATGGCTTCAGAGATGAGGTGAATCTTTGTTTTGAATTGTTCCAGCTAAAGGTTAGATTCTGTGTTCAGTCTGCTAAATGCCAACTGAGCAGCAGCCAGCCAGACTTGAGATAGTCAGACACTACAGTCTGGAGGACTCTGCCAAGACCGATGCTGCTGGGAAAATATTAGTGAGTAAAAATGGATCTTCTCGTCAGGCAGTTCCTGCTAATTATCATGTTTAAATCTATGTGAAGCTGTTTTATTGCTCCATAAGCTGTAGGTGGGATCTTCTGTAACTATTGGTTGGATCTGCTTCACTGTTTAGCTGTCAGAGAGGAGACATTTGGTCTCTAAAAGTCCACCTCAGGTTACACTGATCCATTACGTTCACTTTGAAATCAAAGTTTCTCTTCCAGAGCTGCAGCACATTGCTCAAATAAAGATGGTTCATTAAATGGATTTCAATAGTGAGCTCAGATGGATCAGATTTACTCCCTGCCTGTTATTTATTCGTGCTGAGAGGAGATTTAGTTTTCTTGTGTTAGAGTTGAGAGACATTTAATGAAGTTCATTTGCTGCCTGATGTTACAGAGATCTCATTATTCTCTGCATCTGTGTCTTCACTGCTGTCATTGTAACTGTCTGCAGCAACGACATTAAAGTCTGTTCTGTCTGACAGCGTCCTCAGACTGAGACATGAGACATGGTCCAACTGTCTCCAACCTGAGTTTGTTTCTCCTGTGAGTGTTGTCGCCTGTCGCTGTACAACAGTTCAGTAAAAGTGATCAACAGGGACTCCTCTTGTCATGATCCATCCTTTTCTTTCACCTCATTGCCCATAAAGACAACAGCTACACGACCGTTTAGCTGAACGGCTCCTTGTGGTGTTTCAGTTACGTCTTTGTAATTCACATTGATAAATCACATCACTGAAGTCTCCATGAAAGCCATTAAATCTTCCTAACAGCCACCTCGTTCTCTAATAACAATATCCACTCGGCTCATGAACAGGCAGAAAATCACACGTGAAAACAAACAGAAGCTGAATGTAATTGCTGTTATTGATTCTCTTTCACTGTGGAAAAGGAAATAAGGTGAGAGAAGGAGGACATAACCGAATCCAGCAGCTGTCCTTTAAAGACTCTTTGGACAGACCTTCAGGTAAAAAACAAAAGTCTCTCAGCTGAGCCAGTTGTCCACAGACGGTCATGAATTTGTGCTCTGAAGCTCTGCCATCCACTGTCAAAATGTTCTCTTCTCACATATCATGTTTTCAGCTGTCAGCTTCATTTAACAGACAATCAGCAGCATAAAAGAGGCGTCCTGATGAGAGGACAGACGAGGGACACAGAGCTGGATTCAAATACTTATTAAAGGACACTTTGCTGTTGAATACTCATCATCTGCTGCCTCACAGATTGTTTTCCCTGCAAATCCAAAGATTTGTGATATGAAATGTAATATGTGCACAAACAGGCCTCTCATAAACCTCACTGATTACATCTATCACTGCCCAAATCTTCAGTCCATTCTACTCCACAGAGAAATCAATCCTCAGTCACTTTAAAAACAAAGCAAAGCTGTGGAGCTGAAATCTCACACTGTCTCAATGAAGCTGTGTTGATCTATGAAGAGTTTGTCTGAAAAAAGAAAAACTCAGAGCTCAGAGCCTGTGTTATCATGTTTCTCTCAGACAGAAGATGGAAAATGTTTATTGAGCACAATAAATGTCAGTGAACAGAGTGACTGCATGTAATTCACCTGAAGAAACACGTCAGTGTGACACAGGAAACGACATCCATGGACAGCTGGATGTGCTTTGATATAAAGGACTCAGTCTTTACTGCAGTGACACACCCTGCTGCACCACACAGCCTCATCCACGTCAAAGCTTTGTCCAGCAGACAAACAGAAACTCTTCCAGCTGATAGGTGACAGAGAGGAGGGAGCTGTTAAACCTGCTGACCTGTGACGAAGAAGCCAACTGACCCTCCTCTTTGTCCACTACAATAAATCCATCCTGCTGGAGGAAAACCTTCATTCAACAGAAGCAAAGTTTCCATCAAGAGACACAAAGAAGTTACTGTCCACGACTCTGGTCTCTAATCTCTGCTCTCCCTGACTTTGAAATGGAGGAAATTCATCAGGTTTCAAATCAAGTAAGTGTTTCAAACACTTTCCAGTGTGTGTGCTGGATAATGGAGTTCTTTACCAGCTTCCACTGCTGTTAGAACTGACTCATGTGGATGAAACTCATTTATGATGAAGACAAACAGCAATCACATGATCTGCAGCTGAAGCACAGGCTGCTTTAACTACACGAACTGATCTTCTTTCTGAACGTCTTCTTCCAGCAGACATGAAACCACATGCAGTTATCCTCTGTGCTGGAAGCCAGTTTGGACAGAGTGGACAAACACACGCTTGGTGTCTGTTGAAGTGACTTCAGGTTTCATGCTGTTCAAGCAGAAACACTGTGACTCTGCGAGATCCACATGCTGAGCACCTAACTGCACAAATACGATACAACACTGTGTTGAGGGTAAACGGGATCATTGTCATGGACTGGACTCCAGTCAGCAGCTGCCATCCTGTTTTATTGGTTCTGATTAGCCTCATCCCCTGCAGCACGAGTCACATCACATGTCTCAGATCTGTCTCTGCTCGTCCAAAGACGCTACAGAAAGGGACGTGATGAAGCTCGATGCTGAGACGATATCTGTCTCTGAGGCTGGATGGTTGACATTTAGCAGGAACATGTTCAAATCTCAGTATACTGTAATCCTTTAAATGGCATCAGTGTGTGCACGTCCTGACAAATGGATGAGACATTATCTCCCCTTGTGGTGGACTCTGAAATACTGATATTACTGATGGAGTGTTTAAGAGGCGGTGGCTACAAAAGACAAGTAAAGCAGTGCAGACGTCATTCAGACACTACGGTCCTGAAGATACAGCTGCTTTCCAGGAACAACAATAAGAACAGTGGTAAAATAAATCACAGGGGAACATTTTACATTCTTATGAAAAGACAGAATATTATTCCTCACAGAGGATGACATGTGACTGTAAAGGGACCTGCTGAGCAAGAAGACTTTAAAGCAGCAAACATTCAGTTCATTTTTCCACTCGAGTGGAATCACAATGATGCTCAGACTGCTCATGACCTGCAGAAATAAAGACAGAGCTTTAAATAAATATTGTACCCTGTAGACCCTTTGAGAGGAGAAGGAATTTCAACAGACATTTCATTTGAAACATCATCAAAGTCCTAATGAATGAATGAACAGGATTCTGTCTGGTTCATTGTCTCAGTGTCACTGTAAATGTCTCCATTACTGAACGTCCTCTGCAGTGTGTGTATTTTAACGTGTCTGTGCTCAGAGATCCAGTCTGAGTTTCAGGTTTGGCCTCATCTGCAAAAGTTAACTAGCAGAACAGTGAGACACTGTAAGTGGGTTTTGGGTGGGGGCAGCATCACATCTGTCTTGGGCACATGAGTGGGCAGGAAGCAGGATGACAACTCTGTATTTTTAGGCCCAAAGGCTTTTAGGAAGGAGAGGGTGGTTGAATGATGGTGCCTGCCTTTATGCCTTAATGGCATTGGCTACTCTCCCAGCTGTCACTGATGACAGAAACTCGTCACTCTGCCTCCACGACGGGGCCCAGTTGAAGAAATGGACCAGGTTACAGTGAAGTTACGCTGCTTTGGTTCAGGGCTGCTGCTCTTCACCCAGCAGTCAGGGAAGCTGCAGCACCTCATCAAACATTTTGGCTTTTAGCTCCCGAGAAGCACAGAGACTTCTGCATGAAATGAGCTGTGAAATGAGCTGCAGGACACAGATGATGCCACATTCTTCCTGAATTACTGAATAAAGCCTTTATTAAGATTTTATATGCTTTTCTAAGTATTTTTTTCTCCATTTTGTTTTACTTTCTAATTTCAGGTGGGGGTAACACAAGTTTAATGGTGGTTATTCTGACTCACACACTGTTACCTCTCTGTGGAGTCTCTCTGTAATGCTGTCCCTGGAAGTCCATTACAGTTTTTCACGATTGTCAACACACGTTTCTCAATACAATAACGGCTTTCTCAATACTGCACACACAAAACTGAAAACTGCACACACAAAATGCTAAACCTGACACTCCCTTTGCAAGAAGACTCTTGCCATCAAATCTCTACATTGTGTTCACAAAATGGAACTCATGTTTTCATTTGCTACACACAGTCGTATTTTCCAATGACACATACCATTCATTGAGCACACACAACTAAGCTTTTGCTGCACACTACCAAGCATTTACAGCACATTGTAGTGCAAAATTGAAAACACTATTGTAAAATGGAACACACCATATGAATGACAATGACTCTGGAAAATAAGATATTTCTCCTTTTGTAAAAATGACTCAGTGTAGCCTACTTTTTTCATAAAACAAACTTAAAACAACACACAAATATGCAGCCAAAAATGTTTTTTTGTATTGTACATGATTGAGGAATCATCATGATCAAGCATCATCATGCCTTCGGTTTCTGTCAGGCCAGAGGGCCTCGTCCACATCACAGGCGATGTTCTCCCTATCTAGACATCTCTGGAAGAACCGCCTTGAGTGGCGCATGAATCCCTGAATGGACTCGAGGCTGACGTCACCACAGGCTTCTTCCGTGGCCTGGACGAGTGGGACCTGGGTCTGGGGGTTTCGCTCATACACCTTCCACCTCCAAGCAGAGAAGAACTCCTCTATGGGGTTGAGGAATGGAGAGTACGGCGGAGGAATAACACCGTAAAATGTGGGTGGGCCTGGAACCACTGACGTACAAGCAGAGGCCGGTGGAAACTCACATTGTCCCAGATGACAACGTAATTAATTCTTTGTGGATCATCAGTGTGATCTGGTGGAACAAGTTGTTCGTGGAGGTCATCAAGGAAGGCCAGCAGCAAGTCTGTGTTATAGGCACCAAGATGTACATGGCGGTGCAGGACACCATGGTGATTTACAGTTTTTCACAGTTCCTAACACACGTTTCTCAAAACACTAACAGATTCCTTCAAATTGTCCACACAAACCTGAAAACCTCACACACAAAATGCTAAACTTGACACTCCTTTTTCAAGATGACTCTTTGCCATCAAATCTCTTAACTGTTCACAAAATGGAACTCGTGTTCTCATTTGGTACACACAGCCACATTCTCGAATGACACACACATACGAGTCAATTGATACACACAGCTCAGCAATTGCTGCACACTACCAAGCATTCACAGCACACTGAAGTGCAAAATTGAAAACCCAATTATAGAAATGCAACACCCAATGTGAATGGCAATGACTCATGAGAATTACCCATTTTTCCTTTTGGAAAATGTCTGTGTAGGCCCACTTCTTCAAACATAAAATATCACACAAGTATGCAGCAAATCATTGTTTTATTTACAGTGTTTCAGTGCACAAGAAAATGTACGTTTAAAAAAAAAAAAAAAAAAAGTCAAAAGGTTACACTTTTGCCTCAAACACGCCCACCCCCCTCCTCCCCTTTCACAGGAGGAATTAGACAACATCAAGTCTCCTGTTTCTATCTGGCCAGAGGGCCTCATCCACGTCACAGAGGATGGTCTCTCTGGCAAGGCACCTCTGGAAAAATCGTCTTGAGTGCCTCATGAAGCCTTGACAGGCCTCAGCAGAGACGTCACCACAGGCCTCCTCCATGGCCTGCAGCAGTGGGAACTGGCCCTGGGGGTTTCTTTCATAAACCTTCCACCTCCAAGCGGAAAAGAATTCCTCGATGGGGTTTAGGAAAGGGGAATAAGGGGGGAGGTAAAGTACAGAAAATCCTGGGTGGTCCTGGAACCACTCCCTTACTACTGCGGTCTTGTGGAAGCTGACATTGTCCCAGATTACTACATAGTGGATCCCCGGGTCAACAATCTGGCCTCGTGGCACCAGCAGGCCATGCAGGCTATCCAGGAATGTGATCAGCCGCGCAGTATTGTAGGCCCCCAGGCTAGCGTGGCGATGCAGGATTCCATGATGGTTCACGGCTGCACACATTGTGATGTTCACACCACGCTGCCCAGGGACCTCAACAATGGCCCTTTGACCGATTATGTTCCTGCCCCGCCTCCTCCTCTTCACTGGGTTGAAGCCAGCCTCATCAATGAAAATATATTCATACAGCTCATTGGCTGTATCATGCTCCTGGATCCGCTGAAACACAGAATGAGAATGCAAGTTACAATATGGCCACAGAGCCGCACAGTGGGATACAGTGAGACACTGCAGAAAAGGAACTATATTGAATTACAGGTACAATACTTGTATGTGTCAGTGCTGAATACTGTATATGGAACTTACAAGCACAAACTCTCGCCGGAGATCCTTTATGCGTTCAGTGTTCCTGTCAAATGGCACACGGTACACTTGCTTCATCCGCATGCTATTCCTACGTAGGATGCGGTCCAGTGTTGAGAGACTTATTGTTTGTATAAAACAATAAGTCTTTCTGGAGCCTGCTGGCACCAGCAGTGGGACAAGAGCTGCTTTTTAATGTTTTTTATGAGATCAGAGCTGAATTTATAGTGGTAACATCTCATGCATATATAAACACGCAAGTAATTTCCTCTCTGCATTTTTAGTTTTAGTTGTACAAAACTGCAAGATTCACCATGTGTCTGCACATCCCTGCTGATACACTGGATATATATTTATTTATACATAATGTGAGCTTGTGAACATGTGAATATTTCACTATAAATGTAAATAAATACACAATTATGAAGCCTGTCAGAAAGTTACCTCTTAATCTTCGTCTTAATTAATTAATTAAGTCCTAATTTTTTTTCCAAAATCATTTCACAGCAGCCAGTTCACATGCAGTAAGAGAAAATGACAATAGTCAGAAATTCATTTCATTGGTAAGTTAATCTTCATTATTATATAATAGAGATATTGCTGCTGTTTCCATTTACATAAGACAAAACCTCTTTGCATGAAAACACACCTTTTGACTTAACTAAGTATCCTGTATCATAAATACACGTCTGGCATTGTATTGAACCAAATGGCTTGAATTTTATATATATATACATATAGGCGAGTTATGATGATGATGTGATAATAGACTTGTCATGCAATAAGATAATTCGTACTTTATTGATCACCACACAATATGCCATGCATCGGTGAACACAGCAACACACACAACATGTACATGACATGGTGAAATTATTATTTCTCCACCTATCCTTCGTCCGTCCTTCCTCCTCGACAGACCAGGAGCGGTGGGCTGCCAGCCGACAGCGTTACTTCCGTCTTCCAATATGGCGGCTGTTCCCTAAGAATTGTGGGAATTGGGATTGAATGTATGGCAGCCACAGACATGATTTTTAATCCAACGATAGACTACAACTACCAAGTGATGAGCCGTCGATTCACCTCACGCACAAACAGGCACACAAACCTCACACCCACAGGCTGCTCTGGCTGTGTCCACACTGATATGTTTCCATTTCAAAACATTGTTTTAACATGAAAATGAGCATTTCAGCACTGTTTCAGACTGTCTCACACACGCATTGCAAAGCTGTACTGCACAGGTGGTGCTGCTGGGAATTTCAGACATTGCACAGATGGATTTTTTTGATAGCACAAGCAACATGTATGTGTTTTTAGCTATCATTTTCCTCATGTTGGCTCGTATTTTTATCATTTAAGAGCAGGTTCTTTTTTAAAAATCCCAACGTTGCTTTAATCTAACTCTAACCTCACGTGTGTGTGGACTGTGGGGCGTTTTTTATGGTGCTGTTACTGTGGTAACTGGCAACTGCATATTAATGGAAATGAATATGCCGATAAACAGTTGTTCTTGTAGGCAACCTTAATAGCTTCAGGAACATGGGAAGGAGATAAATACAGCACCTGTGAGGGCTCAACGCTTAATCTGAATATTATTGAATATACTTGTCATTAGGGATGGGAATCGAGAACCAGTTCTTTTGGAGAACCGGCTCCCAGTAGCTCAGTTCCTTGGAATCGTTTGCCTGCCTGGATAACGATTCCGCCTGTCTTGCACATGCGCGACAACGTCACGCACGCTGCATTGTTTTGGTTTAGATCGTGGCGATATGGCGTCGAGGAAGAAACGCTCCAAAGTATGGCTATATTTCACGCGAAAAGATAACACCAGGGCCACTTGCAACACGTGCAAAGTTTCCATTTCTTCAAAGGGGGGAAATACCTCCAACATGCTAAAACATTTGTCCACACAGCATGCAATTTGTTTGCAGGAATGTCACGTGTTTGAAACGCTACTTAGCGACGCTTGTGAGTCCAGCGGCAGAGCAAACACCAGGGCGTCCTCTGTTATTAGTGCCGAAGGTAATGTTGAACTCTTACAAGCCGTGTCTGTTGTGTTACGGTTAGCGCCATTTCACTGTGTAAACTGCTTTCACCAAACTGCTTTGAGATGACGATGACTGCCAGAGTCAGGCTGGCTCAGAGGCTGCAGCGGGCACCGGCAGGTCTCGCGCACCTCTATCCACTCCTTTCACTGAGGCAGGCAAGACTAAAATGACCGAGACGAGGATAAAGCAATGTCACAGAGCAGTCACTAGATTTGTGGTGAAAGGTTTACAGCCTTTTGCCACTGTAGATGCTCCTGAATTTCGGTAGGTTAGTTCGTTGCATTTTACCTGGCATATCTGTTCAAATGAAAATCAGAAATTTGAGTTCTGTCAGAGTTGCATGTTGTTATTTTAACCAGTGTAGTTCTGCTTCATTCATTCCTACTCTGAGAAGTAGCTCACCTACTTTTTAGGTTTGTTCTGAGGTTACGTCACACATCATTTGTGCAGACTGTATACGTTATATTTTCTGTGCAGAGATGAAAATATAAAAGACAGTTAACGCAAACAAACCCATTTGTACTTTTATTTCCTCACCCAATGAGAACCGATAAGGAATCTGATCGATAAGCAAAATCAATAATGGAATCGGAATCGTTAAATTCTTATCAATTCCCGTCCCTACTTGTCATAATCTGTTTGTGTCTCTCTGTCTCTGATAGAAATGCCGAGCCAGGGGTCAACAACTAAAAAGTGTGTGGTCTGCCACGCACAGCTGTATGTAGCCTGCAAAACCTGCAAGACATGCAAGACAGAGCAGCCGCCGAAGCTGAGGCTCGAAAACAAAATGGAAAAGTTTGATCAGAAGCGGGAGAGCTGGGTCCACACCCACCAAAAGAACAGGACCACCTCACATATCCGGGATGAAGCTTATATGCCGGTGTGTGATTACTGTTATTGTTTTCATGCAGTTCAGTTTCTAAATGCTGCTATACACGTTTTAATACCAATATCTTTTCCTCTCTTTTGTGTGTGTTTGTTGTTTTTAGCTTGAGAAGTTGCACGCCCTTGGAGTAAGGGCTGTTTTGCTTTTGTCAAGACCTGGAAGAAAGCAAAATGCTTGGGTATCTGAGGTTTTGGCACCCCGTTGTCAGCTGACCGAGACATCACGTACATGTCTACAGAGAATGAAAGACCTCTATGACATTGTTATTCAAGGTAAGAGTTATTAATGTTCTGTACTGGACGCCCTGTGTGTCTGTCACAGATGAGGCTGTGCCTGCGTTCTCTGGACTGATGGAGCAATCACATTATCATTGATGCTTTTTGCTTCCAGCTAATTGAAACTAGTTGAGAGAGGCACCAGCTAAATAGCAGACTCTTCCTTGTTTGATTGTCAGCCTTGGGGTCTCCATGACATTTTTATTTAACCCTTTTTAATTCAGTTTTACTTAATTTCTCAGCTTTAATCTATTCAGCTTGCTTTTCCCTTCAGTCATGCTCTTTTAGGATGAACTTAAACTAGTCGAAGTATTATTACTCTCTAAATATTTCAGTTATTCTCTAATGCAGGCTGGACTCCCCAAGATGCTGCAGGACAACTGGATGAACCCTCATCAGCCCCTCTTGAACTCCCAGCTGGACCACAAATGGCCCCAGCAGACCCCCAGGTAGCAATGGCCCTGCTTGTTCCCTCAGCAGCCTCAATCGGACCTCCAAAGGCCCTGACTGGACCACCAACAGGCCCAACTGGACCCCCAGCAGCTCTAATTGGACCACCAATTGGACAACCAGCAGCCCTGACAGGACCCTCTGCACACCATGCAATCCCAGAACCTGGGGAGAGGACAACATTCCCCAGAGGGACCTCCAGCAGCCTCCCAAGTTTGTCTTCAAAATGGTAAGCAGAGGAGCTGCATGAAGAGTGCTGGCAAATCATTCATTGGCAGGTTATGAAAATACGTTTGGACGAATAAAGGCCAGTCTCTAAATACATTGTATGTATGTAATTATTGAAGATGGACAGCGAGAAATCAAAACTGAAAGAGGAGGTTCTCCAACGCCTGCATCTGCACCAGCTTCCCCGTCCCCAGACATCAAACTTGAGACTGAGGACATCGGATCCACCAGCAATCCCCCCGCTAACCTCAGCTCCTCCTCTGTGATGTCTGTCACTGTGACGGACACAGGTTTTTTTGGCGACATGGAAGGTTAGCGTCAAAGATTTAACAGTTCCTGTTAGAAGGTTTAAGATATGAAGGATTTGTTTTAATGTTTGTATTTGCTTGACATTTTGTCCACTGCAAAGGTGACTGGGAGGAGAGAGAAGACATGGGACATTGTGGACAAAAGGAGAAAGAAAGAAGGAGAAGAGAGATGGGCCCTGAAATGCAGATATACAGACCGATACAGAGAGGTATTGAGGAAGAAAGCATGGAAATGTGTAAGTTTTTCATAAGCCAGAAGAGAAGTAATTGCATGTTTTGTCCAAATCCAAATTTCAATATATGTGTTGTACTGACTGTACAGGTGTTTGCCCCCCAACTAAACCCCACAGTGTGCTGGCTGAGTGTAAATATGAGAACACAGATGCTGCCACCTCTGGCCACGAAGCAGCACAACAACAAGTGATGAAGCTAGAGAAAAGGTAAGGTGTCACAATCATTTGGATAAGCAAAGATGCTTCATTTGCATGCATGGCCATAAAGAGATTTTCTCTCTGCACGGTTCCTGAAACAGGCCAAACCTCACACATGACTCAGACCTCCAGTAACTGTGATCTGGATACAATGGACCTTGATCAGCTGAAGACAGAGAAGATAAAGATGCAGATAAAAGTCTTGAGGTTACAAGAAGAATATTACACTCAGAAACTAAAGGGCAGAAACATTTCAATAGTTTCACTGGAGTCTGATTGGAAAGCTGATGGTCGCAGGACAGTACAGTCACTCAGGGATCAGTGAGGGTGTTTACAGGTCCACCAGAATACTGCAGACAAAAACTGCCCGTAGACAACTTCATCTCCATCATTTCCATGTGTGTCAGTGGAAGGCAGAGGGATTTATTGACTATAAACTTGAACCAATAAAAGCCACCTCTTGAGAACTGAATCGAGTTTTTGTGATTTAATCAAGTTTTGTTTATTTCTATATATAATTACAGAGCGCACACACACACACACACACACACACACACACACACACACACACACACACACACACACACACCTGCACTAAGAAATGCTGAATTGAATAAATGCTTTTATTTGTATGAATGTATGTGTCATTTATGAGATCCCCTATATATATATATATATATATATATGTGTGTGTGTGTGTGTGTGTGTGTGTGTGTGTGTGTGTGTGTGTGTGTGTGTGTGTGTGTGTATCACTTTAAAGTTATATATCAAGATACAGTAACTGTTGTGCTAAGTTTTTCTGGTGTTCCTTATTCCTCTACATAATGATTCAAGCTTTAAAGTTGGTAAATAAAAAGTGATACTGCACTGTTTGCATCCTACATCTGTGAGACATACAGTAACATGTTGTCTCCTCTAATTTCAGGCGAAGAATGCTTGTCAGTCCGATGACATGGAGCATCCAGTAGGAGGTTTGGAAATGTTATTATGATAATTGTTCGGTTGAAGCACCACACAAACATCATATAGTCAGACTTTGATCATTTATTTAAAATGTTATAAGAATAATTTATTTCAGGCAAACAAAAACAGTCAGTAGCAGTAACACGGTCGCATTGTGGGGACTTGCTGTATCCATAAAGTAACTCAGTCAATTTTAAGGTGAAGGAAAGCGAAACAGAAAGCTCAGTTTGATCTATTTCTTTTAATATTTGAATATGCTTGACATTTTGTCCTCTGCAAAGATGACAGGAAGGAGATAGAAGAAAGAGGGCATTGTGGACAAAAGGAGAAAGAAAGACAGACAAGAGAGGTGGGCCCTAAAAAACAGAGACATCTTGACATGTCAAGGCCTTAAGCCAGTGGTCAACCTTTTGCATCTGGAACCACCAGTGATGCTACATCAGCTCCCATACAGAGTGGTACTGAGGAAGACAGCATAGAGGCAATGTGTATGTTTTCAGAAGCTATAAGAGAAACAGTGGCATGTTTTGTCTGTTCAGGACCAACAGGACATTTCCAAATTTTAATATGTGTTGTACTGACTGTACAGATGTTGGCTCCCCCACTACACCAATGATTGTGCTGGTTGAGGGTAATTATGAGAACGCAGATCCTGCAGCTCTGGCCATGAAGCAGCACAACTACAAGTGATGAAACTAGAGAAAAAGTAAGGTGTCACAATTATTTGGATAAGCAAAGATGCTTCATTTGCGTGCATGGTCATAAAGAGATTTTCTCTCTGCAGGGTTCCTCAAACAGCTCAAAGCTCACTCATCACTCAGACCTTCAACAAGGTGGAGGCTCCATCCTCCAGGCCCTCCAGTAACTGTGATCTGGATACAATGGACCTTGATCAGCTGAAGACAGAGAAGATAAAGATGCAGATAAAAGTCTTGAAGTTACAAGAAGAATATTACACTCAGAAACTAAACGAGCGGAAACATTTCAATAGTTTCACTGGAGTCTGATTATAAAGCTGATGGTCGCAGGACAATACAGTCACTCAGGGATCAGTGAGGGTGTTTACAGGTCCACCAGAATACTGCAGACAAAAACTGCCGTAGACAACTTCATCTCCATCATTTCCATGTGTGTCAGTGTAATCAACTTTTGTTTATTTATATATATAATTACAGGCACAGCGCACACACACGCACACCTGCACTAAGAAATTCTGACTTTAATAAATGCTTTTATTTGTATGAATGTATGTGTCATTTATGAGACCCCCCCCCCCCCCCCCCTTAACTGCTGTAAGCTGTTAGCATACCAACCAACCAACGGTGCTAACATGTTAGCTTGTACATATATTTGCTGCCACTTCACCAAAAAGTTGGCTTCCCAACTCTTTAAAGCAACATTAGCTGGGGTGGTGTTACTATAGGACATTCATGCAATGTACCTCATTGTCATGGCAGAAGACAATTTATTAGAAACAAGAACACTACATCCGCTGTAGGAGAGGCTACTACCAGCTAGCTGCTCCTCTCACGTTAATTTAACTGTTGAGTTGGATGTTGCGTTCATGTTCATGTGCTTAAGACGTTCTTTTAGACTAATGTCGATGAGGCTGGTTTACAACTTTGTAGTTTTTGTTCTAGTCAGTGTTTTCATTTTGAACCACTTTCTACTTGTTTATGTTTATATGCTGAGTTATATTGTATTTTTATTATATCATTACAATATTACATAATATGTATTATACATTACAATACATATTATATAACTATATATTTAGTTATGCTTAGTTCTATCTTTAACAAACTGCTGTTATTCTTGTTTATATATTTTGTTAAATTTTTAAACAATTGTTGTACATTTTTTGTGTTTGTCTTTATGTTTAAATTGCTACTGCAACAGAATAATTTCCCATATTGGGATCAATAAAGAAACAGTCTGTCTAAGTCTAAGTCTCTGCCTGAGTCCAGTGGTGGAAACTCAGCACATTTACTCAAGTATATTAAAGTACAACTTTAGGTACTTTCATTTTACCTCCATTAAAAGCTTCTTTCCTGAAATGGTGCAGACACATGAAAGCATCAATAATAGTAAATTTAGCGATAATGTCCCAGTACGAAAGGGGACATTCTCCATAACAAGGAAGTTTACTCTCGTTTCTGCAAGTTAATTTTGCTGATGATACTTTTACTTTCAGCTGAGTCGTTTTACACTGTCGTATTTATTATTTATTTTATTTTTCACTGTCCAGCCCACCGCTGGTCCGCCGCGGAGGAAGGACGGACCAAGGATGGGTTAAATTAATTTCACATATGCTGCGCGTGCGCAGTTTCCCCCCCTAACTTCGCATATTGTGTGTCAAAATGTGACTAATAAAGAATTTCTTCTTTTAAATCAGAATGATGATTTAGTTTTTTCAGGGATGTTTCAATAAAGATTGTGACTTCCTCCAGTGCGACTCCTCATAATGATTGGCAAAAACCAGCTCTAAACATAATAAAGTTTGATCTCTTGACTCTGCAACCTGTGACCAGAGGGTCTCTCTCGACATGTTTCTTGTGTTTTAAAACAAACCAGCTCTGCTTTGGAGCACACCTCATGATTCATGGTCTAAAAGTGTTGTGCCTCCACTCAGAGGAGCTGCTTCTTCATACAGCATTTTATATGACTCAATTTATTTATGAAAATGATTTCTTCATCTTTAAACTGTTTAATGGCTGTTATATGTAACTGTATCTCAACATGCGCTCGAGGCTCATAATTAAATGATGTGGTCAGTTTCTCATTAAATCTCACGGAAATGTTTCATCTTCTGCTCTGTTTTATTGTGTTTGAAATTGTTTGTTAATCTGTTGCAGTGTTTTAAACAACTTGTTTTTTTATTTTTATTTTTATAAAATGTTATGTTCAGCACATTGAGCGGCAGCTCAGGTATGACGTGTCGAATATAATTAAGGTTTAGTGTGAACATTTTACCCTGCTGGTCAGAGAGGACAACTTTTAAAGTGTATATCGACTGAAATCAAGAGTTTTCCGTTGGGGAGAGAAGGACATGGGGACATTGATAATGGTCACCATACTTACAGATGAACTCTGGCTGTCAGTTGATGCTTTAGAATCAGAATCAGAATCAGAACCCATGACATCATAATCCATTCTAACCAAGAGTATATAGAGCCGCTTCATTTCACCAGAGCAGTTCACAGTTTCACATCGACAGCACGGCGATCAAGACGTTTGGAGAAGCAAACTGAGCGATCCTTGAGCATCAAACCTTTTCAGTAAGTACTTCAACAGCAAACTGACTGTCATACTTTCACATGCAGGAACAGATCCAGTTAAATCTGTAACAATGCTTTATATTTATTAAATTAATCTTTACATTTTCGTGTTAAATCTTAATCTGCCAAGTAACTTGTAACTACAGCTGTTACGTAAATGTAGCATAGAAAGGAAAATGTATGCCTCTGAAATGAGGTGGAATAAAAACATAAAGTATAGAAGAAGTGGAGCAGCGACTCAAAACTGTACTGACTGTAAAAACATCACTGTAATATAGTTGCTTTCGTCAACGAAAATTATGACTAAATATCGTCGTCAACGAACCTTTTACGTGACGAAAACGAGACGAGACGCAACGTAAATGCTGGTCATGTGACGATAACTATAACGAAATACATAATGCAATATCGTTGACGAATAAAAACGAGACTTAATGTGGTTTACAAAATAAAAACTCTGCTAAAATGTCTCTTCATTTTCGTTGGCTAAAACGAGACGAGACGAAATGCTCTGACGTTATTTCGTCTCGTTTAGTCGCGTTGTTATTATTATTTTGCAATATTTCTGTTTCCCGCGTCTCGCTTCAGGGGCTGCATCAGGTCGCACTGCGCAGTCGCAGGCGACGTCACGGCATTAGTTCTCACTCGCGCCGTTATTTAGAAGATGCAGCTGCGGGTGGTTAACGTTAACGACAGACAACTGACAGCCGGCTTTGGTTGGTAAAATAAATATGTTGTAAATTCAAATCAGAGTGTCTTCGTGTCTGGAATGGATGTATTCTTGAGTCTATAAGGTAACAATAATATAATAATAAGACAACCTTGTTTGAATTGTGAAATGGGTTTGACTCAAAGAAAATTTGGGTTTCATCTATACTACTAGATACTATATTGACTGGGTTAAATAGAATTGCATTACTAAAAAGAGACTAAAATACAATTTCCATTGACTAAAACCAGACGAAAATAGTCACGGAAAATTCTGACTAAAATAAGACTAAAATGCTCAGACTTTTAGTCGACTGAAACTTGACTAGACTATATGAACTTGACTAAAACTAATAAAAACTAAAATGACAGCTTGACACAAAGACTAGACTAAGACTAAAATTAAAACAGGCCGCCAAAAACAACACTAATACCATAATGTGAAAATACTTCATTATACAAGGAAATGTTCCAGCTGCCTTCATATCTTACTGAGCTAAAAAATAGAGAAATGTAAAAGTCATGTTAAAAGTTCTCATCATGCAGACTGAGTCCTTTCAAAGACTCACACTATGACGTAAGTATAATTTTGCAGTATTACTATTGATGCATGAACATATAAGCAGCGTTTTAATGTTGGAGCTGGTCCACTTCAAGCTAAATTTAACAACTTTATATGTTGCTTATTCGCTAAATTCATATCAAATCCATATCTGCAAAGTAATTATATCTGCTGCAGAAATGTTTTGAACTAAATGAGTATAAAATGCTCTATAATATATGATGTTACTCCTCATGAAAGTGTCAAGAAAGTGTCTAAAAAGCAGCTTTCTATCAGTGTGTGTGACAGGAGTCCAAACTGCGGGACCATCGTCTCTGCTCCTGAAATGGATTTCAGAGCAGAGGTCGACCGTGCTGTGGAGGAGATGGAGTCCAGTCTCGAAGCGGCCATTTATGATCTGTTGGCCAACCCTCCACCTACTCCACCTCTTCCTCCTGTTCCTGTTGGCCTGGAACTCAACATCTCCCCTGAACCAGTAGAGGGTCCAGGGACGAGGATATGGTGGATTTTTCCCTGCAGGAGCAGCAAAATCCATTCATGGAAGCTCTCAACATCAGGCCTGTATCAAGGGGGCAGGGGACCCTGGTGTCTCTCCTCCTCAGCTCCGTCTCTCCTCCTCATGTCTGTCTCTCCTCCTCAGCTCCATCTCTCTCCTCCTCATGTCTGTCTCTCCTCCTCAGCTCCATCTCTGTCCTCCTCAGCTCTGTCTCTCTCCTCCTCATGTCTGTCTCTCCTCCTCAGCTCCATCTCTGTCCTCCTCAGCTCTGTCTCTCTCCTCCTCATGTCTGTCTCTCTTCCTCAGATCTGTCTCTCCTCCTCAGCTCTCTCTCTCCTCCTCAGATCCATCTCTCTCCTCCTCAGCTCTGTCTCTCCTCCTCAGTTCTGTCTCTCCTCCTCAACTCCATCTGTCCTACTCAGCTCCATCTCTCCTCCTCAGCTCCATCTCTGTCCTCCTCATGTCTGTCTCTCCTCCTCAGCTCTGTCTCTTCTCCTCATCTCTGTCTGTCCTCCTAATCTCATCTCTCCTCCTCATCTCTGTCTCTCCTCCTCAGCTCTGTCTCTCTCCTCCTCAGATCCATCTATCTCCTCCTCATCTCTGTCTCTCCTCTTCTTGTCTGTCTCTCCTCCTCAGATCTGTCTCTCCTACTCAGCTCCATCTTTTTCCTCAGTTCTATCTCTTCTCCTCAGCTCTGTCTCTCCTCTTCAGCTCCATCTCTCTCCTCCTCATGTCTGTCTGTCCTCCTAATCTCATCTCTCCTCCTCATCTCTATCTGTCCTACTCAGCTCTATCTCTGTCCTCCTCATGTCTGTCTCTCCTCCTCACTCAGCTCCATCTATCTCCTCAGCTCTGTCTCTCTCCTCCTCAGTTCTCATCTCTCCTCCTCAGCTCTGTCTCTCCTCCTCAGATCTGTCCCTCCTACTCAGCTCCATCTATCTCCTCAGCTCCATCTCTCTCCTCCTCATCTCCATCTCTCCTCCTCAGCTCTATCTCTGTCCTCCTCATGTCTGTCTCTCCTCCTCACTCAGCTCCATCTATCTCCTCAGCTCTGTCTCTCTCCTCCTCAGTTCTCATCTCTCCTCCTCAGCTCTGTCTCTCCTCCTCAGATCTGTCCCTCCTACTCAGCTCCATCTATCTCCTCAGCTCTGTCTCTCTCCTCCTCATCTCCATTTCTCCTCCTCAGCTCTGTCTCTTTTCCTCATCTCTGTCTGTCCTCCTAATCTCATCTCTCCTCCTCAGCTCCGTCTCTGTCCTCCTCGGCTCTGTCTCTCTCCTCCTCAGCTCCATCTCTCTCCTCCTCAGATCTGTCTCTCCTACTCAGATCCATCTATCTCCTCCTCATGTCTGTCTCTCCTCCTCAGCTCTGTCTCTTCTCCTCATCTCTGTCTGTCCTCCTAATCTCATCTCTCCTCCTCATCTCTGTCTCTCCTCCTCAGCTCCGTCTCTCCTCCTCAGATCTGTCTCTCTTACTCAGCTCAATCTATCTCCTCAGCTCTGTCTCTCTCCTCCTCAATTCTGTCTCTCCTCCTCAGCTCTGTCTCTCTCCTCCTCAGATCCATCTATCTCCTCCTCATCTCTGTCTCTCCTCTTCTTGTCTGTCTCTCCTCCTCAGCTCCATCTCTCCTCCTCCGCTCCATCTCTGTCCTCCTCATGTCTGTCTCTCTTTCTCAGCTCGATCTGTCTCCTCCTCAGCTTGGTCTCTGCTCCTCAGCTCTGTCTCTCTCCTCCTCTTGTCTGTCTCTCTTCCTCAGCTCTGTCTCTCCTCCTCAGCTCTGTCTCTCTTCCTCTTATCTGTCTCTCCTCCTCAGATCCATCTCTCTCCTCCTCAGCTCTGTCTCTCCTCCTCAGATCTGTCTCTCCTACTCAGCTCCATCTATCTCCTCAGCTCCGTCTCTCCTCCTCAGTTCTGTCTCTCCTCCTCATCTCCATCTCTGTCCTCCTCATGTCTGTCTCTCCTCCTCAGCTCTGTCTCTTCTCCTCATCTCTGTCTGTCCTCCTAATCTCATCTCTGTCTCTCCTCCTCAGCTCCGTCTCTCCTCCTCAGATCTGTCTCTCCTCCTCAGTTCTGTCTCTTCTCCTCATCTCCATTTCTCCTCCTCAGCTCTGTCTCTCCTCCTCAGATCTGTCTCTCCTACTCAGCTCCATCTCTCCTCCTCTTATCTGTCTCTCCTCCTCATCTCCATCTCTGTCCTCCTCATGTCTGTCTCTCCTCCTCAGCTCTGTCTCTTCTCCTCATCTCTGTCTGTCCTCCTAATCTCATCTCTGTCTCTCCTCCTCAGCTCCGTCTCTCCTCCTCAGATCTGTCTCTCCTACTCAGCTCAATCTATCTCCTCAGCTCTGTCTCTCTCCTCCTCAATTCTGTCTCTCCTCCTCTTGTCTGTCTCTCCTCCTCAGCTCTGTCTCTCTCCTCCTCAGATCCATCTATCTCCTCCTCATCTCTGTCTCTCCTCTTCTTGTCTGTCTCTCCTCCTCAGCTCCATCTCTCCTCCTCCGCTCCATCTCTGTCCTCCTCATGTCTGTCTCTCCTTCTCAGCTCGATCTGTCTCCTCCTCAGCTTGGTCTCTGCTCCTCAGCTCTGTCTCTCTCCTCCTCTTGTCTGTCTCTCTTCCTCAGCTCTGTCTCTCCTCCTCAGCTCTGTCTCTCTTCCTCTTATCTGTCTCTCCTCCTCAGATCCATCTCTCTCCTCCTCAGCTCCGTCTCTCCTCCTCAGATCTGTCTCTCCTACTCAGCTCCATCTATCTCCTCAGCTCCGTCTCTCTCCTCCTCAGTTCTGTCTCTCCTCCTCATCTCCATCTCTGTCCTCCTCATGTCTGTCTCTCCTCCTCAGCTCTGTCTCTTCTCCTCATCTCTGTCTGTCCTCCTAATCTCATCTCTGTCTCTCCTCCTCAGCTCCGTCTCTCCTCCTCAGATCTGTCTCTCCTCCTCAGCTCCATCTCTCCTTCTCATCTCCATTTCTCCTCCTCAGATCTGTCTCTCCTCCTCAGTTCTGTCTCTTCTCCTCATCTCCATTTCTCCTCCTCAGCTCTGTCTCTCCTCCTCAGATCTGTCTCTCCTACTCAGCTCCATCTCTCCTCCTCTTATCTGTCTCTCCTCCTCAGATCCATCTCTCTCCTCCTCAGCTCTGTCTCTCCTCCTCAGATCTGTCTCTCCTACTCTGCTCCATCTATCTCCTCAGCTCCGTCTCTCTCCTCCTCAGTTCTGTCTCTCCTCCTCATCTCCATCTCTGTCCTCCTCATGTCTGTCTCTCCTCCTCAGCTCTGTCTCTTCTCCTCATCTCTGTCTGTCCTCCTAATCTCATCTCTGTCTCTCCTCCTCAGCTCCGTCTCTCCTCCTCAGATCTGTCTCTCCTACTCAGCTCAATCTATCTCCTCAGCTCTGTCTCTCTACTCCTCAATTCTGTCTCTCCTCCTCTTGTCTGTCTCTCCTCCTCAGCTGTCTCTCTCTCCTCCTCAGCTCCATCTCTCCTCCTTAGCTCTGTCTCTCTTCCTCAGCTCTGTCTCTCTCCTCCTCAGCTCCATCTCTCCTTCTCATCTCCATCTCTCCTCCTCAGTTCTGTCTCTTCTCCTCATCTCCATTTCTCCTCCTCAGCTCTGTCTCTCCTCCTCAGATCTGTCTCTCCTACTCAGCTCCATCTCTCCTCCTCTTATCTGTCTCTCCTCCTCAGCTCCATCTCTCTCCTCCTCAGCTCTGTCTCTCCTCCTCTTATCTGTCTCTCCTCCTCAGATCCATCTCTCTCCTCCTCAGCTCTGTCTCTCCTCCTCAGCTGTCTCTCTCCTCCTCAGATCCATCTATCACCTCCTCATCTCTGTCTCTCCTCTTCTTGTCTGTCTCTCCTCCTCAGATCTGTCTCTCCTACTCAGCTCCATCTCTCCCCTCCTCATGTCTGTCTGTCCTCCTAATCTCATCTCTCCTCCTCAGATCCATCTCTCCTCCTCATCTCTATCTGTCCTACTCAGCTCCATCTCTGTCCTCCTCAGCTCTGTCTCTCTCCTCCTCAGCTCCATCTCTCTCCTCCTCAGCTCTGTCTCTCCTCCTCACTCAGCTCCATCTATCTCCTCAGCTCTGTCTCTCTCCTCCTCATCTCCATTTCTCCTCCTCAGCTCTGTCTCTTCTCCTCATCTCTGTCTGTCCTCCTAATCTCATCTCTGTCTCTCCTCCTCAGCTCCGTCTCTCCTCCTCAGATCTGTCTCTCCTACTCAGCTCAATCTATCTCCTCAGCTCTGTTTCTCTCCTCCTCAATTCTGTCTCTCCTCCTCAGCTGTCTCTCTCCTCCTCAGATCCATCTATCACCTCCTCATCTCTGTCTCTCCTCTTCTTGTCTGTCTCTCCTCCTCAGATCTGTCTCTCCTACTCAGCTCCATCTTTTTCCTCAGTTCTATCTCTTCTCCTCAGCTCTGTCTCTCCTCTTCTTGTCTGTCTCTCCTCCTCAGCTCTGTCTCTCCTCTTCAGCTCCATCTCTCTCCTCCTCATGTCTGTCTGTCCTCCTAATCTCATCTCTCCTCCTCAGCTCCGTCTCTCTCCTCCTCAGTTCTGTGTCTCCTCCTCATCTCTATCTGTCCTACTCAGCTCCATCTCTGTCCTCCTCGGCTCTGTCTCTCTCCTCCTCAGATCTGTCTCTCTCCTCCTCAGCTCCGTCTCTCCTCCTCAGATCTGTCTCTCCTACTCAGCTCAATCTATCTCCTCAGCTCTGTCTCTGTCCTCCTCATGTCTGTCTCTCCTTCTCAGCTCAATCTGTCTCCTCCTCAGCTCTGTCTCTCTTCCTCAGCTCCATCTCTCTCCTCCTCAGCTCTGTCTCTCCTCCTCATCTCTGTCTCTCTCCTCAGATCTGTCTCTCCTCCTCAGCTCCATCTCTCTCCTCCTCAGCTCTGTCTCTCCTCCTCAGATCCATCTCTGTCCTCCTCAGCTCTGTCTCTCTCCTCCTCATCTCCATCTGTCCTACTCAGCTTCATCTCTCCTCCTCAGCTCCATCTCTGTCCTCCTCATGTCTCTCTCCTCCTCAGCTCAATCTGTCTCCTCCTCAGCTCTGTCTCTCTTCCTCAGCTCCATCTCTCTCCTCCTCAGCTCCATCTCTCTCCTCCTCAGCTCTGTCTCTCCTCCTCATCTCTATCTGTCCTACTCAGCTCCATCTATCTCCTCAGCTCCGTCTATCTCCTCCTCAGTTCTGTCTCTCCTCGTCTCTATCTGTCCTACTCAGCTCCATCTCTGTCCTCCTCAGCTCTGTCTCTCTCCTCCTCAGATCCATCTATCTCCTCCTCATCTCTGTCTCTCCTCCTCAGCTCTATCTCTCCTCCTCAGATCCATCTCTGTCCTCCTCAGCTCTGTCTCTCTCCTCCTCAGGTCCATCTCTCTCCTCCTCTTGTCTGTCTCTCCTCCTCAGATCTGTCTCACCTCCTCATCTCCATCTGTCCTACTCAGCTCCATCTCTCCTCCTCAGCTCCATCTCTGTCCTCCTCATGTCTGTCTCTCCTCCTCAGCTCAATCTGTCTCCTCCTCATGTCTGTCTCTCCTCCTCAGCTCAATCTGTCTCCTCCTCAGCTCTGTCTCTATTCCTCAGCTCAATCTGTCTCCTCCTCAGCTCTGTCTATCTTCCTCAGCTCCATCTCTCTCCTTCTCATCTCTGTTTCTCCTCCTTAGCTCCATCTATCTCCTCAGCTCTGTCTCTCTCCTCCTCATCTCCATCTCTCCTCCTCAGCTCCGTCTCTCCTCCTCCGATCTGTCTAAGTAAGCTTCCGGGGGCGCGGCTCTGCTGCTGACCCCGTGCTCACCAGTGTTTGGTTTTGCTTGATTTTAAATCTGTTTTATAGTCTATTTTGAGCGGTTCTTTTGTCTGATGTGGACCACATCCACCAGAAACGTTTCTGCACTTTGCACTTTTCTACCATTATGAATTTTGTACCATTGTGGATACTTTTTTGCCTCATGGCGTTTGCGCCAGGGAACAATGCCTGGATGGGCCGACAAGACGCCCTTACCTACACGCGGCAGCACCTGCTGTCATTACACTCAGCCGGTTACTCCTCATCTCTTAACTTACCCACGGACTGTTCTGAGATTCAGCGAACTGAAAGATGTCTGGAGAAAGGAAGGAAAGAGAGGAAAAAGCGGGGCTCAAGAGGAGGAGTGAGACATCGTCTTTGGAAAGGCAGGAGTGGATTTCCTCTGCCTGTCATTACCCTGTCTAACGTACGCTCGGTAAGCAACAAACTGGATGAACTTATGCTTAGAGCTGAACATGATTGTGAATTCAGACAGAGCAACCTGGTTTGCCTCACGGAAACCTGGCTTAAAGATCATCACCCAACTCCTACCTTAACGGGGTTCTCTACAATAATGGGCCACACAGTACTGTATACGGGAGCAAGTGTGCACACCGGACTATGAAATATTGACTGTATCTTTTAGACCTTTTTATCTTCCGCGAGAATTCGGCCAGATACCTGTCATACTCACTTATGTGCCAGGGCCGGATGATAATGCTGCAGGTGCGAGAATAGCGGAGAGTTATAATGACGCACTCACTCGCTCTGCAGTTCAACCCATCTTGATTCTTGGGGATTTTAATTCCTGTAATTTATCTGAACACTTGCCTATTCTTCAGCAATATGTGGACTGCCCCACTTGTCTCAATCGGACTATTGACTGTTGCTATGGGAATATTCCTGATGCTTACAAAGCGGTATGTAGACCCCCCCTCGGGAAATCAGATCACAACGTAATTCATCTCTTGCCTAAATATAAGGCTATGTTGAAGAGGGAGAAACCTGTCACTGGACAAATACAGGTGTGGTCTGACCGATGTAAAGAGCAACTTAGGGACTGCTTTGAGGACACCAATTTGGACATTTTCTTTCAGTCCTGCCAGGATGTTGATGAACTCACTCAGTGGAGTTACTATTACCAGTTATTACCGAACTGGTGTTACCTATTTTCACTTTTTACAAATGAATTTATGGTCAATGACACACCTTTTAAATTGTTTAAGTATGCGGATGACATGGCCTTAGTTGACCTTCTTCAAAAATTAGATCCTGTAGGTGAAGCAGCCTATTTGGGTCATACTCAGGCACTTCAAACATGGTGTCATATCAGTTGTCTGGAAATCAACGTGGCCAAAACAAAAGAACTAATCATTTGTACAAAACAAGATCTGAGGACAGAACCAGTTTCACTTGATGGTCAACATGTTGAAACTGTGGATAACTTTAAATATCTTGGCACTTTTTTGGACTCCCAACTGAGCTTCTCTGGAAATACAGAGTTTATCTTTAAGAGATGCTCACAGCGTCTCTATCTCCTCAGGAAACTTTGTGGCCTTGGAGTCAGTCAGCAGATTTTGGAGCTTGTTTATAAAACTATGGTGGAAAGTGTTTTAACCTTTCATCTTCCTGCTTGGTATGGTCACCTAAATTGCAGACTTAAGAACAAACTTTCTAGGATTGTGTCTGCAGCAAGTGAGATAAATGGCAAACCTCAGGAGCCTTTGATTCAACTTTTTACAGAAAGGACGAGGAAAAGGGCGGAGAGCATCCTGTCAGATCGCTCTCATCCTCTATTCAGCCAGTTTGAGCCTTTAAACTCTGGGAGGCGCTACAGAGTCCCTCTGGCAACTAAAAATGGATTTAAGAAATCGTTTGTCCCTAGTGCTATTAGTATCCTTAACTCTGCAAAGTGACTGATGGGATGTGGTCCATAGCCATGACATGAACTTCTCTCAATACTTAATGTTTAGAATGTATCTAATTTTATCTATGTACATTTTATTGTATTTTCTTTCTTATTTTATTTTATTTTGTTATTATTGTTATTATTATTATTATTATTATTATTATTATTACTGTGTCTGGTGAGCCGAAGACAAATTTCCACCCCCCTGGTGGACAATAAAGATCTATTCTATTCTATTCTATTCTATTCTATTCTATTCTATTCTATTCTATTCTATTCTATCTCCATCTCTGCTCCTCAGCTCCATCTCTCGTTCTCATCTCCATTTCACCTCCTCAGCTCTGTCTCTCCTTCTCAGATCCATCTATCTCCTCAGCTCTGTCTCTCCTCCTCAGTTCTGTCTCTCCTCCTCAGCTCTGTCTCTCTCCTCAGATCTGTCTCTCCTCTTCAGCTCCATCTCTCTCCTCCTCAGTTCTGTCTCTCCTCCTCAGCTCTGTCTCTCCTCCTCAGCCCCATCTCTCTCCTCCTCATGTCTGTCTCTCCTCCTCAGATCCATCTATCTCCTCCTCAGCTCTGTCTCTCCTCCTCAGCTCTGTCTCTCCTCCTCAGCTTCATCTCTGTCCTCCTCATCTATGTCTCTCCTCCTCAGCTCCATCTCTCTCCTCCTCCGATCTGTCTCTCCTTTTCATCTCCATCTCTGCTCCTCAGCTCCATCTCTCCTTCTCATCTCCGTTTCTCCTCCTCAGCTCTGTCTCTTCTCCTCATCTCTGTCTGTCCTCCTAATCTCATCTCTCCTCCTCAGCTCCATCTCTCCTCCCCTTGTCTGTCTCTCCTCCTCAGCTCCGTCTCTCCTCCTCCGATCTGTCTAAGTAAGCTTCCGGGGGCGCGGCTCTGCTGCTGACCCCGTGCTCACCAGTGTTTGGTTTTGCTTGATTTTAAATCTGTTTTATAGTCTATTTTGAGCGGTTCTTTTGTCTGATGCGGACCACATCCACTAGAAACGCTTCTGCACTTTGCACTTTTCTACCATTATGAATTTTGTACCATTGTGGATACTTTTTTGCCTCATGGCGTTTGCGCCAGGGAACAATGCCTGGATGGGCCGACAAGACGCCCTTACCTACACGCGGCAGCACCTGCTGTCATTACGCTCAGCCGGTTACTCCTCATCTCTTAACTTACCCACGGACTGTTCTGAGATTCAGCGAACTGAAAGATGTCTGGAGAAAGGAAGGAAAGAGAGGAAAAAGCGGGGCTCAAGAGGAGGAGTGAGACAACGTCTTTGGAAAGGCAGGAGTAGATTTCCTCTGCCTGTCATTACCCTGTCTAACGTACGCTCGGTAAGCAACAAACTGGATGAACTTATGCTTAGAACTGAACATGATTGTGAATTCAGACAGAGCAACCTGGTTTGCCTCACGGAAACCTGGCTTAAAGATCATCACCCAACTCCTACCTTAACGGGGTTCTCTACAATAATGGGCCACACAGTACTGTATACGGGAGCAAGTGTGCACACCGGACTATGAAATATTGACTGTATCTTTTAGACCTTTTTATCTTCCGCGAGAATTCGGCCAGATACCTGTCATACTCACTTATGTGCCAGGGCCGGATGATGATGCTGCAGGTGCGAGAATAGCGGAGAGTTATAATGACGCACTCACTCGCTCTGCAGTTCAACCCATCTTGATTCTTGGGGATTTTAATTCCTGTAATTTATCTGAATACTTGCCTATTCTTCAGCAATATGTGGACTGCCCCACTCGTCTCAATCGGACTATTGACTGTTGCTATGGGAATATTCCTGATGCTAACAAAGCGGTATGTAGACCCCCCCTCGGGAAATCAGATCACAACGTAATTCATCTCTTGCCTAAATATAAGGCTACGTTAAAGAGGGAGAAACCTGTCACTGGACAAATACAGGTGTGGTCTGACCGATGTAAAGAGCAACTTAGGGACTGCTCTGAGGACACCATTTGGGACATTTTCTTTCAGTCCTGCCAGGATGTTGATGAACTCACTCAGTGGAGTTACTATTACCAGTTATTACCGAACTGGTGTTACCTATTTTCACTTTTTACAAATGAATTTATGGTCAATGACACACCTTTTAAATTGTTTAAGTATGCGGATGACATGGCCTTAGTTGACCTTCTTCAAAAATTAGATCCTGTAGGTGAAGCAGCCTATTTGGGTCATACTCAGGCACTTCAAACATGGTGTCATATCAGTTGTCTGGAAATCAACGTGGCCAAAACAAAAGAACTAATCATTTGTACAAAACAAGATCTGAGGACAGAACCAGTTTCACTTGATGGTCAACATGTTGAAACTGTGGATAACTTTAAATATCTTGGCACTTTTTTGGACTCCCAACTGAGCTTCTCTGGAAATACAGAGTTTATCTTTAAGAGATGCTCACAGCGTCTCTATCTCCTCAGGAAACTTTGTGGCCTTGGAGTCAGTCAGCAGATTTTGGAGCTTGTTTATAAAACTATGGTGGAAAGTGTTTTAACCTTTCATCTTCCTGCTTGGTATGGTCACCTAAATTGCAGACTTAAGAACAAACTTTCTAGGATTGTGTCTGCAGCAAGTGAGATAAATGGCAAACCTCAGGAGCCTTTGATTCAACTTTTTACAGAAAGGACGAGGAAAAGGGCGGAGAGCATCCTGTCAGATCGCTCTCATCCTCTATTCAGCCAGTTTGAGCCTTTAAACTCTGGGAGGCGCTACAGAGTCCCTCTGGCAACTAAAAATGGATTTAAGAAATCGTTTGTCCCTAGTGCTATTAGTATCCTTAACTCTGCAAAGTGACTGATGGGATGTGGTCCATAGCCATGACATGAACTTCTCTCAATACTTAATGTTTAGAATGTATCTAATTTTATCTATGTACATTTTATTGTATTTTCTTTCTTATTTTATTTTATTTTGTTATTATTGTTATTATTATTATTATTATTATTATTATTATTATTATTATTATTATTATTACTGTGTCTGGTGAGCCGAAGACAAATTTCCACCCCCCTGGTGGACAATAAAGATCTATTCTATTCTATTCTATTCTATTCTATTCTATTCTATTCTATTCTATCTCCATCTCTGCTCCTCAGCTCCATCTCTCGTTCTCATCTCCATTTCACCTCCTCAGCTCTGTCTCTCCTTCTCAGATCCATCTATCTCCTCAGCTCTGTCTCTCCTCCTCAGTTCTGTCTCTCCTCCTCAGCTCTGTCTCTCTCCTCAGATCTGTCTCTCCTCTTCAGCTCCATCTCTCTCCTCCTCAGTTCTGTCTCTCCTCCTCAGCTCTGTCTCTCCTCCTCAGCCCCATCTCTCTCCTCCTCATGTCTGTCTCTCCTCCTCAGATCCATCTATCTCCTCCTCAGCTCTGTCTCTCCTCCTCAGCTCTGTCTCTCCTCCTCAGCTTCATCTCTGTCCTCCTCATCTATGTCTCTCCTCCTCAGCTCCATCTCTCTCCTCCTCCGATCTGTCTCTCCTTTTCATCTCCATCTCTGCTCCTCAGCTCCATCTCTCCTTCTCATCTCCGTTTCTCCTCCTCAGCTCTGTCTCTTCTCCTCATCTCTGTCTGTCCTCCTAATCTCATCTCTCCTCCTCAGCTCCATCTCTCCTCCCCTTGTCTGTCTCTCCTCCTCAGCTCCGTCTCTCCTCCTCCGATCTGTCTAAGTAAGCTTCCGGGGGCGCAGCTCTGCTGCTGACCCCGTGCTCACCAGTGTTTGGTTTTGCTTGATTTTAAATCTGTTTTATAGTCTATTTTGAGCGGTTCTTTTGTCTGATGCGGACCACATCCACTAGAAACGCTTCTGCACTTTGCACTTTTCTACCATTATGAATTTTGTACCATTGTGGATACTTTTTTGCCTCATGGCGTTTGCGCCAGGGAACAATGCCTGGATGGGCCGACAAGACGCCCTTACCTACACGCGGCAGCACCTGCTGTCATTACGCTCAGCCGGTTACTCCTCATCTCTTAACTTACCCACGGACTGTTCTGAGATTCAGTGAACTGAAAGATGTCTGGAGAAAGGAAGGAAAGAGAGGAAAAAGCGGGGCTCAAGAGGAGGAGTGAGACAACGTCTTTGGAAAGGCAGGAGTAGATTTCCTCTGCCTGTCATTACCCTGTCTAACGTACGCTCGGTAAGCAACAAACTGGATGAACTTATGCTTAGAACTGAACATGATTGTGAATTCAGACAGAGCAACCTGGTTTGCCTCACGGAAACCTGGCTTAAAGATCATCACCCAACTCCTACCTTAACTGGGTTCTCTACAATAATGGGCCACACAGTACTGTATACGGGAGCAAGTGTGCACACCGGACTATGAAATATTGACTGTATCTTTTAGACCTTTTTATCTTCCGCGAGAATTCGGCCAGATACCTGTCATACTCACTTATGTGCCAGGGCCGGATGATGATGCTGCAGGTGCGAGAATAGCGGAGAGTTATAATGACGCACTCACTCGCTCTGCAGTTCAACCCATCTTGATTCTTGGGGATTTTAATTCCTGTAATTTATCTGAATACTTGCCTATTCTTCAGCAATATGTGGACTGCCCCACTCGTCTCAATCGGACTATTGACTGTTGCTATGGGAATATTCCTGATGCTAACAAAGCGGTATGTAGACCCCCCCTCGGGAAATCAGATCACAACGTAATTCATCTCTTGCCTAAATATAAGGCTACGTTAAAGAGGGAGAAACCTGTCACTGGACAAATACAGGTGTGGTCTGACCGATGTAAAGAGCAACTTAGGGACTGCTCTGAGGACACCATTTGGGACATTTTCTTTCAGTCCTGCCAGGATGTTGATGAACTCACTCAGTGGAGTTACTATTACCAGTTATTACCGAACTGGTGTTACCTATTTTCACTTTTTACAAATGAATTTATGGTCAATGACACACCTTTTAAATTGTTTAAGTATGCGGATGACATGGCCTTAGTTGACCTTCTTCAAAAATTAGATCCTGTAGGTGAAGCAGCCTATTTGGGTCATACTCAGGCACTTCAAACATGGTGTCATATCAGTTGTCTGGAAATCAACGTGGCCAAAACAAAAGAACTAATCATTTGTACAAAACAAGATCTGAGGACAGAACCAGTTTCACTTGATGGTCAACATGTTGAAACTGTGGATAACTTTAAATATCTTGGCACTTTTTTGGACTCCCAACTGAGCTTCTCTGGAAATACAGAGTTTATCTTTAAGAGATGCTCACAGCGTCTCTATCTCCTCAGGAAACTTTGTGGCCTTGGAGTCAGTCAGCAGATTTTGGAGCTTGTTTATAAAACTATGGTGGAAAGTGTTTTAACCTTTCATCTTCCTGCTTGGTATGGTCACCTAAATTGCAGACTTAAGAACAAACTTTCTAGGATTGTGTCTGCAGCAAGTGAGATAAATGGCAAACCTCAGGAGCCTTTGATTCAACTTTTTACAGAAAGGACGAGGAAAAGGGCGGAGAGCATCCTGTCAGATCGCTCTCATCCTCTATTCAGCCAGTTTGAGCCTTTAAACTCTGGGAGGCGCTACAGAGTCCCTCTGGCAACTAAAAATGGATTTAAGAAATCGTTTGTCCCTAGTGCTATTAGTATCCTTAACTCTGCAAAGTGACTGATGGGATGTGGTCCATAGCCATGACATGAACTTCTCTCAATACTTAATGTTTAGAATGTATCTAATTTTATCTATGTACATTTTATTGTATTTTCTTTCTTATTTTATTTTATTTTGTTATTATTGTTATTATTATTATTATTATTATTATTATTATTATTATTATTATTATTATTATTATTATTATTACTGTGTCTGGTGAGCCGAAGACAAATTTCCACCCCCCTGGTGGACAATAAAGATCTATTCTATTCTATTCTATTCTATTCTATTCTATTCTATTCTATTCTATTCTATCTCCATCTCTGCTCCTCAGCTCCATCTCTCGTTCTCATCTCCATTTCACCTCCTCAGCTCTGTCTCTCCTTCTCAGATCCATCTATCTCCTCAGCTCTGTCTCTCCTCCTCAGTTCTGTCTCTCCTCCTCAGCTCTGTCTCTCTCCTCAGATCTGTCTCTCCTCTTCAGCTCCATCTCTCTCCTCCTCAGTTCTGTCTCTCCTCCTCAGCTCTGTCTCTCCTCCTCAGCCCCATCTCTCTCCTCCTCATGTCTGTCTCTCCTCCTCAGATCCATCTATCTCCTCCTCAGCTCTGTCTCTCCTCCTCAGCTCTGTCTCTCCTCCTCAGCTTCATCTCTGTCCTCCTCATCTATGTCTCTCCTCCTCAGCTCCATCTCTCTCCTCCTCCGATCTGTCTCTCCTTTTCATCTCCATCTCTGCTCCTCAGCTCCATCTCTCCTTCTCATCTCCGTTTCTCCTCCTCAGCTCTGTCTCTTCTCCTCATCTCTGTCTGTCCTCCTAATCTCATCTCTCCTCCTCAGCTCCATCTCTCCTCCCCTTGTCTGTCTCTCCTCCTCAGCTCCGTCTCTCCTCCTCCGATCTGTCTAAGTAAGCTTCCGGGGGCGCGGCTCTGCTGCTGACCCCGTGCTCACCAGTGTTTGGTTTTGCTTGATTTTAAATCTGTTTTATAGTCTATTTTGAGCGGTTCTTTTGTCTGATGCGGACCACATCCACTAGAAACGCTTCTGCACTTTGCACTTTTCTACCATTATGAATTTTGTACCATTGTGGATACTTTTTTGCCTCATGGCGTTTGCGCCAGGGAACAATGCCTGGATGGGCCGACAAGACGCCCTTACCTACACGCGGCAGCACCTGCTGTCATTACGCTCAGCCGGTTACTCCTCATCTCTTAACTTACCCACGGACTGTTCTGAGATTCAGCGAACTGAAAGATGTCTGGAGAAAGGAAGGAAAGAGAGGAAAAAGCGGGGCTCAAGAGGAGGAGTGAGACAACGTCTTTGGAAAGGCAGGAGTAGATTTCCTCTGCCTGTCATTACCCTGTCTAACGTACGCTCGGTAAGCAACAAACTGGATGAACTTATGCTTAGAACTGAACATGATTGTGAATTCAGACAGAGCAACCTGGTTTGCCTCACGGAAACCTGGCTTAAAGATCATCACCCAACTCCTACCTTAACTGGGTTCTCTACAATAATGGGCCACACAGTACTGTATACGGGAGCAAGTGTGCACACCGGACTATGAAATATTGACTGTATCTTTTAGACCTTTTTATCTTCCGCGAGAATTCGGCCAGATACCTGTCATACTCACTTATGTGCCAGGGCCGGATGATGATGCTGCAGGTGCGAGAATAGCGGAGAGTTATAATGACGCACTCACTCGCTCTGCAGTTCAACCCATCTTGATTCTTGGGGATTTTAATTCCTGTAATTTATCTGAATACTTGCCTATTCTTCAGCAATATGTGGACTGCCCCACTCGTCTCAATCGGACTATTGACTGTTGCTATGGGAATATTCCTGATGCTAACAAAGCGGTATGTAGACCCCCCCTCGGGAAATCAGATCACAACGTAATTCATCTCTTGCCTAAATATAAGGCTACGTTAAAGAGGGAGAAACCTGTCACTGGACAAATACAGGTGTGGTCTGACCGATGTAAAGAGCAACTTAGGGACTGCTCTGAGGACACCATTTGGGACATTTTCTTTCAGTCCTGCCAGGATGTTGATGAACTCACTCAGTGGAGTTACTATTACCAGTTATTACCGAACTGGTGTTACCTATTTTCACTTTTTACAAATGAATTTATGGTCAATGACACACCTTTTAAATTGTTTAAGTATGCGGATGACATGGCCTTAGTTGACCTTCTTCAAAAATTAGATCCTGTAGGTGAAGCAGCCTATTTGGGTCATACTCAGGCACTTCAAACATGGTGTCATATCAGTTGTCTGGAAATCAACGTGGCCAAAACAAAAGAACTAATCATTTGTACAAAACAAGATCTGAAGACAGAACCAGTTTCACTTGATGGTCAACATGTTGAAACTGTGGATAACTTTAAATATCTTGGCACTTTTTTGGACTCCCAACTGAGCTTCTCTGGAAATACAGAGTTTATCTTTAAGAGATGCTCACAGCGTCTCTATCTCCTCAGGAAACTTTGTGGCCTTGGAGTCAGTCAGCAGATTTTGGAGCTTGTTTATAAAACTATGGTGGAAAGTGTTTTAACCTTTCATCTTCCTGCTTGGTATGGTCACCTAAATTGCAGACTTAAGAACAAACTTTCTAGGATTGTGTCTGCAGCAAGTGAGATAAATGGCAAACCTCAGGAGCCTTTGATTCAACTTTTTACAGAAAGGACGAGGAAAAAGGCGGAGAGCATCCTGTCAGATCGCTCTCATCCTCTATTCAGCCAGTTTGAGCCTTTAAACTCTGGGAGGCGCTACAGAGTCCCTCTGGCAACTAAAAATGGATTTAAGAAATCGTTTGTCCCTAGTGCTATTAGTATCCTTAACTCTGCAAAGTGACTGATGGGATGTGGTCCATAGCCATGACATGAACTTCTCTCAATACTTAATGTTTATAATGTATCTAATTTTATCTATGTACATTTTATTGTATTTTCTTTCTTATTTTCTTTTATTTTGTTATTATTATTATAATTATTATTATTATTACTGTGTCTGGTGAGCCGAAGACAAATTTCCACCCCCCTGGTGGACAATAAAGATTTATTCTATTCTATTCTATTCTATTCTATTCGATTCGATTCGATTCGATTCGATTCGATCTCCATCTCTGCTCCTCAGCTCCATCTCTCGTTCTCATCTCCATTTCACCTCCTCAGCTCTGTCTCTCCTCCTCAGATCTGTCTCTCCTACTCAGCTCCATCTGTCTCCTCAGCTCTGTCTCTCTTCCTCAGCTCCATCTCTCCTCCTCAGCTCCATCTCTGTCCTCCTCATGTCTGTCTCTCCTCCTCAGCTCAATCTGTCTCCTCCTCAGCTCTGTCTCTCCTCCATCTATCTCCTCCTCATCTCCATCTTTCCTCCTCAGCTCCGTCTCTCTCCTCCTCAGCTCAATCTCTCTCCTCCTCAGCTCTGTCTCTCCTCCTCAGATCCATCTATCTCCTACTCAGTTCTGTCTCTCCTCCTCAGATCCATCTCTCTCCTCCTCAGCTCTGTCTCTCCTCCTCTGATCTGTCTCTCCTCCTCAGTTCTGTTTCTCCTCCTCAGCTCTGTCTCTTCCCCTCATCTCTGTCTGTCCTCCTACTCTCATCTCTCCTCCTCATCTCTCTCTCTCCTCCTCAGCTCTGTCTCTCCTCCTCAGCTTCATCTATCTCCTCAGCTCTGTCTCTCTCCTCCTCAGTTCTGTTTCTCCTCCTCATCTCTGTCTCTTCCCCTCATCTCTGTCTGTCCTCCTACTCTCATCTCTCCTCCTCATCTCTGTCTCTCCTCCTCAGATCCATCTCTCTCCTCCTCAGCTCTGTCTCTCCTCCTCTGATCTGTCTCTCCTCCTCAGTTCTGTTTCTCCTCCTCAGCTCTGTCTCTTCCCCTCATCTCTGTCTGTCCTCCTACTCTCATCTCTCCTCCTCATCTCTCTCTCCTCCTCAGCTCTGTCTCTCCTCCTCAGCTCCATCTATCTCCTCAGCTCTGTCTCTCTCCTCCTCAGTCCTGTTTCTCCTCCTCAGCTCTGTCTCTCCTCCACAGATCTGTCTCTCCTCCTCAGCCCCATCTCTCGCCTCCTCATGTCTATCTCTCCTCCTCAGATCCATCTCTCTCCTCCTCAGATCCATGTCTCTCCTCCTCAGCTCTGTCTCTCCTACTCAGCTCCATCTATCTCCTCAGCTCTGTCTCTCCTCCTCAGCTCCATCTCTCTCCTCCTCAGTTCTGTCTCTCCTCCTCAGCTCTGTCTCTCCTCCTCAGCCCCATCTCTCTCCTCCTCATGTCTGTCTCTCCTCCTCAGATCCATCTATCTCCTCCTCAGCTCTGTCTCTCCTCCTCAGCTCTGTCTCTCCTACTCAGCTTCATCTCTGTCCTCCTCATCTATGTCTCTCCTCCTCAGCTCCATCTCTCTCCTCCTCAGCTCTGTCTCTGCTCCTCAGCTCTGTCTCTCCTCCTCAGCTCCATCTCTGTCCTCCTCATGTCTCTCTCCTCCTCAGCTCAATCTGTCTCCTCCTCAGCTCTGTCTCTCCTCCTCAGCTCCATCTCTGTCCTCCTCATGTCTCTCTCTTCCTCAGCTCCATCTCTCTCCTCCTCAGCTCTGTCTCTGCTCCTCAGCTCTCTCTCTCCTGCTCAGCTCTATCTCTCCTCCTCAGCTCCATCTATCCTCCTCCAGAGTCTCTGTGCTTTGTCGTTTCGCAGGTTCCACAGTGGCTGAATCTGGATTGTGCATTACAGCTGCGTCTCCTGCCATGGCCCTGCCTGACATCCACTGCAACTGCTACTACTGTTATTACATCCACTGTCGCTGTTACTGTGACTGCATGTCTCTCTCTCTCTCTCTCTCTCTCTCTCTCTCTCTGTCTCTCTCTCTCTCTGACTGCATTTCTGTCTGTCCCACTCTCTCTCTCTTGCTCTCCCTCTTACCCAACCGGTCGAGGCAGATGGCCGCCCACCCAGAGCCCGGTTCTGCCTGAGGTTTCTGCCTGTTAAAAGGAAGTTTTTCCTCGCCACTGTCGCCAAGTGCTTGCTCATGGGGGAATGTTGGTTCTCTGTAAATAAAAGAACTCGGTCTGTACCAGATCTGTATGGAAAGTGTCCTGAGACAACTTCTGTTGTGATTTGGCGCTATACAAATAAAACTGAATTGAATTGAATTGAATTGAATTGAATTGAATTGAATTGAATTGAATTGAATTGAATTGAATTAAGTGGCCTCCCCTGCTGGAGCCACTCAAATCAATTAATAAATTATTGTATAAATACTTCTTGTAAAAAAAATCTGATTTTATTTAAATATGAAACGGAACAGTTTGAAAGCCATATATTATTATTTAAACACTGGAAAACAGTATCAAGAAAAGGGACCAGCAGCCACATGTTGAAACAGGCCAACAGGCATCTGAGCAACATGAATACAGGTGGTGGTTGCCACTGATGTAATCTATTATAAATCATATTTAGTGTTACCATTTATATCAGTGAGGGTGAGCTAAATAACACAAACACTTCTCTGTGTAATGCAATACAACTGAATCAACAGCTCTCTGAAACCCAAGCTCTCAAGTCTCAAGTCATTTCAACCCGTTCACACGGTCACACTTCACACCTTGTATTTCTCACGCAGAGAAATTACCAGGAAAACGCGCACCAAGTTGCGCCACTATTTTTTATAACAGTGGAACAGGTGGAGGAAATTTCCTCCACCTGTGAATGGGTTGAAATGCGTGTATCTCACGCCCATTGACACAAAGCTTTGAGTCTTAAGTTATTTGCGAATAAGATGATGAAGTGTCACTGTTTCAATAAAGTTGTTTAAAAAAAAAAAAAGTCAGCTGAGAGCTGCGCAGCCGCTCTGTGCATCAGTCAGCCGAGGTGGACCGCGCGCCGTTTTCGCTCCGCGTGACGAGCAGACAGGCGGGTGACGTTTGTCCATCACGCACACAACTAACCTGACATGTGGGAGTCATTTAGCAGCACATACCGAGAGTCAACTCCATGATCTCTAAACTGTCGCCCAATTCAGCTCCTGTGCAGACACACAGTCTCTCCCTCTCCTCCATTAGTTCTGTGTGTGTGTTCGCCAAAGCGTGTAATAGAGCCGCCGGTCCAGCAGAGGATACCGTGCCACTGTCACGTTTTGCCTCGCCTGTATGAAGGTGCGGTGTTGCTCCATACCATCAGCTCCACACGGACCAAAGTGAGTCTTAAAGAGTAGTCCAAGCTCCTTCCCGCCAGGTCAGATGAGGACACATGGCGTATACGTTTTTCATGCATTAATGGATTTTGATTAAAATGTGTTTGTCATGTTAATTCCGTTTCATTTGGAGGTAGGCGTTATAGCAAAATAACATGATCAACATAAGACAGACAGGTCAGGGGCTGCACCTGTCCTCCTCATATTTTCTAAACTTTTTATGCACATAGCTCTGGTGTTACAGAGGTTGAAAATTTTGCAGCACAGGCCACACAAGTGTAGCAGTATATAAAAGGTCTGTTAGCATCTCTGAAGACAACCACACTGGTCCAGTTCATCACTGAGACATGTGACTCAGTGTAGCCTACTTTTTTCATAAAACAAACTTAAAACAGCACACAAATATGCAGCCAAAAATGTTTTTTTATTATCCATGATTGAGGAATCATCATGATCAAGCATCATCATGCCTTCGGTTTCTGTCAGGCCAGAGGGCCTCGTCCACATCACAGGCGATGTTCTCCCTATCTAGACATCTCTGGAAGAACCGCCTTGAGTGGCGCATGAATCCCTGAATGGACTCGAGGCTGACGTCACCACAGGCTTCTTCCGTGGCCTGGACGAGTGGGACCTGGGTCTGGGGGTTTCGCTCATACACCTTCCACCTCCAAGCAGAGAAGAACTCCTCTATGGGGTTGAGGAATGGAGAGTACGGCGGAGGAATAACACCGTAAAATGTGGGTGGGCCTGGAACCACTGACGTACAAGCAGAGCCCGGTGGAAACTCACATTGTCCCAGATGACAACGTAATTAATTCTTTGTGGATCATCAGTGTGATCTGGTGGAACAAGTTGTTCGTGGAGGTCATCAAGGAAGGCCAGCAGCAAGTCTGTGTTATAGGCACCAAGATGTACATGGTGGTGCAGGACACCATGATGATTTATTGCTGCACACATGGTATGTTCCCACCACGCTGGCCGGGGACCCCAACAATGGCCCGCTGGCCTATGATATTTCTTCCCCTGCGCCTTCTCTTGACCAGATTAAACCCAGCCTCATCTATGAAAATATATTCATATAGTTCATTCGCCGTATCAAGCTCCTGGATTCACTGAAACAAAAACAGAGAGAATGCAAGTTACTGTATGGACAGAGAGGTCAAAAGACACTGTAGAAAAGGAAAAAAAAATATATTGCTGTACATCACAGGTAGGCTACATTGCCTGTATGTCAGTGCTTACTGTAATGTATGGGACTTACAAGCACAAAGTCGCGCCGTAGCTCCTTCACATGGTCTGTGTTTCTTTCGAACGGGACCCTGTAGACCTGTTTCACAGCTAATGAATTCCTCTTGAGGACACGGTCCCGTGTAGACAGGCTGACATTCTGGATCGTATTAAAAGCTGCATTATCTGCTAGGATCTTCTGTTTAATTTGTCTAAGGGTAATTGCATTGTTTTCACGAACCATGTTCACAATTAGGGTCTCCTGCTCTGGTGTGAAAACACGTCTTTTTCCCCCACTGTGAGGTTGTCTTTCGGTCCTGCAAAATATAACTACTGTGAGCACACTGTATTATATTGAAATGCAGTATTGTATTACAGTACACAGTATATACAGTACACAATGTATACAGTACACAAATACATAGTACACAAATGCTGATTTATAGTAAAGTATAAACTAGTACCTGTTCTCCATCCTGAATGTTCTTATGATGGCACCAACTGTGAATCGGCTGAGATTAGGCTGGACCCTCAAGCCGGCCTCCCTCATGCTCAAACCATGGTTCAGCACACGGTCTATCACAGTGGCCCGAATCTCATTAGATATAATGGTTCTCCTTCTTCTTACTCCTCCTCCTCTCTGTCCTCCTCCTCCTGCTCCTCTCTGTCTTCCTGCTCCTCTCTGTCCTCCTGTTCCTCCTCCTCCTCTCTGTCCTCCTCCTCCTGCTCCTCTCTGTCTTCCTGCTCCTCTCTGTCCTCCTCCTGCTCCTCTCTGACCTCCTCCTGCTCCTCTCTGTCTTCCTCCTCCTCCTCCTCTCTGTCCTCCTCCTCCTGCTCCTCTCTGTCCTCCTGTTCCTCCTCCTCCTCTCTGTCCTCCTCCTCCTGCTCCTCTCTGTCTTCCTGCTCCTCTCTGTCCTCCTCCTGCTCCTCTCTGACCTCCTCCTGCTCCTCTCTGTCTTCCTCCTCCTCCTCCTCTCTGTCCTCCTCCTCCTCCTCCTCTCTGTCCTCCTCCTCCTGCTCCTCTCTGTCTTCCTGCTCCTCTCTGACCTCCTCCTGCTCCTCTCTGTCTTCCTCCTCCTCTTCTCTGTCCTCCTCCATGTCCTCCTTCTCTCTCACCTCCTCCATGCCCTCCTTCTCCTCTCTCCTCCCCTCCTTGTCCTCATTCTCCTTCTCCTTGTCCTCCTCCTCCTCTCACTCTTAGACTTCTCCTTCTCTGGTTGCTCTCTTCAAGGTTCTCCATTGTTCACCAAACACAGAGGAGGAGGCTCAAGGCACTTATATGCTGCAGTCCTGATTGCTAATTGCTCAGCAGACCTGAATTTGTTGAGTTTTGAACACTTGTGTGTTGTAGGTTGATACCACTGAGTTGTCACATGAGAAGTGTGTGTAACAACAGAACATTGTGTGTAGTGTTTAGACAACAAGTTAATGTGCAATTGACTGCAGAGTGTATTGTAGGTTGAAGCTTTGAGCTTTTACATGAGAGGTGTGTGCAACAACAGAACATTGTGTGTAGTGTTTAGACAACAAGGTGATGTGCAATTGGCGTCAGAGTGTAAAGAAGGAAAGTCAGAGTCTAGGGGAGTCATAAGGGAGTGTGAAGTAGTGACAATTCGGGTCGAGCGAATGGTACGTGAAGTTAAGGTTGTGCAAATTGTGCCAAAGTTTAGATTTTTGTGTGTTAACAATCGTGAAAAACTGTAAACAGGCCTCTTGTGTGGGATGTCCAGTGCATATATTGTGAAGTCAATTAATTATTGAGTGGACTCACACAGTCGACTCACACACACACAGTGAGCACTTCCTCTGAGTCTGATCTGAGATATGAGTCTAAACTCAGACCAGAGCTGAGGATGGAGACAGAGAACGTATCAGAAACAGCAGGACGGAGAGAACTTGGAGTCTGTCCTCCTCAGGTACAAAAGGAGAGGCTGTACTCTCATGCTAACGTTGCAAAGGCCTTGAAGAGACTGTGAACGTGTGTTTTGTGTGTTTAGACAGATGAAGATGAAAGGTGAAGCCTGGGGAGGACGAGTCAAAGAGGGCTCAGCGTGTTCTGTCTCCCCCTGTGGAGTGAAGACATCGTGGAGCTGGAACTCAAAACAGATGGGTAGAAAGACAGTTCATCTGTGATGTAGCAGGTGGACATGAGGACAGACAAGAAGATGAGGACAAGGAAGAAGAGAGACAAAGAGACAGAGAAAAGATTCAGGCGGAAAGAAAGAAAGAAAGCAGAAACTAAGAGAAGTAAAGAATGAAAAGAGGGAACAAAGTGACTCTTACAGATGGAAACACGTCTCACAGCGTGTCTATATTACTGCACTGAGACAAAGAGGCAAACAGCCAATCAGAGTTTGACCCTCAGAGATTCTCCCTCCAGTGAAGCAGATCACAGCTACAGACAGGCCTCAGTGACCAACACTGAGCCCGACACGAATCACACAAACTTCACACTGCTCACCATTTACAGCAGACATGAAGCTCATTAGAAGGACAATATGTCCAGTAAATATACTGCAGCTGTTTGTCTCTGATGATGAAGATGAAGAAGAAATAACAGTGAACACCACTTAGTCTCCAGAACTGGTGCTGGTTTGATTGACAGCTGCTCCAGATGTGTGCAGACATGCTTGTTATCCAGTAGCTGTTCAGTATAAACTCCACTGTTCTGACTCTCCAGCACCATCTCCTCCACCTGACTTCCTCCACCTGCTTTCTAAACTCTCCTCCTGTCAGACAGCAGTCTCTGCCTCAACAACATGCAGTGGAGCTTCTCTCTATTGAGGATTCTGAGAGGCCAAAACCAACATGCTGAGAGAGCACAAAAGAGTTTCATCAACAGGTTATCATTGGTCAGTTCATTAATCAGTGATGGAAAGACATTTTTGTGACCCTCCAAGTGTGGATGTCTGTGACCGCTTTGAGTTCAAGCTCAGATGAACAGAAAGTGTCTGAATGCTGCAGAGCAACTGAGGTGTGAAGATGAAGATCAGAGTGTGACAGAAGCAGGAATGATTGATGTGATTTATCTAACCTGGCTCACAGTGATCACGGCTGCTCTGACATTTCTGCTCTGTGCTCATAACTGAGACCCTCCAAGCAATCCCAGATTAATGAGCACATTAGCAGTTCTCATTCTGACACTGGAGCCAATAATACGCTCAGACATTTGGTGTGAGGATAAGACGGCACGACGTTCACAACAGAACCAGCTGTTAAAAAGACAGAAAAACACAGAAGAGACTGAAAACACTGCAAGTGTACAAAAAACACTGCTGACATCACTGAAAGTAAACTTCAGAAAACATCTTCAAATGAACAAACTTGTCAATCAGACTGAGAGTGATGCTGCTGGAGGCAACACTTTTCTTTGGATCTGGATTGTGTTTGGTGTCTTCTGGATATTAACGTGTACATTAATCAGCTGTCAAATCCTCAGACTTGGAACCATCAGGGGGTCCTGACCTCTGGTTGGGAGACTTTACCTGATCTCTACATCACAGTGGTCCCACCCCCCACCTGTACTGTCCTTCTGCTGCAGCCTGAGCCTCCAAACAGACTGACAGAGAACCACCAAGAGTCGAATCTCACATCTGGAAAGAGCAGAACTCAGAAACAACACTCAGCAGGATGAAGAGTGACTCCACTGGAAAGAGCACAAATATTCATATGAAATATAATAATATCAGCATAATTTAAAGATATATTACACATTTTTAGGACAGCATTTGATGGATCAGTCACAGCACAGAGCAGCAGAGAGAGACACAGAAGAAGTCTGACATTTTAGGCAGAAGAAAAAAAAGCTTCACACCAGCAGAGCTTGTCATCCTGACGTGTGTGTGTGTGTGTGTGTGTGTGTGTGTTTTCGTCCTCACAGCCAGAGGCTTCTTCTCAGTCTGTCAGCAGGCCAATTATGAGCTAATTATTGTCAGATTAAAGTGTGAATTTTCAGTGATCTTTTGAAGCTGCTGGCTGAAGAAATTCAAGCTGCTTCACATGAGGAATTAGAAAATGCATCATTGATTTTGGGTGAAGAAAGAGCTGGAATCAGCCAAACACTGAAAACTAAAATAAAAAGACACAAAGTCAAAGTGTATCTTCTTTTATCTTTGAATACAGTAATTCTCAGTATAACAAAAGTCATGTTCCTCAGTTAGATTACAGTTTAATACAGCAGCAGACAGTTTATCTGTTCAATAGCGGAGCCAACCCTGACCAGAAGGAAGCTAAATGCATTCAGGAGTGTTTCCAAGCACAGCCAAATGCTTCTCACTGCAGAGCTCGCATGTGTTGTGTCTCCAGCGGTTCTTTAAAAGGTCATTATTTATATTCAACTTCAGTTTCCTTCCTTGTTATATTAGTGTCTTCAAGCAGGAAAAAAAGACCAATTCCAGTCTCTTCTATGGGATTTATGTCTGCTGAGCCCTCTGGGAACAGACAGTGTATTTCTGCCATCAGCAGCATCAAAAAGAGGTCAAAACTACGACACAAAAGGCCACTTTCTCTTTGACTAAACTGTCAGTGCTGATTCTCATTAGATTTATCCATCGACTGTATGCAGAGGAAGTCGGCCCCCCTGTGAAAAAATTCTTTCAAATAATGGATTTAACAAACATTTCATGACATAAAATGCAGTTTGTGTGCAGAATGCTGAATTAGTTCACTGTACTTTGAGACTGAACCAGACCTCTGGTTGAGAAAAGATTATTATGATTTATTTCTGAGCTGACACTCAGTTGAACAGTTGTTCTCTTCATTATGTGACTTCATTATGTGACACAGTGAATCCCTGACTGTGAAACAACAGCATCACTGCACTTTGCACTGATCCTTCATGTTAGCAAATAGCTGCTTTGACTGCCAGTGACTTCGCTCTAATATGACACTAATGATTTTCACAACACATCAAATAAAGTGGCTCAGAGAAAAGAAACCATTATCTCCTTGGAGATGGAGTCAGCATCAGTCAGTGAACGCCACTTTAATTATGTTTTCAATACACAGTTAAGATGAGCGCTGGCCTCAGGGGAAACCTGCCCAGCCCTGCTTCCAAAGGCAGAAAGACATCCAGCACATGCTGCAGCAGAGGACCTCAGCTGGAGGACACCCTGCACAAAGTGCACACTGCATCTGATTGGTTGGTAAATGCAGCCATCTGTCACAGAGGGTGACCAATAGAGAAGCCTGTCAGAGGGCAGAGCATGTCCAAATAAAACCAGCAGTTCATTCACAGTCTTAACAGTCCAGTTAGTGATGGCAACACACAAGCTCAGCTAACACATGATCTGATCCAGGATCTGGACAGATTGTGATCTGGCTGAATGAGCTCCCAGACTGTGCTTCATTTGTCTGCTCGGACCTGCTCCAGCTTCTGGCTCAGTGTGACTCTGATTATTATCTAATCCATGATGCATTCACTTCAAATCTGTGCAGATTTCAGCTGTAACAAATGAAACTGAGTGTTTGTTTTAATGTAGCAGAGATCTGTGAAGAACCACGACTGCCTGCGTGTTCATCCATCAAAAGAGAGAGAGAGAGAGAGAGAGAGAGAGAGAGAGAGAGAGAGAGAGAGAGAGAGAGAGAGAGAGAGATGGAGGGTCAGCGAAGAGGACAGAATGACAAGATGTCCTGAGAGACGAGGAGTCGCAAGACTGCAGAGAGACACAGCATGTTGTCAAGAGTCAACACGTCACTGTCAGAGTGAAGCCTGAGTGATACGTCTGCATTAAATCTATGCTGCTGTGAGGTTAAAGAAGCCAGTGGCTCCAAACATCACACATATAATTGGTCTTATGTTGATTAAACTGAGAGAAGTGAAGTAATCAGATGTTGAAAGCAAACACAGTCCAGGCCCAGCTCAGCTCTCAGTACTTACAGTTTATCACATTATCTCCTCCTTTATGAGGACAAGCTTTGTAAGGGAACATTAATTAGCAATAAGTACATTTTCTGGCAAAAAAAAAAAGATTCAAAGTAAATTAGCAAATGTAAATGAAGCTGCTTAATCCTCCTTAAGTTGTGTGAAAAATCACTTCCTCTTTGTGTGGAAGCTGTAAAGATGGATCCACCAAAGTGCTGCACAGCCTTTAGAAAGCTGTGTTTTATGGAGAGGAGCTGCTGTGTTTTGTCATGAGGAGAGAAGCTCTGAGGTCACTAAATACTAACTGATTTCAGTTCACTGACAACCTGCACACATGCTCAAGCTGTGTCACATATGAAATATATGTTACTAATATTATAGTAAACATGACGCTGCCTCCCTGAGCTCCATGTCTCTGAGCCCCTCTGCTGCACTTTAAGGTGGTCTCTGGAGGAAATGATGAAATAAGGACTGAATGACAAACAGCTGAGCGCGGCATTTACACAACCACAAATACCACTTTGTGCAAACATCCCCTCATCTCTCTTCAACCTGCAGCCTTCTGTTCTTCCTCTCCTGCTGCCTGTTCTGGGAGTTCATGTCTCTGGTTCCTCAACTCATTCTACTCTGCACAGTGAGGGCAGCAAATGAGCCGAGCATGATGGGAAACAAAGCGTTAAGATATCAGTGTTCAACCAAAGAGATGATCTCTGACATCGAGTGTGAATTACGCACAAACACACAGCGACAGAGTGAAACACAGACAGCTGCTGTGACCCTGCAGGATGCCATCCACCAGAGTTTAGACTGATCCGACTGTCAGGAGGCCAGCAGAGGCCACGAGGAGCCCGTGAATGTAGTGTGACTACTACTACTGACGACTACTGACTACGACTGAGTCCTCCTGACTGCTCCTGCAGGAGGCTCAGTTCAGCTCTGCTCTCATTCAAATTCAGACTGGAAGGAAGAACAGAAACAAAGCTGAGGTCACTGCTGTGCTGACAAGACTGTACCACATGACTACACTGATAAATGTCCTCTGAAACACACACACACACACACACACACACAGCAGGATGATGAGGTCAGGGCTTCAGATGAGATTCTGTGTCATGTAGTTGTTAATGAGACTGTACAGTACAACTGACTTTATGAGCCACATCAACCAGCCTTCAGCCCAGAGTTCACTGACCATCCAATGGAAGCATCATAGGAAGGCTTACACATACACACACGCACACACACGCACACACGCACGCACACACACAGGTTGTGACAGACATGACTGCAGGACACACTGAATAAGAAAGCAGCTTCTGCTTCAACACAGAGAGAAAGAGAGGAAGGTTTCAGAATGTGCCTCCATTTCTACTTTATTCAATTCCAAACCTCATCCAGTCATTTTAATGAGACAACAAGGAGCACTGAAGTCGTGCTGGAATTGGCTGATTAATGTAAAAATCCTTCATTTTCCTGATGATTTATAGAGCGCTCTGTCTCTGAATCCTCCAGCAAGGCACTCAGCCTAAAAGCTTTGGTAACATGAAGCTGAGGAGGTACATTTTCTTCTCATTGAAACTGAGCTGTGCAGAGCAGCCTCAGGTGAGGACGTCTGTGTGAGGAACACATGAATCAGTGGAGGGAAGCTGGAAAAAAGGTCAGCAGCTCAAGGACCAACAACACACAATCATATATTGAAGTTTTAATTCTGCACTATAATGACAAAGTAAAAATCAAATCAATAAAAAGAGATCTCGACCTTTCAGTTTCTACTTGTTAACGTGTTTGGAGGTCATGAAAGAAACAGAGGAGACAACAGAGATTAGAAAATCCTTCCTGAAGACAACAAGCCTCTCATGTGTTTGTGTTTGTGTTTGTGTGTTTGTAGTTTGACCGTGACAATCGTTTGTTTTCCCTGAGGCCATTTTAAACGGCTCTCAGTCAAAGAAAGGATCCAGTGACCGATACAGTGAGCAGAGCTTTGTGTGGCTGGAATCCAACCACTTCTATATTTAGAGTCTCACAGTCACACTGAGCCTGAGAGCCACCAACACTGACAACTTTAGGGAGAAAACTGATCCTGGAGCAGAAGAACAGACTCAGACAACACGTTTGCTTTCTATGTGCGTTCCAAACAAAGAGAGGCTCATGAGTCCAGAGATCTGATGAAACTGTGTATGTTTGTGTGGCAGCTAATCTGTGTGTTTCTCAGCATGAAGGCTGCTGCCAGAGAGAGAAAAACAGGCATCATTTAGCAGCTTGGCAGCCTCCATCTGGGCTGATGAAAGACCAAGATGGAAATGATTTGCTTGGTTTTTTTTTTTTTTACTTTTATTTCTTCGTTTTGCTCATAGGACAAAGTTCCAGTCCTGTCTTCCTCAGTCCACCTCAGCCAGTTTCTCAGTCCTGCTCTCACATCTCTCTGGCAGCTTTGATAACATATAAGCTGACAGCTAGCTGTGTCCTCCAGAGACATGAGGCCAGAAAATGTGGGTTTATCTGCCTGAGGAGGCCCAATAACCCAAAAACACACCAAGCTGCTGGTCCTGGAGGAGACAAGTGAGCTCAGTGCAAATCTGGCTGTCTGCTGGTCTCTGGTGGTCAGACTGAAGGACGGTTCATGCATCATGACCAGGTAACATGGATTTAGCTTGTGCAGGTGCAGAAACTAGAAAACTTCCAGATGACCAAGGACAAGTTTATAAGCACTTATTCTGCTGTCACAGATATTATAAGAATCAGTGAAGCAGCACAAGTGAAGTAAAACATTCAATATATTGTCTTTGTGCTGTTTTCAATGGAGAATATTTCCAAAAGGATAAACTAATCATTACGTGTGTGTGTGTGTGTGTGTGTGTGTGTGTGTGTGTGTGTGTTTGTGTGTGTGTGTGTGTGTGTGTGTGTGTGTGTGTGTGTGTGTGTGTGTGTGTGTGTGTGTGTGTGTGTGTGTGTGTGTGTGTGTGTGTGTGTGTGTTTGTGTCTACATCTTGAAATATGAGTGTCAGAGGACACATTAGGGTCTCATCTATCTGCTCAGACAAACTGCTTTTGTGTTCTGTTCATGCAGTCAGCTGAAAACATTCACAGCTTCAGAGTAAACAGCCATAAACAGAATGGATCATTCGAGCTGCTCCTCACAGACCTGGAGCCTTTTGAAGCAGACACATAATTACATTCATCAAATCCAAATTCACTTTCTGACTGTCTCATTCTTCAGAATGGCTCAGAGCTCTGCAACATCTAAACAAGAAATGTGTCCCACTTTACTCCAACGCAGCAGTCCAGTAGTTTCATGAGTGCTTCATGACGGAGCAATTTATTAGAGTTCAATTTAACAGGATGCAGCTTTCAAGGAAACACAGAGCTTTGCTGAAATGATTCCTCCCTGAAGCTTTTGTCTCTTTCAGTGTGGAGCAGCTCAGGAGTTCAATCTCAGGAGGTCAGAAACCGAAAGAGAGTCAGAAACAGAGAGCACATTCTTCACTCTGACACCCATCAGGAAACAAGATGACATTAAAGGTCCCTCCACCTGATCAGCGGTAAAACGCTTTGTGCCGACTGTCCCATTGTTTTCCTATGGAGAGAGCGCTGGCGCCCGACTAAGCGGCACCGCTACCCTCGGCGTGGCGCACTGCTCGGATCTGCCGCTTGCCGCTGCGCTCAAAGTTCAAATTACTTCAAATTAGTGAGAGGAAGTACTTGCGTTGCCTAGCAACGGTGAATCGCTCGCACTTGATGATGTATACCTGAGCTACGCCGCATCCACTCAGCGCCTCTGCGCCCTACCTGGCGGTGAGCGAAGAGCAAATTTCTTATCATGTGAAGGCCCCTTTACAGGACTGACACTCAAACCTGCATCTCACAGTGTCAGAATGGATGAGATGCAGCTTCCATTTGTTTCCTGTGTGCTTTTCTATTGTAGGTAAACACAGTCGATCAGCCTCTGATGTCCTGCCAAACAAAGCATGTTTTACAGCTTTATGTTGTTCTGTCAGACTGACTGAGGCTGAATCCTCAACAGCTACAAGAATTCAGACTCACTGAAGCAAAACTTTAACATCACTGTATCTGTTTAGAGGAAGCAAGACGAGAACGTGTTAACACTCTGCTTTAGGATGAAAAGACTCAAATATCTGACATCTGATATCTGAGAAAAGGATCATTGCTTTCACTCTTAGTGTAGTTTTACTCACTCACACACACACACACACACACACACACACACACACACACACACACACACACACACACACAACACACACACACACACACACACACACACACACACACACACACACACACACACACACACACTTATTGTTCAGTCAAACACATCACACACAGCACAGTTAAAAGAGAAAAAACAGGTCTGTTGGATTTCCCATGAGATTTAACGTAATTTATTATAAGTCCTCCTGTGTGATGTGATGTCTGTAAATATCTTTAAATGTGCTGTATTGGCCAGCACAAAGATTCATCCATCATGTAAATCTCCAGAGATGGAGACTGACCCAGGAACAGAGATATCTGTCAGAGCTACACTCTTATAGTACATGAGGTCAGAGGGTGAACATTTTAAAGATGAATACTATTGTCTGAGAGAGAAAGAGAAGTTCATGAATCACTGACAGCAGTATCACAAATATGAAGTGAATGGAGGTCAGTGAACACCGTCCTTTTGCTTTGGTAAAATAAAAAGGAAACTCAGCAGTCAGTTCAAGGAGAATCGTGGGATTTTGTTGAGACTGTTGGTCTCAAAGTTCAGCTGTCTGCAACAAGAACAACAGATCAACAACGAACAGAAGCTGCTTCTGAGGTGGTTCTGAATTTAAAGATTGATGTTTGAGCCTCATGAAAATGTATTAATATTCTAGAAAGAACAAGAGTGCAGATGTTCGAGTGTTTATACAGAACACAATCTTGGCAGGCAGCCCGATGTAAAAACCAAGCAACTGGTACCACGATTCATTAATTCAAACTACAGCCAATATCAGGAAAACTAATGTTGTTCTTATCACAGCTAACACGGCTAAATTAATAAATAAATAAAACATGTCCTTCCGTCCAGCAAAAACAAACAAGTTCTTCCTCTCAACATAAGTGTCATTATTGGAGCACCAAGAAAAGCCTGACAGGACACAAGAGAGCAGCTCCAGCCCTCTGGCTCTGACAGAAGACAGGCTGGGAGGGAGGACAGCTGTCCAGCTTTCTATAGGAGGACATGGGAAGATATGAGAGCACAGGACCAAGGACTGGACACTGAGGGGACACACTTCATCCCTCTGTCTGAGCAAGAGGACAAACACTGACTTCACGTCATGTGAGGAGACGTGACCTTCATCTCGGCTGAGGACTGCAGGGTTCTGCCTCACATATGATGCAGTTTCATAGAGCTGCTCTGCTGTTACAGACTTCAGGGAAATCAATCAAGAGCAAACTTTAAATGATGTATCTGAACAACCTGTTCATTATTTTTATTTCCTGCTCACCAGTCAGAGAGACAGCTGATGTTTTCAGTCAATTAGAGACACTGAGAGTAGAAACAGCAACCAGCCACTATCTGTGGTTTCACACTGTGCTGTTAAAACAACTTTCATACTGGGTACACACATATTGACACAGAGTGATGCTGGAGGAAGGCTGAAAGAGCTTGTGAGTAATATTAGACTGGGAGGCCCATGTTCCTCTCATTTCCTCACTACATTACAGCTTCCTCATGGACCATTGAGCCTTTGTAATAACCAACACTGGAGTCTCAGATCATCACTGTGGTCAGCCATAAAGGGCTGAGGCTGACATGAAAGTGGCTCATATTTCTCTCCTGAAGAGACCACAGCAGCCCAGAAGGTTCACTGATGAGCTGTGAAACCTGCAGCCTCTGTGTTCACCATCAGTCACGTCCCCAAAACAAGGACAGGAACAGTGCACGATGGCAGCAGTGGTGCTTGAATGTGACACTTTTTGTGAAGGTTAAGGTCAGGTGACTAAACAAAAAGGTTTAGATCAGAGAGAAACTATCAAGAAAATCAGGATTAAAGACTGAAAGCTTTGTATTTAACAGCAGGTTCCACTGACAGTTATGTGCTTTGAATATATTTGCATCATATAATCAATGATTGACATGAACGTTATCTGACGAGCTGCTGTCAATAACAACCAGCTGTGTGGAGTCGAGATGAGCGTTCAGATTCACTGCTGATGGTGGCTGCTCGTCATCATCTGTCCCATAAACAACATGCTTTCAAATTAAAACAGAGACTCAGTGTCACTTTGAATAAAGTCAGAGAAAAACAAGACTGTGAAGCTTTGCAAATGTTTTCATCCCTCAATCTTAATTTACTGCTGTCACAAATGAGAAATGTTCCCATTTCATCCAAACACATGAAATGTCATCTGAAAGCCAGTGTTCACAATTATATCTGACTGTTCATTTGCATATCAGGAGCATGTTGGAATATGAGCTGTCACCAAATGGACAAAAATAGATGGAAAATCTGACATTTATTCACCTGAAAAGTGAGACGATCTGCAGGAATGTCAGTCAATGTTTGACATACCAGCAAAAACTCAAGTGAGTAAAAACAGTGTGTGTGTGTGTGTTTTAAGAAGCAAGAATTAAAATCCTCTCATCATGTTTTCTTACTGGATGGCTCAGCTGCCAAATGCCAGTGAGGAAGGACACAAAGACAGAGAGGAAACCATCAAAGTGTCTCCTCTCCTTCCATCTGCTGTCTCAGAGCAGCACAAAGTGTTGTTGGTGTGTTCAGCTGTGCAGCAGACTGGTGCTGCTGATGGACTCACAGATGTCATGGTACCAAAGCAGCTGGAAACTGGATCTCTGTGCAGATGTGTGTCAGTTTGAGTTTGTCCAAACAGTTTGTCTCTGTGAGGATCTCAACCTCCAGGTTGGACCAGCCAGCTTCAAAGACGACAACAGATGAGAATCAGATGCTGGAAAGATCCAGTTTACAGTAACAACACCTTTGTCAGGTCCTTCAAGTTCAGTGTGTGAATACTGCATGATGGGAAAGTCGTGAACACAGAGAAGCTGTCATTCATCAGAAAGCTGAGGCGAACCTTCACACTTCATCTGGAAATCTGATTTAATAGGCTGATAATTCCAGAGCCAAACATCCTCTTGACTATCATCTCCATCTCAGCTTTAATTATTTCTCTATTCTGTCCATCTCTCTGAGAAAATATCCATCCAAGACAGTGGCTTTTTCTTTGATGCTGTTTGGAGAATTTCTTCTTGTCTGAGTTGTGATCTGAATGTCGTGGAATTTTGAAGGCCAAATGTCCAATCCACAACAGTCCAGAAATAGTCAAATCCAGCTGTCTGAGAAAAAGTGCTCAAAAGGATCTGCAGGAGTCAGGGTCCGAGATGCAAACACTTTATTGCCGCGACAACAAAGGGAGAGAAATCCAGAAACACACAGGGTGTACATCTGAAGAAGTCTCTGACCTACAACGGTCAGTGCTCTATCTTTTATACAGTTCTGCTGAAGGTATTCCCCGCCCTTGGGGCATCTTTTTCTTTTTTCTAGGCTCTTCTATTTTTTTACACCATTAGGTACTTTTTGGCTGCTATCTCCTCTTTTCTCCTCTCTATTCCTCTAATTATACACCATTAGTTTTTGATTGTCATGGGCTCTGTTTTTTTAAAAATAACATCAAATTACATTTTATTATCATGATTGCATATAAGCCTAAGGACACTTCACATAGAGAATGCTTTAAAATATAGCAAAGCATATTAAATCATC